>NW_006238919.1:11700379-11938923 GCF_000375325.1 Capsella rubella
GCTTCAACTGCCACAACAAGTTCTCTCTTTTATTTTTCTGTCTGAGGATTTTAGCTTTTAGGAGTTGCAGAGGAAAGATTTTGGTATATTCGAAAGAAATCAATAATTATGGTAACAAATTAATTTCTTTTCGTCTGTGGTTTTAGAGTAAAAATGTCAAAATATTTGGTTAAATTAAGGCCCAATAATTTTGACCCAGAAAATTAAACCGGATCGGGTCATAAATTTTGGTTAGTTAAACCGATCGGTTATCGTTTTTGGTTCTGATGAGTCAACGCTGGGTCAATGCCGGAGTAAATCGTTCGGTAAACTGAAATTTTATGTGTAGGGTGTTGAGCACATGACATCATATACTTCGTACATGTCGCCATGCCATACATATACTTGACGTTGCTAAGTATCCATTCTTATACTTGGTATGTGTAGGCATGTATTCCTCGATATTTCAGGTAGCTGACAATCTTTTTTCCTAATGTTTACTTAACCAGGTATATATGTATGTAATCTTTTACTAAAACCTGTGTTAATGAATTATGATTAATCTTTTGACAACGTTTATCACCTAACTTATTGCAATAATGGCCCTAACTAAAATTAAATGCGAATTGCATTCATTTCAATGGGGCTTTTTTTTCTTAAGTAACTTTGATATTGTTATCACCGTTCTTATGACGTGTCAAAACTCCGATCAAAGGTTAATCTACTATTAAATCCAACGACCTAAAGACGAGGCGTACGTTACTTAACATACACGTGCACACACTGTATCAGTCTCTCTCGCTCTCTCTCCTCTTCCCCTTCGATGAAATGATTCGTCACCCAAAGAAAGATCTGCAACTTCACCACCGGACCAGTCTCTCATTCTCTACCTCACGCGACGAAGAATTCAATCATGACTGAAGAACAGGACCTCATCGACCAGTCACCACCACTCTCAGCACCCGACCCTGAACCAAACCCCAATCCGAATTCAGTTATCCATCCGAGGCGTGTGTCTTTCGAGCACGGCCTCCTCCCGATCCAGAAACTCGTTTTTACCGACCCGATCCAAACCCTAGCTCCTGTCAAGCAGAAGCTTGCCGATGCCGCTTCTAATTACCGCGTTGGATCGGCTGCAATCGCCGACGTTCTCCAGATCTCCGGCGACCATGCCCGTCTCGTTCTCGAGACCCTTGGTTCCGTTCTTCATTCCGAGTCCGACCCTCTCGTTAAGGCGAAACCCGAGGAAGTTGATTCCCTCGGAGCTGATTTGCGGGATCTAATTTTGTTTCTCTACATTCAATCGTATAAGAAGTTGCTTCCTAGGACGCACAAGGACTCCGCTGCTGTCGCTGATGTTTGGCCATCGACTTCAGCTTTTGATGGATACTTGTCTGCGTTGTCGCCTATTCAGGCAAGTTTCTTACTTTTTTTGGCTCTCTATTTAAAATGTGCCTCTCATACTATCTAATGACCCTAGCGCGTACGATCTATTTGGAATTGAAATGTAAATATTGTACTGGAGTATGGAATTGGAACGTGGTAGCTCTATTAACAACTTAGAGAATACCTTATTCCCGTTTTGCGTTTGTTTTAACTAAAATATTGCAATGCAAATTAAAGTTTTCTAGTCATTTGATTTACTTGAAGCTAAGAGTAAAGCAAAGTGTGAAGTTTGTGGGTGATTAATCTAATTTGATGGCGGGTATAGTTTCTGGATATATGTTCGTAAAATCGTAATAGTTCTCAAGGAAGAGAAGATGCATGTGTTCGTAACGGTTATTGATTTATTGATTCAAATATGATGAACTATTAGTCTTCTTGTGGTGGATGTAATGTTGTAACGCCATTGAATTGGACGCATGCTAATGTTAGTGTTGCTACTGTTTGAGAATCTTCTATGCAACTCATGGTGTTTCGAACACATGCTAATGGACACATACTTTAACTCATGTTTTTATGATACATGTATCTTTGTTTAAAATGCTTGTGGTGTTTAACTCAGCCTTCAGTCCTGTGATATTCTGATTAGTGTTGGTTGTGTGGCTAGTTTATTGTGTCTTTGAAAACAGTCATCTGATCTTAAGCTTTTTCAGTGTTTCCAACAGTCATTGTTCTTTGGTATGCAATTCTTTTCCATCACATGAGTCTAAACAGCTATATTGGAGTTAAACGTGTTCGTCATTTTTGCAGCTTGTTCGTAGCAACAGCCGTCGGTTTATGCCATCACAAGCTGATGATGAAGCTCATCAATTGTCATATCTGCAAAAACATTTAGCAAACATCATTTCTCTTCTTGCAGAGCCTGTTGAGGGAGAAGGAGATGAATCATTGGTAAGCTCTAATCTTCTGTATGTACTCGGGGAGTGTCTCAGTCTCTACTACACAAGAATATATAATACAGAAGTCTGTATGTTGGGTTTGGAGGGAATGAAAGAGTACAGAAGTCTCAAGCGAGATGCTTATTTCATGATGGTTCAAACCAGTTAACTGTTTTTTATTGTCCAATATCCTTCAGGTTCTCTCCATGGAGGCTTTTGAGCACCTGGGATTTCTTGTTCAGTTTGGTGATAAGGGTTCTGATGTATCTCCATTGAGCCAAGCTACTCCTTTCTTTGCAAATTCTGATCCGGATATGCCCGCTGTTCCAGTCCCCGCATCCCAAGTGCATGACTGGCTTCTGCAAAACATAGCTTCTGCGTTAGAAAGCATTACTGAGAAAATTTCTGGAAAAGAGAATGGGCCTTCTAGCGCTTCTGATCAAGATGATACGATGTCAGATGTTGGTGATGCTCCGAACAAGGTTGCAGCTAGTACTAGAGGCCCATGTTTGATCGAGGGAGTCTCCAAAACTTCACTTGTTAAGCAGGCCTCCGATCTAAGGGGTAGATCTGTGAAGGTATTCTGTGAATTGCTTTTGATATAGTTGGACTATGCGTTGCTCTATATTTCCTTCCAGTCATGTACTCTCTGCACCATTGTCAATTCCATGTTCCTGTGTATTCCGCAGGTTGTCAATTGCCACGATTCTGTGATTTACCTTTTAGCACCATTGCGATATGCTACTGTGCATGGATGTTCTGATACTACTATAGTTCTGGGAGCTGTTGGCAAGGTATGGAAACAATGCTCCTTCCTTCTTTATAGATGATAGTCAAGGCAACAATTTATTAGTTATACTATCTGCCAACGTTTACTAGATGATGCAGCAACTCTATTTTCTGTTTATTTCTGTAGGCACTAAAAGTTGAGCACTGTGAGAGAGTTCATGTGATTGCAGCTGCCAAACGAGTGTGCATCGCCAATTGTCGTGAATGTGTATTCTTCTTGGGAGTCAATCAGCGACCACTTATAGTTGGTGATAATCACAAACTACAGGTAAAGCTTCTCTCCAACATTGATGTTTAATTCTAAAAAAATAGTTCATGCTGCTCTAATGCGCTTAATTACTTGTCTGATATTAAGGTATAATTTGTGTAGCGACTAGAATTTTTACTAGCTTTAGTTTGGTTAATATGTTGTTTTGGACATGCTATTGAGTCTAGTGGAAACAACTACAAGGGGTTTTCTATCTCATTATGTTACACGGTTAAGGTGTTGAAGAATTAATTTATTAGAGATACCTATAGCCGATGTATGCTTTAAGAAGGTTTCACTGATTTTTATGGAAGAAAAAAAGTACGGCCATGTTCAGATAATTGTCTTAGCGAGTATGGTCCCCTGTTCTTTTGAATTGCTGACATCATTTTTCCATTTTAACCTTGTTTTCAGGTTGCTCCATATAATACATTTTACTCTCATTTGGAGGAGCACATGAGTGAGGTAGGGGTTGAGCCAACTATCAACGAATGGGACAAACCGTTGGCACTGGGAGCAGTGGATCCGCATGACTCACTGTCACATCCTGCTGGTGTCGCTGATGCACAGGCTGAATCAGCTGCTTCTGTAGACCCTGACCAGTTTGTTAACTTTTTGGTACATTTTTTTTTGTTGGTCTAACTTCTACTTCAATACCTGGAGATACTGTTCATGAAACATCTAATGACTTGTTTATCTGTGGGATCAATGTCTATGTATTGCAGATCCCAAACTGGTTTAGTGGCGAGGATATTGGTTCGACAAAAGACAATCCATTTCCATTGCCAGATGCTTATATGGCAGCTCAGCAGAGAAACGTAAGCCTTTTTTCTTCAGTATGAAACTATGTATTTTTCGTCATGTAATTCCATATTTTGCTTTCACCAGCTTAAGAACTTTGAAGAAACAAGACGATCCCTAAAAGAAGCACCTCTGGAAGAAAACCGGAAACGAGAGCTATCAAGTGCACTCCATGTGTATTTCAAAGACTGGCTCTACGGTAAGAACTTTTTCTAAATCGATCCCTACTCAAGTTCTTGTGCATATTCTCTAGGTTTTTGACTGTTTCTGTCTACTGCGTATCTAACAGCATCTGGAAATATAAGGCAACTCTACTGCCTACAAGGTGACTAATAATGAATAATAGACAAAGTGAAAGATGTCTCGTTCCTGTAGAGCTCCCGCGATCATATTTGGCATATTGCTAGTGAAGAATCCCCCCAAAAGAGAAAGAAAAAAAAAGAAGAAAAAAGAGAAACCAGCCTGATTTGTAGTTTGGAACCAATACGCACCCACGTAACTTATCTGCACAGAATACTCCCTTAAAAGCTTTTCCTTTAGATTATTTTTTTCTGTTTTGGTCATGTTTAATTTTTGTTTCTTCTGTCATTTCAGTTCCTCGTTTTTGAAAATCTCATCTTCAGATAGAGCATGATGATTTGAATTTGAATTGTTATAAGTTATAACTTGTAAGCCAAACTTTTTTTGAAATTCTTGTCTTCGTCGTAATAGAAACTAAGATGACAACAGTAGGCTAGATTATAGAAGCAAATTTTCCGAAGCTTTAGAGCTCTATAAAAATGATATTTATTGTAGAAAAATCATGCAGACAAGAAACAGAGAATAAAGCAGAGGTGACTGTAAGAGCAGCACCATCAGATATTGCGGTTAAGATGCTCCCGTGCTGTAAAAGAGACACAAATTCATTGACCCAGGATATGCATATTCTATCTTGTACACCAATTGAGTTTTGTCACTTTTTAGTTACCTCCTAAAGAAAAACAGTTTGGTTACAAAGCCCAATTAGTACCCAGATAGTCTTATTAGGCCCAATTGAAGCCCTTTAGTTACTCTCCTCTTCTTGTTTTATTTTTCTCCGTCCAACCGCGTTTTCGCAAGTTCCGTCGGCAATGGCAGAATCGACGAGAAATCTGATTGGTCTCGGAGGAGAAGCAGCGAAAGAAGAAGAAGAAGAAGATAATGATGACTACATGGGAGACCTATCTCAGTTTATTCCCCCTGAACTTACCCAGGCTTCTAAAAGAAAGGTAACTTCATGACAAAAAGCTTACCACTTCGATATATATATATATCCATAGCTATCAAGTTCATGAGTCCATATTCGTCTAATTGAGTATGAATTTGATAGTTGAGTCAGATTTTGTGATTATATTTCAAATTCATCTACCTTAATTTGGAATTATATTTTTAAAAAACCTAGTTCATGTGTTGATCATATGAATGCCTTTTGCAGGAATCTGATAAGAAACCTGTAATAGTTGAACCATCTCGGAAGAAGTTAAAAAATCTGAATTGGTACGAGAGACGAAGATTAGAGAAAGAGAGGAAACAAATGGAAGAGGATGAACAGACATTGGCTCGTATTGTGGACACTCCAATTGGAGAGTCTAACATAGGGTTTCAGCTATTGAAGCAAATGGGTTACAAGCCAGGTTCAGCTCTTGGTAAAGAAGGGTCAGGTAGGGCTGAGCCAGTGACCATGGATATCCGAAGATCAAGGGCCGGAGTAGGCAGAGAAGATCCACACAAGGAGAAGAAGAAAAAAGAGGAGATTGAGGTGGAGTTTCAGAAGAGAAAGGTTGATGAAATGTTGGAGGATTTCGGGTCTAGACAGAAGTCTCAATGGCGTAATAAAAGAGTTGTGATTAACTTTAGGAAGGCTAAGGCGGCTCTTGATCAACTTGAGAATGTAGAAGTTGTTCCCGAGAAGAAAACCGAGGAAGATGAGGATGGTAAGCCTGCTGAAGAAGAGGATGAAGAGGACGTGATCACTGAAGAGGTACGTTCTCTTATAAAACAAGAGTTGCTACCGTTGCTGTTTCTGTTGTCTTTCACCTTTATGACACCAATGCAGTATAGTTCAATCGAGGCTATTGGTTGAGAATTTTAGATTCATCATTATTCTTTAGGTTGACTGGTTTAGCTTTACTGATTGCAGGATTTGCAAGAGATATTAATGAAATTGAGAGATGAACATCGGTATTGCACATTTTGCGGGTTCCAGGTAATTGAATACGTGCAAGTCTTCTTTTATCAATGTTTCTCTCAACGCTAAATGTTGAGTTTGTGTAATTATACTGACTACTGACATAAAAATTTCACAATACGTGAATCAGTATGAAACGACTGAAGCTCTTCTATCTTATTGTCCTGGCGTGAATGAGGACGATCACTAGATAAGTCAGAGTAGTATGGAAGCGTACAAACACAATTCAGTTCTGGAGAAGCTCAAGTGAGGTGGATAATTCCCTGATGTGGCTGAAGAGGCAAGATACAGAAGAGAAGAAAGACTGTATCTGCAGTTGAATAAGCAAGAAGGTGAAGAGTTACACACTCAAAAGGATTTTTGAAGGACTTGCTAATTCCCAGATCACTAATGCTTTGATAGATAGTAGGATGATAAAAGCATGTGGAACTCTGATTTATCTATTGATGATGATGTTGAAGTTTCAGTTTGATATCCAAATAATATAAACCTGTCTTTTTGTTGCATGTAAAATTGTAAACATAACAAAAATAAATAAAAAACAAAGGGCTGACAGTTCAAAAGCTAAACCCATTAAAATAAAATCCAAACTTGAACGCCATTATCAAACATCATTGCTTAGTTTTAAGTAGCATAGAACAACTAACTGATAGGACTTGATAGTTGGTAGCAACCTTCCACAGAGTAAGCTCTTGGTGGAGCTGAACAAGTTATACCAAAAGAAAGTCTTTAAAGGGCGAAAGAGAAAAAAACTCAAAGAGACCAATTGAAATAATGAGGAGAGGAGTCATAAGCTCTTGTGTTCTCAGGCTCCATGTATTGCCTCAGAACCTGCTGATGAAGAGACAACTCGAATCCATCCATTGTGGTGCCATTGCTTATCTGAAATTCATCTGGCTCAGAGATTTGGCTCGGTCCCAAAACAGGAGACATGTAATGTGAATTGCTCTTTTCACCCGCCATAAATGCCAAAGTTTGGTTCAGGTACTGATGATGGCCTGAAATGGGCGGTGGCTGAGCCATTGTAACCCTATCGAGGATCATAGAGTCAAAACCTGAAGATGATCGCCATATATTGGTTTGTGTCTGAGGTTGTTGTTGCTGCTGTTGAATCGGGTTTGAGTTTGACAGAAGAGAGAGAGCACAGCCTGAGTCTGTGCTATTGTTGTTCATCATCTCTGGACATGTTATAGTAAAACTTGAGCTTTCTTGTGAGTAAACATTCATGAGTTGATTGCTTTCCTTTACCGGGTTGATTTGCCAAGGTCCAGAACTTCGCATCACTGACCTCGAGGTTGACCACGCCGTGGGATCTCCCAAAACGCTTTTAATCATTGCAGCATTGGCGTTTCCTAATAAACAAGAAAATCAAGAACTTGTTTTTGAAGCATATTGAGCTAAAAAAAGGTTGTGTGATAGACATTAACCGTAAAGAGATGGAGCGATTCGAGTGTAATGAGAAGTGAAAAGAGTTGCGGGTTGTGGCTTTCTTCGTCGTTCGTTATGACAAGCGAGTCTTCTGCGACAACTTCGTTTCTCTAAGTCAAACTCAGAAAGATGGTGAAACCTGAATCGATATATAAAAATAGAAGAAAGCTTCAACGAAAAGCAACAACATACATAAATAATGCATAAGACAAGAGACAAGACCACATAATAACTAGCTGTAAAGTTATATTAGACTCTTCAATGACGTCAAGAGCCAAAGCTCAAAAGGAACAAAAAAAAAACCTGAAAAATAAAGCTTAAAGCTATGGTTCCCTTGTGGGCTCTTCCGATCACCGGGAGGAATGAGAAACGAGTAAAGTAAAAGGAGAAAAAGAAGAGAGAAACCTGCTGCATTGTTGGCAGAACCTTTGATGAAGACCAGAGACAATGACTTTAGATGACTTAGAGTGAATGCAACAAACTTTGTGTCTTGAGTAATAAGCTTTTGCATTGCTTAGATCCATTTTACAACCTTCCACTTGGCACCTCGCCACCGTCGTCATCGAAGATTTATGACCTGTACTGACCCGGTTCTTGCTTCCGGATCCGGATCCATCCTCGAAGTAGATCTTCTGACCAAACCTGAGTCCACCACTGAGTAAAGATGACTCAGTGGAAGAAGAACCACCCGACTCGGCCTGACCCGAACCCATCAACAACTCCATTATGGTTTCTTCTTTTACTCAGACAGAGAAAGAGAGGCTTCTGCTCATCCCTCTCTCTAAGTAAACTACTGGACTCTGGAAATAGAAAGGACAGAGGAGAAGTAAGAAAGAAAATGTGGTTTTGCTGGTTTTAGATGTTGCTATCTTTAAAAAGATCAGAGCGAAAGAGAGAGAGAGAGAAAGAGAAGCTGACAAAAGAAGAGACACTCAAGAAGAGTGATTGACACTAGTCCACGACAGCTACGTGTTTTAGCGTTTGCGTTTTGTGATGTTGGTGCGTTTTGTAATGAACAAATAAAAAAACACACGAAAAGGGATAAGAATATTTCTTTTCTTCTTTAACGTACAAAATGATATCCTTAAACGAGACCAGGGAACATAACCCCCATGTCAAAAAAAAAAATCTAGCTACTTATATTCTAATTGTATTTTTAAAGATTTATAGTAGTACTAATTCCTAAATATATATAGCTGCCCAATGACGCTAAAATAACAAAAATTATGACCTTTATTGTAGTTTGTACATATGAATAGACCACATACCTATAAATGGATGCTTGTTTAACTCAACCACTTCTAATTAAAGAGCAACAACAACTTTATTAGTATTATGGAAAAAGTAAAAAAGAATTTGAAGATATCATGGGCATAATAGAACAGAGTGTTGAAACTCAACTAAGGATGTGACTCTTCAAAGGAACTTTGAAGGTTATTAAACACTTTTTCACAATCCAGTTCTGTTTTTTTTTGTTTTTCTCTACACATATTTTACTATTTTGGTGTTCTTCTTTTCACAATATCCAATGCAACATCTTTCTTGATAATTGAAAAAAACAAATAAGTAAATATTTTTTGCAAAAGGAGAGTATCGGAAGTTCGATTTCATATAGTGATGTATCCATTAGAATCTGTGTACTTGAATTTTTCATTGGGTTGTGTGTGTGTAACAGTTTATTTTTGTTCCTTTTGCGTTTTGCTTTATTTAGCACTCCATCATCTTGTTCCTTTGTTTCTCTCTGATTTCCAAAACTCTTAAAAAACAATTCAACCTGAAAAAAAGCCTAAAGCCCCCGAATCTTCTTTGCATTTATTCAAGTCTATTGTTCTTCTTTACTACTTTGAAACGTTTCTTTTTCACTTTTCACAACCCATAAACTGTTGCATTTTCTCATAGCCGTTAAAGAGCATTTTAGGCTCTATTTTGTTCTCAAGAGAGATTTAGCCTCAGAACGCAATGAAAACTAAGAAACAAAAGAGAAGAGCAATGTCAGAAAAATCGAAATTTCTGATTCCATGTAATGAAACCAAAAATGCACCCCCATTAAACTTGGGTTTCTAACAGCATAAGTAGGAACCAACAAAAAAAAAAACACCAAAAAGGCGGTTTCAAAAGTGTTTTAAGAACCTCTTTTCAAACCCCATTACATTCAACAACAGCTTCAGCAGCTCGTCTTGGTTTGCTCTTCCTTCTGCTCCCATTCTGCCTAAACCCAGTAGACAAGGGTGATTTCATCGAATCATCTGTGCTTGATTTCGATCCTAATGCATTCTCTTCTTCGGTTATGTTGCTCTCTTTAGACTCTACTGGTTTCTTTCTCTTCTTCCCATTCCCTGTTACATCTTCTTTACTTGTTACTACTGAACCATTTGTATCATCATCCTTCTCTTCTTCTTCTTCTTCTGTCTTCTTCACTAGCTCTTCTTCTTCTTCTCCCTCGATTTCATCTTTCACCGGCTTCTGTGGCCTCCCTCTTCTCCTGTAAGCCGGAATCTTTTCTTCTTCACCGCTTCCTCGATCTTCTCTAGCAGTAGCGCTCTGTCTCTTGCCTTTTCCTCTACCTCTTCTCATAACTCTATTCAATTACACCAAACCAAAAGCCTCAAGCAACTAGACAAGAACCCTGCAAATTGAAAGGTTGGTCAATTAAATCAATTTTTAACTATCAGCAGTAACTGAACATCAAGATAAGCATTAGGCCACAACAAAAGATACAACAACACAATGGAGGCGAACTAAACTCGAGCCAATACTAAGGAGAAAGAAAATGAGGAAAGCAGTTCCATTTTTCTACGACATGCACAGAATTGGGAGATACTTTGTTTCAGAATTAGGAGGATAGTATTTATAGAAGAATGAACACAGGTCAAGCGCAAGCATCAACACGAAAGTAAGAACCCATTTGCAGGAATTATAGTTAAACAGAAGAGCTTATTGGACAACCAACATCCATATACAATTTATTTCAAAAAAAGGTTTGAACAGAGACAATAACATATAAGCAACACTTGGGTCACTAGACAGACATTGAAAAATTTGATCTATTCAGAAAGACCTATCCTTTCGAGCTCAATAGAAACCAAAAACCAAGCTACAAGTAAGTTTAATCGAATACCTTCCATGAAAACTAATTGCATGAACAGTCCAAAGAGAAAACACAAGCCCTAATTTAAACTTCTTCAATACCACCAAGAGAAAAAAGAGAGAGAGACAGAGACAGAGACTCACCTGTGAACCCATTGCTCAAAAATGAAACTAAACCCCAGAAAGACCAGTAAAGGGTTTCTCTTTTTTATTAATTTTTTTATCTTGAGGGGGGTTTTGTCAATCGATCTAATCTAACTCACCAGTTTCTAATACCAAGACAATGTAAAGTTAGGAAAACCCAGATCAGAAGAAAGACAGGGATTCTCAAAAGAGACTGCTCAAACCAACCAAAACAGAGGGAACGAATCAAATCCAAAAGGATAAGAAGACTCAAGTCAAAAGAAAGAGATCTAAGGGGAAGAGCAAGGAAGGAGAAGAAAGAGCAACAACAACAACAACAACAACTAAGTGTTAGTTGAAAGTGTCGTTGAAAGATTAAAAGTTGATTGCTTTGAAAAGGCTTCTTTTTTATCTTTTTTTCCCCTTCTTACTAGCTTCTGTGCAACTTATAGAAAAAAAGATAGAAAAAAACGTAAGAATGACGCTTTTTCTTCTCTCACTCGTACCACTGAGACTGACTCAAATGGATCTTAAGCCCGTTGAAGATGGATACGGATTTCACCCACGCGCCCCGTTTTTGCGCGTGCTTTCACGTTCTACTCGTTTTCGAACTTTACTACTGGCTGGGTTTTGGATAAGAGACAGACAGCTAATAGCCGCGTTCTGAGAAAAGATCAAACGATTTCAAAAACAACTTATCTTTCTTTTCTCCAGGGCTGGCTTTCTCCTTTTCCTTTTTCATTTTTGGGCTTTGGCCCATTATAGTTTTCTTTATTTCTTATACATTTTTGACCAATGTATTAAAAACCCGATTCTCTATATTAAAAATAATGCATGGTCTTAGTTAGGGGCACGAACGTATTCTTTTTCTCCATTCTCTATATTTCTCAAGGCTACTATGTTGTTTTAGATTAGGAATTCATGTTTATGAGCATTGCTGCGATCATATTCAAACTTCTTTTCAAATTATTTAACAAAGGATTTTTTTACCAGACTCACCGCCAACAAAAAAAAATAAAATAAAAATAAAAGAGAGAGAGGCATAGACTACTCAGCTGTGAGCCACCTAATCCTTGATGTCAAAAACGCAAGCATTTTGGTCAAAAAGATTTCAAACGCATCTTTTTCCTCCCGGGCTTTTTCTTCTCATTAACCATTTGGGCCTAACTTAAATACCCATTAGAGTTCACTTTTGTCTGTCATAACCCATTTTTTTAAACCCGAATTTATACGAACAGTGCATTAAACCCATTTCGGTTTAGTGCTCGGTTAGTTATGATTATTTTAAGTAAGAAGGACAAAAAGGTCAAAGCAGAAACATCATAGTTTCTTCGGTGTCCTAAACCCTACTGCACGATTTGAAACCCTAAACTCTGTTCCGGTCGATTTTTTTATTTTTTTCATAGAACTAACGAAAAAAGATTTTCAGTTCCAAACGCAAATTGATTTCTATTCAGTTGGAATTGTTTTAATCTAACAGTCGAGGACTCTCGTACTAGTGAGAAAGCAGAACTCAGGTTTTGCTATTGAATTTGGGAGTGTTTTGCCTGTGTTAAGATTAAGGAGGAAGAAGCAGAGCTAGTTTTGGAAGAATGAGGAAGAAGGTTGATGAACGTATCAGGACTTTGATTGAAAACGGTGTCAAATTGAGACACCGTTCCATGTTTGTAATCATTGGTGACAAGTCCCGTGACCAGGTTTGATGTTTTTCTTCTGGGAAGTCTTCTACTTCCACACTTATCCCTGAGAATGTTTTTGTTGGATATTCAATATGCAACTTTAAAAAAAAAAAAAGTTTTGTGTCTTTCTTCTCTAACAGATAGTGAACCTCCATCATATGTTGTCAAAGGCAGTGATTAAGTGTAATCCGAGTATCTTGTGGTGCTACAAGGACAAACTTGACATTAGCAGGTTAATCCCACTTTCTCAAGGCTAAACATTGAGAATTGAGTTGAGCACAAATGTAGAATGGAATGGGGATTTTTTTCTATTGGTCCTTAGTGAATAGAGTTGATAACTTTGTAATTGAATGATAAGAGCCTGTTCCTGCTATTTTATCCATAGTAGATTTTTTTTGTGAGAGCTTTTGGATTCATCTTTTTCTTTGCAGTCATAAGCAAAAGCGTTCGAAGCAGTTGAAGAGGTTGAGGGAAAGAGGACAATTGGATCCAGAAAAACTTGACGCCTTCTCGCGTTTGCTTGATGTTGGAAGAGTTACTCATTGCTTGTACAAAGATTCTGAACGAATTCTTGGAAATACTTTCGGCATGTGCATCTTACAGGTACTTTGCTTTCTTTATATTCACTTAAGATGACTGTCACCTGTCCCTGTTTCATTTCATTTCGCCTTGATACATTCAGGATTTTGAAGCTTTAACTCCAAATCTACTAGCAAGGACTATAGAGACTGTGGAAGGTGGTGGTTTGGTTGTATTAATATTACGATCACTTGCATCCCTTACTAGTCTATGCACTATGGTTATGGTATGAACCACGATTTTCATGACTAACTTTAATTCCTTACTCTTCAGAAAGTCGGAGTAAAGCGTTAACTTAGTGCTGTCACATGATTTTTTTCTTTTCTTGTTAGGATGTCCATGACAGATTCCGGACTGAATCTCATTCTGAAGCCGCGGGCCGTTTCAATGAACGTTTTCTTCTATCACTTGCATCGTGCAAAGCATGTGTTGTCATGGATGATGAGTTGAATATATTGCCACTTTCCTCTCACATCAGATCTATTACTCCAGTTCCAACGGAAAAGGTAATCTTTGTTGCAAAGTGAACTCTGTTCCGTTGTGAGAAAATGACTTCCAGCTAATATCCATAACATTGCAATGTTGTATGCTATTAAAGGATTCCGAGGGGCTCTCTGAGGCAGAACGTGACCTGAAGAGTTTGAAAGATGACCTAAGTGATGATTTTCCTGTTGGTCCTTTAATCAAGAAATGCTGTACACTGGATCAGGTTCAAAACTATCAATTTTTTTGTGTATTTGTCTTGCGAATGTTCTTTCTTATTGCATGGCTGATGTTAATTGAGTTTCTGTATTTTCTTTGTAGGGTAAAGCTGTTATCACATTTTTCGATGCAATTCTGGACAAGGCTCTCCGCAGTATAGTTGCTTTGATTGCTAGTAGAGGACGTGGTAAATCAGCTGCACTTGGTTTAGCTGTTGCCGGGGCTGTTGCTGCTGGGTAGGTTTCTTGAATTAGTTTTACCGCCATATGTTCCTTTACTTCATTAGTATTGTTTTTTCCTGGATGTTTGTTAAAATTATTTATGTGTGATTTACTTGCTTGTAGATACTCAAATATTTACATAACTGCACCAAGCCCGGATAACTTGAAGACATTCTTTGAGTTTGTTTGCAAAGGATTCGATGCACTTGAATATAAGGTAATGTAAAGCTCTTTCCCTACAGAATATGTATAGTACTTGTTCCATTTCATTGAGAAGAGCCTGCAAGGTGAGAGACATATGCAAAATCAGTATTCCATTTTGCGATGTGGTCAGATATGTTTCTTAAATACCTTCCACTATAATTTTATAGGAGCACCTTGATTATGATGTTGTGAAAAGTGTGAATCCTGACTTCAAAAAGGCTATTGTTCGGATAAATATCTTCAAGCAGCATAGACAAACTATCCAGGTTTGTTAATCCCTCAGTTAATCCATGGTCTTCAAGTTGTCAATTGAGTCGATATCGGATGTGTTCCATGATCTTGATTTTTTAATGTAGTATATACAACCACATGAGCATGAGAAGCTCTCACAAGTAGAGCTTTTGGTTATTGATGAAGCAGCAGCTATTCCTTTGCCAGTTGTGAAGTCTTTGCTTGGTCCTTATCTTGTTTTCCTATCGTCAACTGTCAGTGGGTATGTGAAACAGGATTTGATGCCATTTCCATATATTGGAATGTTATATTCATGTTCTGGTTTTCATTCAAGGATAATCACGCTACTAATTTTACCCTTTTTTAAAGCTATGAAGGCACTGGGAGATCTTTGTCCCTGAAACTCCTCCAACAATTGGATGAGCAAAGCCGGGCTCCTGCTACTGGTCTAGGTTCTCTTTCAGGTTTTTAACTGCTCCACCTTGCTTTCATTCTTGGATATAAAACTTATTAGGGAAATTTATAGAGACCCTTCTGTATAGACTCATCTTTCTTAGAATCACCTCTCCTCTGTATTGTCTAGAAGGTAATGTATAGTGTTTCCAGCATTTGTTTATAAAATTTTATTTTGTGTGTTCAGCAGTTATATCAATTGTAATTATTTAGGTGGGATAGGGCATTACTATTCGCAGGGCCTGCATTTTGTGGCGGCCCTAGTTGATGTGAATCATACCCCTGACTCTCTCATTTTTTTTGGACAGGTTGCCTTTTCAAGAAGATAGAACTTAATGAGTCTATCAGATACTCTTCTGGAGATCCCATAGAATCTTGGCTTAATGGCCTACTTTGCCTTGATGTTGCTACTTGTCTACCTAATCCTGCGCGGTATGACTAGTTTACTAAAATTTTGTAGTGTCTACTTTCCCCTTGTGCGTTACTGATCGTCGAAATGTTTTTTATTTGATTTGTCTTTTCTTTCTTCTTTTTGTGTAGCCATCCTTCGCCAAGTCAGTGTGATCTTTATTATGTCAACCGAGATACACTCTTTTCTTTTCACAAAGATAGTGAGTTGTTTCTACAGGTAAACATGGTTGCTTTTTTGGATACATGCATTATTTTGACACTAGACTGATATAAGGGCATCCTACAGAGAATGATGGCGCTATTTGTCTCATCTCACTACAAGAATTCTCCAAATGATCTTCAACTGCTGGCTGATGCTCCTGCTCATCATTTGTTTGTGTTACTTGGTATGCATGTTTTCCTTTTTTTGCGCCACCTAATTTAATTTTCAAAACTATTCCTAACTTCCTTTAAACACAGGTCCTGTTGATGAGTCCCAAAACAAGGTTCCTGATATACTCTGTGTAATCCAGGTATATATATTATTGTTGTGTGTGAAATTTATCAGTTAACTTGTTTGGTCTGTTGAACACCAAACAGTTAGAGTTTGATTTTAGGTTCTCATTGACCTAGAAATAGCGTAGCATCCGTTTTCATGAAAATGGACTTACAAAGACTAAAGTCTCAGCTATCAATCTGTTATAGATGCTTTTACCACAATTTGTGCAAAATCGTAGTTTCTAGCTTGTGTCCTTTTTTTGTGTGATCTTAAACATCATTGTGAGTTGTGACTGTTATATTCAGGTCTGTCTCGAAGGAAAGATATCTGAGAACTCAGCCCTTCAAAGTTTAAGGGATGGCCATTCACCATACGGAGACCAAATTCCATGGAAATTTTGTGAACAATTTCGGGACGCTGAGTTTCCAGGTTTCTCTGGTGCTCGAATAGTACGCATAGCAGTCCACCCTAACGCCATGAAGGTAATCTTTTGTTTCTGCTCATATTTTTACATGCCCAGTTTAGGTTTTGTGTGCGGTTAACAAGCTTCTGATCTACCTCTTTGTAGATGGGATATGGTTCGGCTGCAGTTGAACACTTGACCAGGTAAAATGAAATTGTGCATTCACGAGTTTGTTATCATGCGCATCTCATATAGTACTCAGTATTATGTTTTTTGCGCTAAAAAGTATAGAATTTGTACTCTTAATTAGTTGTAGTCATACTATTACTAATACTGAGTGACCTTTGCAGATATTTTGAGGGTCAGATAGCTCCAATCTCAGAAGCAGATGATAAACTCGATGTGGTGCATGCACCCATTAGAGTTACTGAGGCTGCTGAGAAGGTTTCTGTTTTTTTTAATATATATCTATGTGTGGGCTTTGGGTTTATTAGTGCAGAATCTGCTACTTTTTTATGTTCACCTGATTCCATTCTTAGCTGATTCCAATTTTGACAGGTCTCCATGCTCGAGGAGCAAGTTAAGCCTCGCACAAATCTTCCACCTCTATTGGTTCCACTTCATGATCGACGACCTGAGAAGCTCCACTACATTGGTGTTTCCTTTGGGCTAACTTTGGATCTCTTCCGGTTTTGGAGAAAACATAATTTTGCGCCTTTCTATGTTAGCCAAATCCCAGTTGAGAATATTTCTATTCCTTTTCGTAAATTGCTTATATAGAATTTCATTTGTAGCAGTTGTTTGTAATATTGATTTTTCCCTGTGCTTGGATCAGAGTGCTGTGACTGGTGAGCACACATGTATGCTTCTAAAACCTTTAAAAAATGATGAAATAGTAGTCAACGAGTCAGATGAATTGGGCTTCTTTACTCCCTTCTATAAAGGTTTGTTGATTCTTTGATCAAAAACTGAACTTTCTCCATCTTCCAAGTGTATGGTAATTTTGTTTGATGGTTTTACAACTTATTTTGCTTTGTTCAGATTTCAAGACAAGGTTCTCTAAGTTGTTGAGTGATAAATTCAAGAAGATGGACTATAAACTTGCAATGAGGTAAGCACTAAGAATTTTTTTGTCTTCATTTTGAGATAATATCAGTTTCATATCATTATTTATTTTTGTCATATCATTCTTTGTCCAGTGTCCTAAACCCAAAGATCAACTTCACCGAGGTTGAATCTTCAGGGAATTCTTCAGACGGATTTTTGAAGACACTCGACGGCATATTATCCCCATATGATATGGAGAGGCTCAGAGCATATACTAAAAATCTGACTGACTTCAATCTGGTTAGATTTCTTTCCTGAGATGGGCTTTCTTATGAAAATGTCTATGAACTAAATTGAAATTTTGGTAATGATCTATACGTCTATATCCAAGACACATTCAACAATGAAATGGTGCAGAGTTAAAGACAGATCTCTTTTGTGTAAACTTGTTAGATAGACTGGATCAGTACTAACTTCTTTCAGTTCTTCTGTTTGTAATATATTTCTTTTGTCATATTGTTAAAAGGTTTATGACATCTGCAAAACACTGGCACATCAGTATTTTGAAGAGAAGCTCCCAGTATCACTGTCATATGTTCAGGCATCTATATTGCTATGCTTGGGGTTGCAGGAGGCGGAATTTTCTAGCATTGAGGTAACATGTTTTACTCTAATTTTGAAGATTGCAGCCATCTGCTTCATTATTTTTCAGCACATCCATATTTAATAAACTTGCAATCACATTTGAATGTTCAACTTTGCAGAGACAAATGCAGTTGGAGAGGGGACAAATACATTCTCTTATCCTGAAGGTCGCAAGGGAGTTGTACAAATATCTCGATGGAGTTGCTGGAAAGGAGATCGAATCAGCCTTCCCGCGCTTGAAAGAGGTGCCTCCATGTTTTTAATTGCTTTGTAAATTGATCCATCAACTGTGATCATAAGAGTTTACACGAAACCAAGAACAAAGTTTGGATCTTTGAATCCGTGCTGTGTGCAGAAACATATAGTTCAGATTGATCTCTCCTGAGAGAAAAAGAATAACTAAGAGTCTCAAGCTGTTCTCATACTCTTGTGTTTGCAATTGATTAGTGTCTTCTGTTTTGCTGGTTGCAGAGAGAGCTTGAACCTCACAATGTATCAGTCGACGATGATATCAGGGAAGGAGCAAAACAAGTCGAGGTAATTCTACTTCTATCCCTGTGCTGTGTAAAAATATTATATTTGTGTTACTTAGGTTAACATGGAATGGAATTGTACTTATATCGTCTATAAAAGGAACAGATGATGAAGGAGAAGATTGAAGGATTGATGGATTCTGAGCTTCAACAATATGTAATTGGGGACAAAGAAGCAGAGGCTCTGCAACAATCAAAGATACCTTCAAGTGGTAATATTAGTGTCAAGTCCACCAAATCGGAGAATGACAAAGGTTTTGACAAGTCCACCAAAAAGAGAAGCAGTGATAAACGTGTAATGGCTTCCGGGAAATCCAAATCTTTCAAGAAGCGAAGAGCCTGAAGGAGTAACTATAACAGATATATTTGAGCATGTGCTATGAAAAATTCTGTTAAAATCCGAAGTTTTGGTTATGTTTGTTGTAATTTTGATTTATGATTAAAAATGGTACGGCTGAAAAATCTTTACAGAAATTATAAATGTTTTAGCTTTTGATAATACTATGTGTTGGTTGAATATAGTTAGAAAATTTTAAAAAAGAGAGTTGGAGCAAAAAGAGATTTATGTCATGTTAAACCTTTTCTAGTAGCATAATAGATTATATATGTAATTGATGGCTCAGATCGAGTCAGATCGAGTCAGATCGAGTCAGAGGAGGTGGATACAACTGATGATGGTAAGCATGTGCAAAATGATTGAAATTTTGGAAGTGATATGATGTAATGGAAGATGTTCAATGATTATGATCTCTCGCTTTTTATTTGGTTTCTTCTATGACTTTACAAACTCTCTCTATTCAATGTAACTTCTCTCAGTTATCAAAAACAAAAATAAAAGTAGCTATATAAATAACTTTGAGTGCACGACAACGTACTACCCACCATTTAACATATGAATGTTCATATCATAATTTTTCTATTTGTACTCTTGAAGGATGGCCACTCCACGCCCCACGGTTGGATTTCTAATAAAGTGATTATCGATAGCCTTGTGTTAAAATGATCCACATATTAAAATCCCTAGTGACGTTAACATTAGAGATGAACAAAGCTTAAAGATAAGGATCAAGAAAATACGAAATAATTGTACGTACTGACACGTTGTTAAATAGATAGTGTATCTTAAAAACTATACCAATTCGAATATGTTGAGTACTCAGTGACTCTTAAGATTAATGTCGTCCTATAATCATATGTTTACTTTCGTATATACACATTATATATGCATGGGAGCTGATTTATAACAAAAAGGTAAAGCTAAAATAAAGGAATGAGAGATAGAAATAGAAGAAGAGAGGAGTAGTTGTGAGTGGTTAAAAGATTGATACCAACTCTTTAATCTCAGTGTCATGTATGGATCTTCCTCACGCGATTGCTGATGCACTTTGGAGACACCTCTTTCTCACCTTTGCCTTCTCTTCTCCACGATCCCTTCTTTCCTCTCCTTAATTATTTCTCTGTTTCTTCCTTACTTTTTCAGTTTTACGTATAACACAAAAACAGAAACATTCTACTTTAAAAACTTAATTCTGTAGAAATATTGAATTCCATGTAAGTTAAGGTTAGTTAATCCATGCATGTCATTAGTTTTTTTCTTTCCACAAGTTCAAAATGAAAATAGGAAACTTACGTGAAAATTTCCATGAAAGTTACTGATACCGGCCGAATTAATATGTAGGTGCTGTTAAATGTCTTTCAGTTTGTGCATTATTGTTAAAACATACACCCAACAACAATCCTATGGACCCTAATCTAGTAACTTGACCAATTGATCATTAAGAAAGTCAATACAATCAACTTTCTTTTTTTGTAATTTGAAAACAAGGAAGGGTTTGAAGAGGACTAAGTCAAAATTGCGGTTTTATATCTCATTTTGCTTCATACATATCCAATTAAAGTTTTATTAAAACTTCAAAGTCTATCATTACTACATAGATAAACAGTTTTACATCTAGTTTTTTTGTTTTCACGAAATATTTATCATACATATAAGTCATGATTGATATATGCGGATGTATATATAATGGAGCAAGATGTGGTCTGCATGTGTACTTTGGTCTGTGTCTTTGGTGGTAAGATGAAATCCAAGAAAGACAAGAGCTCCAGAGATTCAGGTGTGGCCGATCAACTGGAAATCAGCCACTTCTGATTCCTTGTCTATAGTTTTATAATTTTACAAGTCTCGAAAAATATTTAATCATCTTATCTTAATACTAATCTTAAAAAGCAGTATAATATATGTATGATATAGTGTTGTTATCTTTAGACCAGATCGAGCCACATTGGATTAATTATTATATGTAGTTAACAAAGTAGTATAGTATATGACTATATGTATTATTTAGTGTTATCTTTGTTTTATACATCCTCGGTCTTTGAGGTTTTCAGCGAAGCTTAAGCCTTATGCGCCGTTCGCGGCTATTTGAAAAATGAACTATATCAGACAAATCGCTTAATTATTTTATCATCCACAAACAAATTATGCTATATTTTAATAGATAAATTCAAATTAAAGAAATTATTTTATAGGTTTTTTGTAGACCCGTATCAGTAAAACATTGCACACTTCAGAAGAACATTAAATCTCATATTTGATCATTATCATAGCCAATAATATATATAGTCATATACTAATGCCTACATGTGTTAGGAAAATATGATTAAATTTCGATGAAATTTTGATTAAATCCCTATACATATATGTGTGTGTGTTTTTTTTTCTAGATTAGTCTGAGTTTAATTAGTTAAATATATATGATCACTAAGTACATGCATACGTAATTAACGATAGAGTGTGTGTGTTGAAGACATGTGCTTATTGGGATTTGTTTGGCTTCAAGAACCCCTAAAAATTCCTGCAACTGGTCCAAGATTCCATGACGACAAAGACCTTTGGCCTAATTTGTATTGATCCGATTGCCTAAACTTACTCCCTTTCGTAGATCCAAATGAACTCCAGCCAACAAAAATAAATCTTCATTAATTTAATTAATTGTTCTCATCATCATTTACAACCATTAGTATTGTTAACTCAAAAATTAAATCATTTGTATTTTATTTTTTCAAGTAAGTCTTTTTATTTTGGCTGCCTCCAAAATTTCTAGCTTTTACCTTTTCAATTTTTTTATTTATACATTGGTGTCGTACGTGTACATTGTTCAACCACTTGATCATTACGGTAGTATTGACGTTAAATGTATCTTTATTATATAACTAGAACTAGGAAATGTTCTGACGTTAAATATCATTCCCAAATTATGTTTAATAATGTCATTATGTGTTCTGTCAAAAATAAAAGAATGAAATTTTGGTGAAAAAGGAAGGTGTTGGATATATTCTATTGATTAATAATAAGAAATCAGTGTTGTTGATCCGATCTAAGTTTGGGAAATGTGGGAATTTGGTTGAAGTTAAGAGAGTGTATAAATAAGGATTTAGGAGAAGTTGTTGTAGGTGAGAGATTTGGTCTTATTCAAATCACCAAACACAGTACTCCACAAGCTCGTTTTATCTATTATAATCACATTAATCTACAAAATATTACAGATTCTTCAGAAGGTTGTCTGCGTTTGTAGTAAATTAAAAAAAATATAACAGAAGTAAATTATGAAGTGGTGAATCTGAGATTACAAAACAATAATTTAATATGAAACGACAAATAAAACATAGGAAGTGTTTGGTTTCTTTAGACTTACGCAATGTTTTAATTAGTTTGAACTCTTCCCGATACCTAATTGGGAGTTGAAAAATTCAGTCCTCAGCCAAACCCCATTTGTGGCTCTCACTCTATTTCTTGTGTTGCGCCACACAATACATATACACTATAATCTTTTTTTTTGGTTTTCTAAAAATATTCATATAATCTACCTCGAGAGATATACATCATACAATAATCTTGTGAACATAGGAAAACCACAAATTATATGAGTACACACAAAGAAGACAGAACCGCCTATGTTGTATCCATAAATATATAATGTTGTGTGTGAGTATGTGTGTGTGTAGGTTCACAATCTATTTTGTGTGTCTATCCTAATCGGTAACTTAACACAAACCACACACCTACAAGGCTACAACGTAACTAGAGCTCTTAAATCACAACAACATTTTCTTGATAGAAAAAACGTTGTAAATAGCCAATTCATTAGAATAACATTACATCCACCAAATTCTTCGTACTTTTAATTAACTTCGTGGAAAATTCTACGTAAATTTACAGAAAATAAAATAAATAATTGAAAACAAAAAAAAAACTAAAGACCACTCGTAGACAAGAAAGACAATCATATCCGGAGAAAAACCAAATTGCAAAAACGCCCACTAAGTTCAAAACTTCAGTTTCAGACAATAACAAGGAAATGAGTGGCTTAAAAAGTCAAGAAAAATCCTTTATAAAGCCCCGCGAGCGTTGTTCACTTTAATGCACATATAGAGAAAAAGAGAAACACACAAAATAAGTGTGAGAAACAGTCTCTCTCTCTCTCTCTCTCTCTCTCTCTCTTTGAGTCTTGAAGTCATCATGCAGCTCAAATCATCATCACCATCCTCTTCTTCTTCTTCTTCTTCTCCTTCATCATCCATGAAACTCAAAACGCTAATCCAAAATCTCCTCACACACCCTCTCTACCGTTTCCTAAGAGCTCTCGCCAGAGCCAAATCAATCTTCTTAGAGATCTCAAAACACAACAAAAACAACAACATCAACAACAAGAAACGTAAACTCATGATGTTTTTTCCAACAAAGGCTTCAAAGAACCAACGCAAGATCTTCTTCGGATCTTTCAGATTGCATTACAACTGGTGTTCTTCTCATGTCGTCCCTGTTCCTCAACCTTTTCCTTTTGACGTCAAAGGTGTGGAAGACAATGATTCTCATCTCTCTGGCTACCTCGAGTGGCTCGAACACAAGGAAGTCGAAGACGCGGAGGAGATCAGCAGAGATGTTGGAGCTGATGATGAAGAAGATGATATCGATCATTTGGCAGATATGTTCATCGCTAATTGCCACGAGAAGTTCTTGCTTGAGAAAGTCGAATCTTACAGGAGATTTCAAGAAATGCTAGAAAGGGGTTTGTGAATGAATGAGTTATCAGAAGTGAAACATAGATTTTGACGATCTTGTCTGGTTAGTTAATAATCATGTTGTAAAATCACAATTAGCTAGTTAATTTGATCTGATAATATTACCACAAGGTGGTGAATTGTGTATCTTGAAAGTTTTTGGGGTAATGTGCGAGAGAAGTTGAAACTTTTGGGGGGTAGTAGTGAAACGTTTGATATTGTAAAAAAACAATAATTGTTGTTGTCTATCTAATTGGGCACATCTAGTTAAGTTGTGTAGTTCTGATTAGTGTTTGGTAAATTACGTCCAACTTGCCTAATTTTTTTTAAAAATTACGCCCAATCTTGAGAAAGTACTTTTAATTAAATTAATTAATCAAACAAGAATTACCCAAAAGAACATGAAAGACCAATAAAGTACCTTTACTGAAATATCAAGAGTGTTAAATACATAAAATTTCAAACTGAGTGTATAAAATTTACTATTACTGAGATAAATTTGTAGTTAAATAGTATCAGACAGTACCCTTAGGCAGTGATTTTTTTTAAAAAAATAGTTATGCAAATGTAATGCAGAGTTAAAATAAAGCAGTCGAGTAAAATGATATGAAAAGCTAAAGAACACCAATTAATGTTTGTAGAGATTATAAAGTGGAATTTATGATTTTTTAATCTCAATCGTAAATATCTTGGATATATAATTGTTTGGATAAAGAGAAACATCGTGATCAAATAATAGCTAAAAAACACTAAAAAGATCGAACAAATCTCGAGAAAAAAAATATCTAATGAACAATTTACTGTGCCTTCTCAACTACTAATAGATCCAATTTTCACCTAATTTTGGACTTTTGAGGACTTTCTTTGCTATATATCTATCCTTTGTGTACGTAATTACAATAGTCATTTCTCCAAATGATTGTATATTTACTTGTAATATGTATCTTATATAATAAGTAACAGTTTTCTTATATAATGTTAGAGAAATAAATACACGCCAAACATCAAATCAGATGAAAGGTTAGTTTCCAAGTTATTAATCAACATACTCTTTATTTTATTTTTTCCTTCATTTCAAGAAACTACATTGTTTTAACTTTTAAATAATTTTCTCCAAAAATTCAAATGCAGCTTAAGTATCAGACTTCATTAGAACTTTCCTGTTTAATAATAATACTTTGTAAAGTACTTATTTTGCTAAATTCTGGTAAATATATACAAACTACACATACATAATCTAGGCACTAGGAAGACCCGTCTGAATAGATCAATATTATAGTCAATGTTCGACACCCCTAGATGTTGTTACGTTGACATTTGCAGTTTTTTTGTAGCATACTCAAGACCCAACATTTATATATCCATATATTTTGAAGAAAGGTACGTATACAGTATACGAAAATTAAATATGACTATCTAAATGGAAACCATATAGTTTCTAGATAGGACTGAACACAATGCGAACAGATGCCACTGGTGAAATGCAAAACTGATAAGGTTTTTTTTCTTTTGGGCTAACACCATTTTTTCATTATTATAGTATGCAATAAACAAAATCTATTATTTCACTTTTAGTTAAAATGAAAAAAGACAGAAAATAGCAAAACCATAGCGTCATCTAATCTTTAATCAACAACGTGGACCGATTGGATAAGCTTGAAATTATTTATTTGTTACGGATAATTTAAACTCCTATTTGTTGACAAAATTAATCAAATTAACTCCACGAGAATAATAAAAAAAAAAAAGTTAATTAAAGTAAAGTTCGGTTACACAACCCCTAACGTCTTCCACAAGTCGTATAAACTTCCGTCTTCCACAAATCTTCATACTCTTCGCTTCTCTTCTCATTCACCTCTGCAACATATTCTTGCTCCATAGATCGTTCGAACTTAGGGTTTTGCTCTAAACCACAGACGTCAATCACGTCATCCCTCGAGTTTATTGATTCTCTGTCTCTCGCTAATGGCGGACCAGAAAGATCAAGGAACAAATCCTCCCGCCGGTACGTCTGTTCATACACTTCCAATGAGACTTTTAGATAGAACACCCCAATCTAATTCTTGTAACATTTTGAATGCAATCTTCAGTAATTAGGGTTTCTAGTACGAATGTTCGGAATCCTCTGCTTTTCGTTTTGATTGATCCATTTATGGCAACGGCTCTGCTTATAAAGAACTGTCTTCTTGTATTTGCACCGAGTGATCTTGATTCTGCTACTTGTCGTGATGCAGAAAAGCCAGGTTTTCTACCATTAAAGAATGGAGCCATGGCTGAAAAATCACTCGCTGGGTATAACAGAGCACCCGAGTCTAATTCAAAGCCTTGTTTATCCGACGAAAAGGTCACGAAAGAGACACTCAAAGTACTCCAGAAGAAAGCTTTCTACTCTGTTCTCCAAGCTTTCGGTTTAGAAACCTCGACAATGTCAAACGTAACTGCAGTACGTAAACCTTTCTCTTGGTTAAATCTTTCTTGCTCTTTTGCCAAATTCGTTCTGTTTCCTGAGTGTTGTGGCTGATGTCTTCTACTTATCCAGAAGAAGAATGAGATCATTCAGAAACTGATGAACGAGTGGGCGATATCTGACGAGACTCGCATCTCTTTTGCGGATGAGATTCAGAAGAATCTTCTGACCCTTCAACAAAGGTATGTGTATTCTTCTTATTAGAGCTGTACATACTTGGAAGATACTTGTTTTCTTCCTTGTTTAACACTCATCATTGTTTTCTCAGGGAGGATGCATCTGTCTCTGGTGAGAAGGAAATGCGGATAGTACCAGAGACGTCCTTGACCAAACCTGTAGCTGTAAGGCAAAGAAATTGAAAACTCTGTTTTGGCTTTCATTACCACAGAGTCCTAAAGTTCATTGCCTTTTATCAATTCTTATTTAAGGCGACGCCGACTTCGACTTTAGTTCCTAAATCTAAAAATAGCTGGGGCAGTGTTAATCCCGAGTCTCTTATTGGCAAATGGGTTGGTGTAAGACTGCCTGATGAAGCTAAGTTCGAAACATACATCATCAAAGAGTATGATGCGACACAGGTACTAGCTAAACCATTTCTTATTTGTCGTGCCTTTTTCCATCAGACTCAAGCCGTTCTCAGATATCTAGTTTGCAATTTTCCCACCAGGACATGCATCGCCTGATTGAAGCAGACTCGAACGCAATGGAGGTTGATGGCTCGTATAGCTGGTTTGATCTCAGAGAAGTAAGTAATACACAAACTGTTATCATCTCTTTATATATCAGAAGCTGAAACTTTTTGATCCAAAACTGGTTTCAGATTTCTTCTCAAGATATCATGTGGGAAGGTGGAATAAAGCCAAACTTTGATACTCCCAAACAAACTTCAGCTACAGCTCGACGCGCCCTTTTCTGATAACAATGCTCTTTTACAATCACCTTCACAGCATACGTTGACAAGGTAACTTTGCCAATGACAACACACGTACACTCTCTAAGAGAAACTCTTACTCCCTTGGCAGAAATTTTCAACAGTGAAAACTCTTGGTTTTAATGCAGGGCAATGCTGAGACTGACGAAAGACCCTCTTTTGCATTTTGTTTTGAGATCTTTAGTTAGCCGCCTGTACAATCACATAACACATACGTTTTTGGTGTTGTTTAGTGGAATTAGTGAAGAAACGAGTCAGTGTTAAACAGGATTCAGATATACTATTTGGATATAACACTGACTGAAACGAGTCATTAGCTGATATTTTCTTGACTCTTGTATACATTTTTTAACAGCTTTCTTTTCCTGAGCCATGTATTAATTCTTCACAAAATTGCAACTATTAATCACAGCCGTTAGATTAGAATCCAGTAACCAATCCAAATAGTAAAGATGTTTAAACTAACCGTGAATTTACTCTTCAATTGCTGACGTGTCGATAACTATTAATCCCAATTAAGTCAAACTAGTCAAGTGAACTAAGAAGTATAATTAGTCACAGTAAAAAAAACACAAACTCCAAAAGCATATAAAACACGTAAAGAGAGAATCTAAAATCTCGTTACTTCTTCTCTCATCGACCCATGCAACGTTGTTGAAGATCCTTCGATTTCTAGGGCTTCTCTCTCAAACTTCATCAACAAGACTCTTCTTCTCTCTGATTCCTCTCTCTTCTCAACAATGTCTGACCAGAAAGATCAACCCCCAAGCTCTCCATCTCGTAAGTCTCTCTCTTCTTAACTTTCTCATGGCTTTTGCGATTCCAGCAAATCAGGGTTTCTGTAGTTTCGGATTCCTCTGCTTTCTTCTCTCTCTGTTTTCTTCGGTCCCATTGATGGAATTAGACTGATCGGTGGTGAATTTTCTTGTGATCTTGATCCGTTGCTGAAGAATCAACTGAGCTACCGATCAAGAAGAGAGATTTTACAGAGCCTATGACGAGTTATAGAATTGACGCTGATATCCTGCTCAGCCACATGGACAAGAAAGAGAAACTCAACACACTCCAGGGAAAGGCTTACTTTTATGTTCTCCATGCCTTCAGTGCAGAATCTCCTGAAATGTCAAACGTAATTAACTCCTTCTTTTCTTCTATATGCATCCATTACCTTCTTGGAAGTTGTGTTCATCCCTTCTGTTCTTCAGCCTAGGACTATGATCATGAGAGAACTGATGAAAGAATGGAATATTACGCTCGAAACTCTTACTAAGATTGAGGATGCAATCAAAGCTGATCCAGTGGTCCAACAATTGAGGTACCTTAATCATGACTTTCACTACTGCAACGATGTGATCTCCTTTCCCTGTTTCTTGAAGTTTGTGTTGTACCCTCTTTTTCTCAGGAATGTTTCATTGGCGTCTGATGAGAAGGAAATGCAGAAACTTACTGCCACTAGTGAACTGAGTATTACTGGCGTAGAAGGCCAACCTCTGAAATTCCGTGTGAAACCGAACAGAGACGACTGGCCTAAAATTGTAGGTTTTAAAAATCATCTCTTCCTAACTCCTAACGCAAACAATTCAATCTGGCTTTTGATAATTCTTGTCTTTTCCTTTTCTTATTGCTCAGGGAGACAGGGTTTTAGCTCCTGCAAAGATACAAGATGGAAAGGTTATACCTCCTGCAGAGATACAAGGCAAAGAGGTTATACCTCCTGCAGAGATACAAGGCAAAGAGGCAAAACCGAGTTCTACTTCTGACGATTCACCTGCCCCAAGCTGGGGCCAGGTTTCTCCTTGGTCTCTTGTTGGAAAATGGGTCGGTATAAAAATGCCTTACGAAGACGAGCACATTAGATTCCTCATCAAAGAGTATGACGAGAAAACAGTAAGTCTCTTCATGTTTACATGCGTGTTCTTCGTCAGCTCAGGTCAGGTCTCAGCCCTTCTAAGAAATATAGTTTCCAATCTACAGGAGACGCACCAGCTGGTGAGTGATTTCAGCAAACAGGATTTTGAGGACCCGTGCAATTGGATTGATATCAGACATGTAAAATCAGATTGTTCGATCTCTTTTTCAAGTTTTATATTTTCCTCTTTTTCAGAAGCTGAAACCCCTGATCTTAAACTTTGCAGATTCCGGCAGAGGATATGGAATGGCAAAGCGGACATCCCGGGTTACCAGTATGGAAATGCTTTCCTAAACCAGGCGAAACTCTCTTGCTCAAAACCAGTACAGCTCGAAACAAGAAGCAACTTCAGGAGGTATCTTGCTAACAGCTCGAACAATTTTTCTTGTGATACTTAACCCTTTCACTGAAACAACTTCTCAATAAAACGCCTATTAGGTTGGTAAAACGAGCACTGGGATTCCAATCATCAGAAAAGTTGATAAGGGAAAATCTCCAGAGCAGTAGGATGCTGAGATGACAGATGCACGACAACATTCCAGCCTGGAACACTCTTATAACCTTGTTTGAGATCTTTGGGTCTTTCTAAAATCTTCTAAACTCATATTTTGCTGCTATCTGGAATTAGAAAAGTGTTATAAACAATTCCAACACTCCTTTAAATGACTGCATTGTAAACCTCTTCGCAACTTCTGATCCTATAGACAATACTAAAGTACTGCAATAAATCATCACCTCCTTGAACGCTTCTTCGGACGAGTAGAAGAGCCTGTTTCCTTTTCACCAGTTTCACTGTTTCGTTTTGCCATCAGCGGAGAAGACATGGCAGTGCCTGTGCCTCTTTTAGAAGCGACACCAGTGTTTTTTTTTGCAGGACTACCCTTTTCAGTTGTTGGCTTCTTCCCAGTTAATCGTTTCTGACCTGCAGACAGTTTTGCTGCATCCACTTTTTCGTTCTTACTATTACTTTTCCTCTGTTCAGCTCCTCTTTTTCCATTAGAGGAATCACCCTTAACTGTCTCTACGACAGTTTCAGCTGATGAAACCCCTTTCATTCTTTTAAGAAAACTAGCAGCACTTTGCTTTTTTGAGCCACCACTCGGGTTGTTACCCTTCTTTTCTTGAACAATTTTCTTCGGCTCAGAGCTATCGTTTGACGACCGCACTTTACTAGGGAGACCAGCATTCAAACAGGTCTTAACGTTTCTGCTTCCTACTTTTTTGGCTGTTGAAGGTGTTCTTCCTCTAGTCATCTTTTTAGAAACAATAGGTTCCTCATCTTTATCAGAAGTTTCATCTTCCTCCTCCTCTGAAACTTGCTTCTCATCGGCTGTGGAAGCTACTTTAGTCATTTTCTTTGACGGTTCAGTGACTGACACTGAAGATTTAACAGCCAAGGAACTACGTTTCCGACAAGCTATCATAGGCACTGAAAGTGCAGTTGGTTTTAGAGAAGGGACTGTGACTTCCTCCTTGGACATCACGAAGGATTCCTCTTTTGGTGGTGGTAAGGTTTGTTTAGGAATCTTGAGTGTCATCTGTTTCTTGAGGAGTTGGTAAAGCTGCTTTGCTGCATCAAACTCAGAAGATGGCTCGCCATAAAACACTCTCGCATTGTTGATTAGTAGCAGTAGATCCCGAAAAAACGTGGTCCTGGAGGTTTTGTAGTAACCCTCTTCCACACGACTTCGAATGATCTCAAAGTCTATGTGCTGCCTTATTATCCTACCGTACTCGGGTGTTTCCTGCAACTTGACAATGAAATGAATAAGGCTCAGGCTTTACTACTAGACGTGTGACAATGAATTAATCATGATACTAATATAAAAACAGCAGAAAGCAGATTATTTTTCTTAAAGGATTTTTTTTTTATAGAATCGAACATGTTCGATAAGATTATTTTTAATTGAATAAATTCGATAAGGATGTTGTTCCAAGAAAATTAACGAGAAAGTGTTATTTTGCTAAAACAAAGATTGTGTTTTTTTTTTTTTTTTTGGAACACAAACAAAGATTGTGTTTAAAAAGAGAAAAACAAATCATGGAATTTGAACTGCTGACACCTAAAAAAACAAAAAAAGTTAGGACTTTTAATTATTTTACCTGGCTTTCGAGCCGGCGCGAAAAGTAAGAGCCAATGGGGTGAGACTTAACAACTTCGATGAAATCAATCAACGGCTGAGATTCATCGAGGTTCTTATTGACGGTCAGAGATTGATCCTCGTTATCAGGTTGGTTTGGTTCTAGCGTCTCCTTCCTCGGTAAGCTCGCCGAGCTCTGCACGTCACTCGTTTCTTTCGCTTCTTCCTCTCCCTTCGACTCGTCCATTGACTCAACAAAATCGGGCGAGTCGTTACCCTCTCTTCCTGTGTCTGTGTCTTCTCTGTCCGAGTTCGCGGCGCTCTCGCAACTTCCTCTGCCCGAATCCTCTCTTACCGGTTTCTCGTCGTTGTCTTCGCCGCCGATCCGGTTGGGTTCCTCGTCCATTGGTTCAGCGATTTTAACATCGATGTCCGTGTTCTCCGCTCCGGTTCCGGTATTAATGTCCTTTGGATCTGGAGAATGAACCGGATCGTCGACCGGGACATCGGAGTAATTACCCGATTCATGTTGGTTCTCTTTCGTCTCCGCGATTTTAATTAGATCTGAATCCTCGATCTTCAAGCTCTCCTCTCTCTCATCTTCCAATCTCTTCACCTTCAACTGCAATGACCTGTACTCACAGACAAATCCTCGAATCAAAATCGGAGGCAATGCAAATCTGGAACCCAAAAAAAGAAAGAAGAAAAAATAGTGTAGATGGAAATTACGAGATGGATAGATCGTAACGTTCGAGTTCGCGACGGAGCTCGTCGACACGGAGCTTTCGCAACTCCTCAAGCCATGGAACGGAAGAGATCTCGGGGGCGACGGTTTCTTCTCCCTCGGTAGATCCCGGAGAGACTAGTTCACGGGAGAATCGGCGCTTGAGATCGTGGTACTTGTGGCGACAGTCGAAGGGTGAGAGCGTACGGAAAGTGGAGTTCTGTTTCTGGATTTCGTCGGCGACGGAGTCCCATGAATCAGTACCGTGACGGTGAACGGCGCAGGCGAGGAGGAGCTCCTCCATTGTGCTCCATGTTTGTTTCTCTGGGGAACTTTTGTCGTTTTCCGGTTTTGCCATTGGAGTAAAAAATAACTTGTATGATTTATGCTTATTGTCACTTGTCCAAATTTGTAGAAACTGAAATAGAAATGATCTCTCTTCTCTCTACAAATCTCCTTGATCTTGGCCTCTCTTTCCCACTAATAAAGACTACCTTGAGACTCTGATTATAATCGTATAAAGTGTTTTTTTTTCTTTGGTGTTTTCTGTCGGACAAATAATTTTATGAAAGGTTTCATTCATTGATAAATTTGGTCGCCTAGTACAAGCAAAGCGCACCAATTGAGAAAAATATGTTGAGAGAACAACTACTTTGCTCGTTTTGTCCTCGTATCACTTATGTGGGCCCAAGCCCCACCCGAATCCATTTTACCGATTTTAAACCAAACACACCCAATCAAGAGAGTCCATTTATTAATTAATTCGCTTGTACGGAACCATTTAATTTAAGAAGATAACAAGTGAGATACTGTATTAAGTTTAGATTTCAACTGAGTATTCTTCTCAGGAGGGGGCACTGACTACTGAGATGTTCTAACCTGTCTACATCACTTGGCCATTGATGACAAGCAAGAGATATTGAAGTCTACTACACACCTCCGTGGATTAGATTTCTCCAATCTCACTCAAACCTTTCTTCTTGTGTTATGTCAGTGTGTTTATATATACATCAGTTGGTTCCTTTCTTCTTTTCTTTTTCGACTCCTTCACTCCGATCCCAGTGGTAGATATTGGTATAGCTAAAAATACTTGCTAATCACTAGCTAATTTATAGATGATTCTCCTAATCTGAAACCACACTTGCTAATGCCGTCACAGGAAGATAATCACAATAAATACGGACCGATTCAAATAACCTCAACATGCTAAACAGTTCCACTATAAAGAGGGTTCAAAAGCATAATCTCATATAATAAAACTCTGAAGATCCAAAACAAGTTGTGCAAATCTCTAGATAATTTCAAATGCATATATATACAAAAGCAATAAGCTGATTTGAAAGTCGACAAATGTTGTTGGCAATTCGAGAGAGATTACCAATAACCATATTAGAAGCTTCAAGCTGCTCCTTTCAAGGCTTTCTTCAGCTCCTCTGCTACGTCACCCTCTTCCTTGCTTTTCTTCCCGCCGTAATCCGAAGTCGTCGTCCTCTCGCTGCTCCACCGATCAGCTCTTGCTCTCCCGCCGTTGTTGCTCCTCTCTGGTTCGCGGTACTTTGAGTGCGATCCGTAATCTATTGTCGCCGGCGAGTATGGACGAACGTTTGATATCACTTCACGGAGATCTTCCACGGCTCTCTTTAATTGTTTGTTCTCCGTTCGAAGCTCCTCCATCTGCCGATTCACGGCTAAACACGCCTCCGCCACGTCACCACTATTGGTGACCTGACCCGGACCCGAAACTTTACCCGGATCGCTCGTAGACTTGGTCAATCTAGCATCTGCGCCGTCCACGTGTTCGATTCCGATTTTATTCATCACCAAAAAAGGGAATCTCCTCATCGAAATCGCAGCCGTGGGATCGAAATCGTGTCTGATCTCCGTGGGAACCCTAACGCCCCACCGGAAATTCAAAACGGCGCGTCCTCTCACAGGCAGAGACGTCCTCGCGGCAACCTCAACGCCTGAGAGCAATCCAGCGATATCTCCGGCAGAAGTCGAAGGCAGAACGGTTACTTTTCTAAATCCCCCGCCGCATCCGTTGACAGCAGGAGTATCGACCACCTCAATCGAAGAATCCTCTTCCGAAACAGATCCATTCATCGATTTGATAAGATGCCTCTCGAATCCAGACGAGGAATGAGACTTTTTAATGGAGAAATCGCCGAATTGGGGTTTGAAGTGAAGCATAAAGCTAGGGTTTCCTTTACCCAGGAGATTGAATTCAGCGCTCATAAGCATGGAGGATGAGGTGGGAGAACCGAAGGATCCCGTCCCGGTTTTGACGATAAGAGAGAAAGGATTCCAGGAATCGTTAGGGCGGTAAGCGACCTTGAGAGAAGGACCAGATTCGAAGAAAGTGGAGAGATTGAGGCTGAGCTCCTTGGATTCACCGGCGACGATGCCAGATTGAAAAGGTAAACCTAAGATACTGAGAGGAACCTTAGCCCTAAAAAGAGGCTTTTGCTCTTCCCGAAACTTCATAGACGCCTTCATCTTCTTCTCCGCAGAAGCCCTAAAAATTGAATTCAACAAGTAACTAGGGAGGAGAGTACAGTGATCGAGAGGTATATAAGGATGGATTTATACCAGTTCTTTTTTATTTTTTCCTATAGTTTTAAAGGAACATTTCCATATATTTGTTTCTTAAGAATTGGGAATATTGAAAAAGATTCTGGTTGGACATGAGGATAAAGGACAAGTCGTTTCTCGATATTACCCTCGTGTTACATGAAGAATAACGGGCAATGCATAGGCTAACTGGGTCTGCGCTGTAATAATGTGGGGCGAAAAGAGATAAGCTGGTGAATGCTCTCAAAACAAAAAATGAAAGGTGGACAAAATCTCTGGTGGTTTGTTTATCTGTTCTACTTCTGTCGTTTCTGTTTTTTTTTTTTTTCCACCCTCTCCTACGCATTGAGCCCATAAACATAAATGGGCATTATTGGTTCAAAAAGCCCAGTATTACGAATGGGTGATACTAATGAGGCCTGTACGCTACGCTGGGCTCTCTCTCTCACAAGAAAGAAATGCGTCTTTAAAACGAGAGAGATGAACAAATCGCGAGAGCGTTACAAAATACAATAATTTTGGTGGCTGATTTAGAATCCGTGTGTTGAACTTGTTGTTACTCTCTTTGTTGCCACATTTCGTTTTGATAAATTACATCAAAGATTTTTTTTTCATATACAATCATTTTGGATCAAAGAAAATAAGGTGGACGTTATGATGAAGAACTGAAGTATGTATGGAGAGAGCTGTCCAAAACAGATAATGAGTATTATATCGTCAAGGTTTTATAGCAGAATTTACCAAACTATACAAACAGAAGACTTTGCAATATATTCATTCATTCACAATTCCAAACACAGATATTATAAGTTCCACAAGAAAAAAGTCATCTATGAACTTTAAATTAACAAATCAAACTTAAAAACTTGCTGAAAATATAAGAGGGGGGGGGGGGTCCATATTATATCCAGCTAAGCTAAGAGATGTACAAAGAAGAAGAAATTGTGAAAACTGGGAACCACGTCAAACAACCCACCACACATATTGAGATTTGGAGAGAGGACCACCATCTCCATCTATACGGCTCTTGGGATGGACACGTGTCTGACATCCGATGGTTGAGTCCCCCGCATGTGGGCCGAATCTAAAAAGAGAGCAAAAGACTCGTGTGTCTGTGTGTGTTCGTTCGTTCGGGACTCTGAGTCTCTGACGCACGCATTTGTACATAAAGCCTCTTACTACAAAAACCATATCCTTTCCGTTGAGTTCCACCTCTCTCCCTCCCTCTTCTATCTTTCTAGCCGTTGGATCTCTTTCATATCTCTCTACTCTTAATCCGACGTTCATTACCCACATTGTACGTAGTCATATATAGTGATCGAATCATTCTACATTGAGTCTATTAGTATAATGCAGTTTAGTTCGATAAATATATATATATATATATACTGTATATATGGTCTGAGACCAAAGTTAGATTGTGCAACAAAAACTTGGAGGGTTTAATTATAAGGGTTTAGTCTTTTCTTTTCTTTAACTGAGGATGATCGACACACGTATATTCTCTAATTAATTGACGTATTTTAGTAGCATATATATAATATATGTATAGATATTTAGCTACGACTCTGGTTGTCTTCATTAACTTATTTTCTTGAAAAGTTGTCATAATTCATATACGATATTAATATCTATAATATAGAATCTGCGTAGCAATGCATTCTGGTAATATTCTTTTGTTATTCGTGGTTGATCACTAATATATATGAGCTTGTTGTATATAGATTTCGATATGTTTTAGATAATGTATATATGCGTTGGAAGTTCGTGTTCCATAAATTATATACATATATATAGAAGTGTGTATGAATATATGTAATTAAGCTTATTATTGTTTATTTCTTAAGAATGAGAGAAAAAAAAATGGTGAACAATATATAGACGTCAGGAATTGAAACTGCCTCGTGCATTAAGAGATAAAAGGACGTGATCAGACGACTAAAAGGTAAGAGAGAAAGGGTAAGTGAAAGTCGCAACAGAGTCATGCCATTCCCATGTCTTCACATTCTTCTTCTTACTTTGTTTTCCTTCTTTATCTTTCACTAATTACCTCCAACTTTTCTATACTAACTATTTTCTAATTTGTTCTAAAAAAATATAATCATATATGTTTGTTAATATTATGTTATAAGATCCTTTTAGTTGCTTCACTAATATAAACTAATCATTTGAATCATTAGGACTCGCTTGCAGTTAAACAACTTAATTAACGATGCATGCAATTCTAATTTTTGCGGCTATATATATATATATATATATATATATATATATGTGTGTGTGTGTGTGTGTTTAGCTGATACTTTAGACCAAACATGAAACTGATGTAAATGAAAAGTCGTCTCTGCAAATATTGATCTCTATCATTAACTAAAATACTAAACGTTAGCATAATAATATAAATGAATAATGTATGGTTGGAATTGGAAGATATTAAAAAACCAATCATAAGTTTGTTGAGCTTGTGTGCATTACATGGGGCCAAGTCTGTGAAATCCTACTTATCTATACCACTTGCGTTTATCTATTACACACACACAAGCACACATAGGCACAGAACAAGCCTTAAAATATTCCAAACATCACTTAAAATATTTAAATGAGGAATTAAAGAAATTACAACATGAATATTAATTTTGGTTAGTGGGAGGGGACCTATGTGCTTCCTTGTTCCTCTATTCCATGTCTTTTATAAGCTATCATTACTAACACATCTTTCTCATTATACAAGTACATGTAATTAACTAGTTAACTCAACTAGCTTCTTCTAATGATCAAATTATTTAACCCAACTAGTTAATTACTCCAATAAATGTAAATCAACAAGACCATAGAGATCCATTTGTTTAATATATATATATTTCCTTACTAGTATATAATTTTAGATCATAGCTATAAATTTATTTAAAAAAATTATGGAGATGTGTTTTGAATATACTTTAATTTATCAAATAGATAAACAACTGGATCATTAATTTATTTGCCAATTTTTATTATAAAAGGGGGAATAAAAGTTCATACTTATCAACTTTTTTCCTCCTATATATAACCTTCAAATATCTTCACTTTATACTATCAAATTCACCAACTCTCTTCTCTCTTTCTCTACTCTTTTTCTCTCCCTATATATTGCTATACAATAATCTCACAAACCCTATCCCTATTCTGAAAATGGAAGCCACGATCTTCGAGAAAAGAAGAAGCTCATCATCATCAAGCATATCGATGCACAAACAGTCATACTCCATAACCAAATCGAAGCCAAAGATCCGAATAATTCACATATTTGCTCCAGAGATCATCAAGACCGACGTTGCCAACTTCCGTGAGCTCGTCCAAAGCCTTACCGGGAAACCAGACGACGATCAGAAAGCCTTCAAAGCAAAACCTAGAAGAGATATTCACCGTCGTCTTCACCGTCAAGTCCAAGAGATGATCAGCACAGAGAAACTAAGGGAACCCGAGCATTGTGATCAAGGCTTCTGCTTAAACTCAGAAGAGATCTCGATGACTTGGAACGGTAATAATGTCGCTGGTGAGAGCTCCGGAGGGTTCTTGAATGGTCTGGGAGAATTAGAAGGTTTTATTCAAGAACTTGGTGATTTTCCGTATCTGCCCTTGTCTTCAATGGATGCTTCTGCTTCGTCTAATTCTTCTTCTTCCTCTCATTTACATGGTGGATCCGTTTTCTCAGATTCTCACCACCAATTCGCTTAACTCTGTCTCTCAAACGATGTATTCTTTTTTTCTTTTTCTTTTTTAAACGGTGTCTTATATTTTTGTTTATTAGGTTTTTTGTGGTAATGGATTTAATTTATTACATTTTTATTTGTTTAGTATGGTATGATGCTACTTCCTTTTCATGAAAACCTCTTTATGATTCTATTATTTTTCTCCCTTAAGGTTTGAATTCTGAGGTTTTGTTCGTTGTGTTAAACTAGTTAATGATTATTGTAAACACCCATCAAATGGAAGCAAACATCACTATAATCCAATATACTAATGAATTCAACAAAGGCGATTTTTGGAAATCGAATGAGACAAAACATAAAGTAGAGGAAGAAGAAGAGGTCTTATTGTGTCCGGACTCTAGAGATATACGGTGTTCGAGGTCGGTAAGTTGTATACACTTTTTGTTTTGTTACATTTACAGACAGAAACATACAGAGTAGGACATTTGTTTAACTGGTGTATTCAAGATTCTCTACAACGCTCGATGAAGAGGATGTTTCCACCCTTGTTAGAACTTCAGGCACTCCTGCGGTATCTCTTACAATCTACACAACAACGACAAAACTCGTTTTATAATACCCTTTTACCTTTTCAACTCTACTATGAACATAAAAGTACCGGAACTTACAAGAATCTCGTCGTCTAGATAAGATATCATGAAGAATCTTTGGTAAGTTCCACCTGAAAAGTCAATAACAACAACATTACGTGGTTACAATGCTACATGCGAGGAGGTGGAGATCTTAAAATGATGCTTATGGCTTACCAAGGGGAATTCTTAGACCATTGGCTAGAGTATCCTTGATAGGTTCAGGAAGCTGCTGCAACGTGGTGGAAGCTTGAGCCAATAAACCTCTTAGCTGTTCAGGTACTGCTTCTTCAATAACCGTTGGCGACTCGAGCATTCCTTCTAAATACTCTTCTTTCATCCTTAAAGGCCCTTCTATTGTCAATTTCGATGACACCATGAATTTGTTTTCTATCTGCATTAGTTTCAAAAGAAACAAAGAGTTGAGTCTGGTAATACATCCATAACTCTTCTCCAGAAAAGAAAACAAAAGTACATTTACCGAGTTCAGGAATTTGATGTTTGCGGTTGCCTTTGTGTTATTATCCTTGATGACTATGTCCATGGATGATAGACTCACCAATGTCGAAGGAAACCTCCTGCCACAATTCAAAACAGACATGAACTTTCAAGATATGAACCCAATGTTTCTGTGCTTATCCATGAGCAATATCTTAAGAACACTAACTCGGATATAACGAGGGCAGCAAGTGAACCAGGAGTATTGGACCCAAACCACTCAAAACTCCATCTTCCTTCAAGATAAGGAGACCTGGAAAGCTATTAGGAACCAGTTAAAGGCATTGGTCCCTCAGATATTACCTTAAAACTAGTAAGCTCAAATGGAGTAACCTACGTGGTTGGTCTAGGAGTTGGATTAAGCCGCTCAAGAGTCGTTATTCTCTCATTCACATCAATCCTTTGCATATCAGTGATCTTCCCTGAAACTAGAGCCTCAAATCCTCCAGCATCATTGAACTGTAATCTAAAATAGTTTCAGAGCTCCAACATAGGGAAATAGAAAAAAAGCACAAGTCTCACTGAATATAATAGCAACCTGTGTGAACCATCCAAGCAATCTAAGAATCTCCAATACCAAATACTAAACTCAACCTAATTCTCACCAGTTTCTAAGAAATCACAGCTGAAAGTTTCAATTTTTAAGAAGGTTCGAGGAACTAGAGAGTAGAGAGGAGAATTATACGGCGAGAATAAGCGATTCCTTAGCAGAGAGACGCTCCATTTCCCTGGCGTAAACGGAAGGGATCCCTTGAACAGACTCTTGAACCATAGCTCTGCTTATCATTCTCCGGCAACAACTCTTCCTCCAACCCTTCTTCTCCGGCTGAAAATTGAAAGGAACCTTGGACGTCAACGGAGGAGAAGACGACGGTGGTGATACGGAGGATGAGAAGCTCAATTGAACCGCAGAGGTCCCAGAAACCGAACCATGTTGTATCAATGCCATTGAAGAGGGAGGTCGAAAGGCGAATAATGTCAAAGTTTGGTTTTTTATTTATTTGGCTGCCTGAGGAAAGGAGTAGGTAGAAGAAGACGAGACAAGCAGAGTCTCGAACTAGTAACTAATTTTTTTTTTCTCTCACTTTTAGAATTTAGATAGAAAAATATAAATTGAAAAAAAAGAAACTTATAATAAAACGAACCCAACTAATTTAGCTCTAATAATATCCGAACGCAAAAAGAAACTCAAACAAAAATCAATGTGGCACAATTTTACATGATTGAAACTCAAACAAAAATCAGTAAGGAATATATATATATATTTTTTTTTTTATAATTTTGTATAGTTTATAAATGTATGTTAAAATTAGTAAATTATTCAAAAATCGTGTAAAGGCATAGTATTTACTGTAAAACAAAAGGAGTGCTAAAATACTAAACAAAAACATTGCAAAGCAGCTACTAGTCTACTACTATAAAAATTTGCTTACACGCTATAAATTTTGTGCATTTATTTTCCATATGATTCGCTTACTTAAAGATATTAGATCAAAATGGAAAAGTAGAAATATATCAAGAACTTTTACATAAAGACAATAAAATAAGACAAGAAAAGAGCATTAAAATTGGAGCTTTCCATGATCAAAAAACCCTATAGGAAAAAAAAAAGGCAAGATGGAGATATGAAGAAGGAGAAGTAGATAAAAATATATATATTGTTGCCATTATAATCGGTAAAAACTTATTAGTAAAATGTAAATTAATGATACTCGTGCTTCATAGCTAATTAACTGTTATAGCTTATGTTTTAATACTATATATATTTGATTATTTCCATTTAACTCGTTTTATTTGGGAAGAATAAAGGAAAGAGTCGAGCTTATAAATTAAAGGACGATCGACACAAAGTTTCCTCCGTTATTGAAAGATTAAAAATCACGATCGTTTTCTGTTTTTGTTAGGTTTGCTATTTCCCCTGGAGAAGAAGATGATGATGAAGTCTTGTTCCTCACCGATGATGATGAAATCCCTGACCGCTTGTCTAATTTTAACCCTTTTGATAGTTTCGGTCTCCGCAAGAGGAGGTGGTGGCGGTCATGGTGGCGGCGGTGGTCGCGGTAGAGGTGGTCGCGGTGGCAATGATGGTAGATATTTCTTTGGTGGTCATACATATCACAGGCATCATCGCAACAGCTCTTCCGCTGTCGGTTCAAATACGGGTCTAACGATGACATGCTTGGTGTCTTGTGTTTTAGCCATGTTGTTCCAAGGATTCTGAACTTTCGAGAAAGTGAAGAAGTTAGCATAACTATGGCTTTTAGTTTCTTTAGTAGTTATAGACATTTTAGACATTTCTTTTGCGTGTAAGTCACGATATATATCTATCTATATCAATTTTATTTTATGAATGAAACGTTTTTATTAGGGTTCGGTAATTAGTTTGGATTTCTTGTCACGTTTGGTTTGAAACGAAATTACTCTGCTTGCGAGAGGGGTTTACACAGTTACAATCATCATCGCATCATCCCTAAACAACATTAAGTTCACAAAATCACATTCGAATACACCCAACTTAATTACAGTCTCTATATAAAACTAGACATGAGTTGACGTCTTCATGTATATATATAAATTAGAAATGTTTTGAGAAAAAAATGACATGCTTGGAAATATTGAGTTGGGCTTTGAAGAGATGTTAGGCCCTTTATTCTTGAGGCTATAAATGGGCTTTTAAGACATGTTAGGCCCTTTATTATTGAGGCTCCAAATGGGCTTTTCACTTGCTTCATCCTTCCTCTGTTTCGAGCGATAAAAGACCACTGAACTAAAAAAAAAAGTAATTGAAATGGTGGTGGTTAGATCTCTTTGCCGCCGGAGATGATCGCCGCCATAAGAGCAGCGATTCTCAAGCCACAGGACTGCTGCTCTCACCTCAAAACAGCGTTTTTCCATTCTACTCCTATCTTACAACGCAAACATCAATCCGTCAGTCTCTCCCAGCTCTGTGTTTCTTCTTCTCCCCCAATTTTTTTTGTGTTTTGTTTCTGCTTCTTAATCGATTCCTGAGAAAGTGTTTCTCAATGATTTGTGTTGGTTCAGTTTGTTGGGGTTCAATATTTCTGTTGACCGTTTTGATTTCACACCTTTTTTGTCATCTGATAGGATTGGAAAGCTCGGAATAAAAGGTTGGGAAGAAAGAGGGCAAAGCAAGATTTGCGTCGTAATGTGAATTCTTTTGCGCAACACTTATTTGGGGTAAAAATCTCGACATTGTGTGGAACAAATTTTCTTCATTGTGAGAAGCTTTCAGTTTGATGCAATTTTGTTGTAAATTGGTTATCCCTGATTTGGAGTGATGATGGGTTTGATTACTCTGGTAAACACTTCGTGGTTTCAGAAACAGTACTCCAGGGTTTCCAAAAGAAATCGCAAGGGTATACGCATCCCTCAAAATTTGGATACAAGTAAGACAACTCTCCTCTTGCCAATGCTTTCTCTTCAATGACTGCTCTTTCTACAGGGTTCTGTCTATAGACTGTGTTTTTGCTACTTATGCTAGTGGTAAGAGTTTATGCTAATTGTTTAGTAAAAATGGCTGTCCTCTAACAATGCTTTCACTTATGTAGGATGTTTTGATTTTAGCGGAGTTGATGATGGATCTGAAATTGAATACTTTTTACGGAATGCATTGGGTGGATCCCGGGGTTTCTCTTGGTCAAACACTCGTCAAGAGGGGGGAGCTCGCTCAGGGAGGTATTCTTACAACTTTAGAAAATCCTGGGGCTCGAGATACCGATTAGACGAAGAAGAAGAAGAAGCCGACGAGTATTCTTCTAAAGAATTTAGCGACACAGAACCAGTCCAGGAGTCTCATCGACAAGCTCTTGGTTTGAGTTCCTCAGGTCCTTTAAACCTTGAAGATGTCAAAATGGCGTAAGTAAAAGTTATTCACTTCATCTCATCAAAGGAAACCAATAGTTACATCTATCATGTTCTACTGATCTTCACAATTCTTACCTCACACCATTATTACTCAGATATCGAGCTTGTGCATTAAAATGGCATCCAGATCGTCACCAGGCCTCTACCAAGGTAACTGATACATTCTCCTCCTCTATGAATACCACTTCATTGCGTTTTTGGCAACTTAATGCGTAGAGGCACCTGGTAAGTGTTCCTTGACACTGACTACAAATTGGTAATGATGAAACACAGAATGCAGCCGAGGAAAAATTCAAGCTCTGCACTGTGGCATATCAATCTTTATGCGAAAAGCTAGCCACAAACTAATGGTGTAGTTTTTATCACCTTGGGTTTTAAAAGACACAATGATAGGAATTCAATAGGCAAGTTGTTCAGAGATCTCTTATAACCTTTAGCTCAAGCAAAGTACCTCAGGTGGGGGTGGTGTGTATTTATCTCACATATGAGATATCACAAGATCTTACTCTGACCACTCCACAGATTTTGGATTGTTGAACCCGGCTTCGTTGGTCAGAATGAATCACATCGAAACCCTGTTTTACTCCAGCTTTCTTTGCTTAACAATGGAAAGTTGGGACAAACTTCCATTTGATGATAGCTACATGCTGTATTCAGGATATAGTTTTAAATTTAAGTTCATATTATTGGCTGGCACTTGGTTACATGTAATGCTCAGAGCAATGCAGATGATCTTTGAGCTAAGAGATTGATGAAGACATGCACATCGAGGTCAACATTTCAATAGATGTAATATACATGTATTGTATTGTATGATTTTCACATCGAGACAACATGTTATCCTTCACTAACAATTATTACTTCACGAGCAACTTTTTACATGTATTGTATGATTTTCAAGTCAAAAGTAAAGATTCTCAGGTGAACAAGATACTAACACTTGTAAATTTAGAGAAAAGGAAAAGAAATCCGAAGTATATTATAAACAAGGGTTTTAAGGACACAAGTGAAAGAGTTTTGGTATGCATATTAGTAGAAACCCATTAGGTATCTTTCAACTTTTTCGTCCTTTAGTTATCATCATAATCAGTTTCTTTCTCTAATGAGAGAAAACAAACTCGTCGCACCCAAAAAGAAAAAAAGAAAAAAAAAGATTCTAAAATTCCCTAGCCGTCCGATCAGAAAAGAGCGTGATCATCGCGTAGAACTTAAGACCATCATCCTTTTGCCTAAACCGGAGCGTACCAGATTCGCCTCTCTCCTCTCTCTCTCTCTGCTTAGAGAGGTTTGGGTTCGTTTTCCCACTTAAGCCAAATTGGACAAGATTTGGACGTTTCTGTATCTTTCCTCTCTCTTTCTCTCTCTAAAAGCACACAAAAGAAAAAAAAAAAAGGGGGCGAATTTTTCCATGGCGTTGTCGGAGTTTGAGCTAGCTCTGAGCTTGGTGTTGTTGTTCTAGCTGTGATTTGATTAACCGACCCATGGTCTTATGATTTTACACGAGCTAATCCAAAGTCCCGGTCGTTGATTGATTTTGTTCTTTCTCTCTCTCTCCAGCTCAAGATTTTTCTGATTTGTTTCTGTTACCATTTGTATTTGTAAGATTTGTATCGGTTTTTGGATTTTGTTAAGCTGATTCTTTTTTGCTGGATCGAGAGTTGAACAACTTGGAGGGGTTTCTTCAATCTGGGTTTCGTTTCTTTTGTAATAGAAAGGTTGTGGGATTTTGAGAATTAGGGTTTTCTGATTGGGGGGGTTTTCTTCATGATGGGGTGGTATCTTCAAATTGTTTCTGGAGATCCAGGATTGGCTCATTAATGGAATAATGGCTAGTCTCTTGTCGTCGTCTGTATTTGTAACTAGCATCTTCTTCGTCCAAAGGCTCCTCTTTTCCTAGTTAATCCACCTCCACCTATTGAATCTGAAGCAAATCTGAGATTCTACCAAACTCCCACGCCTTTGTATATTGCTTCTACGGTAAATTTCTCTTCATCTTTTTGTTGTTGATTCAACTCTTTTCTATTGCAATGTTTGGAATTTTGCTTCCCCCTTTTGTTAATTCATCTGGTGTACGATCTCTTAGCTTTCCTAGTTTGGAGTTATACTGTGTAGCTGTGGAATCATGTCTTGTGTAGACAGAATTTAGGCTTTGTGTTCTTGTTCCAAATGTTTTTTCTTTTACTTTGTCTATGCTTATGTCTGGTTTTATTTATATCTGGTGGATATACTTCCAAAGCTCATACTAGAAATCTTTTCCTTTTTAAAATTGTGAATTCATTCAGTAGATTGAAAGTTTATTGTATTTGATTCTGTTTAATATTAGTTTCTTTTGTTTCCCTCTACAAACTTTTATCATAGCAACTTGTAAGCCGGATAAGCTTATATCGTGTCATTGATTTTCTTCCCTGCAGAATAATAAAGATCACACGGAGTACATATTGTTCATCCGCAAGTGAAAGCAAGAGCCTTTTGTTTATTGATGGGTGAGGAGTTAGCTGACACAATGAACCTGGATTTGAATCTAGGGCCTGGTCCTGAATCAGATCTCCAACCGGCACCAAACGAGACTGTCAATTTGGCTGATTGGACTAATGACCCGTCTGAGAGATCTTCCGAAGCTGTGACAAGGATCAGGACTCGGCATAGGACACGATTCCGACAGCTTAATCTCCCCATCCCGGTTCTATCTGAAACCCATACCATGGCTATAGAACTTAACCAATTGATGGGAACTTCTGTAAATGGAGCTGCTATGCAAACCGGTGAGGGTAGTGAAAGAGGCAATGAGGATCTGAAAATGTGTGAGAATGGCGACGGAGCCATTGGGGACGGTGTATCAGAGAAGAAAGCCGATGTCGAGAAAAGCAGTGGCTGTGACGGTAACTTTTTCGATTGTAATATATGTTTGGATTTGTCAAAGGAGCCAGTTCTCACCTGTTGTGGCCATCTTTACTGTTGGCCTTGTCTGTACCAATGGTTACAAATTTCGGATGCAAAGGAGTGTCCTGTTTGCAAAGGAGAGGTGACCCCCAAAACCGTAACACCCATCTATGGGCGCGGAAACCACAAAAGAGAAATTGAAGAGAGTTTAGATACTAAGATCCCCATGAGACCACATGCGAGACGCATCGAGAGCTTGAGGAACACAATTCAAAGGTCGCCGTTTACAATACCAATGGAAGAAATGATTAGACGTATACAGAATAGGTTTGACAGGGATTCAACCCCGGTCCCTGATTTTAGTAACCGCGAGGCATCAGAAAGAGTGAATGATCGAGCCAATTCGATTCTTAACCGGTTGATGACATCTAGGGGAGTTAGATCAGAGCAGAACCAGGCTAGTGCGGCAGCAGCAGCGATCGTAGCTGCATCAGAGGATATCGATCTAAACCCGAACATTGCTCCTGATCTCGAAGGAGAAACTACCACGAGATTCCATCCTATGCTGATCAGGAGACAGCTACAGTCACACCGAGTTGCAAGGATCTCGACATTCACATCTGCACTGAGTTCAGCTGAGAGGCTTGTGGATGCATATTTTAGAACTCATCCAATGGGGAGGAACCACCAAGAGCAAAACCATCATGCTCCTGTAGTGGTTGATGATAGGGACTCATTCTCAAGCATTGCAGCTGTTATAAACTCTGAGAGTCAAGTGGATACTGCAGTTGAGATTGATTCTATGGTGACTCTCTCGACATCTTCATCGAGGAGAAGGAATGAGAATGGTTCGAGGGTTTCTGATGTAGACAGTGCAGATTCTCGTCCGCCTAGGAGAAGGAGATTTACTTGAGAAACAACAATAAAATAAAGAAAGCTTTCAACCAGGAAGCTGACGATGATGATTAAGAAGAAGAAGAAGAAGAAGATTGTAACTTTATTTTTCTCTGTGTTGCTGCTTGTTGGTTTGTTGTAATTTGTTTTGTATTTTTCTCAATAGGGATATGGTATTTTTAATCGAAATTTTTCTTTCATCTTTTTTTTTTATTCTGATTGAACCTGGCCAGTCTCTCAATAGTTTGAATGCATTATGAAATGTGTTAAAGAGAACCTATACACAAATTTGTATAGGGTTATCATGAACATATAAAACACCATAATGGAAAAGCCTAATCAAGCAATAATTAACTGTTTTCGAAATCATAATTAGATAACATTTTTTTTTTTTTAAACACTGATGGTGTTTACTGTTTAATAATGTGATAATCTTTTCAACTTTTGAGTTTTGAGATAGGAAATACAGTTTCTATATAAACATGTTTTTTAAAATATTCACAACAAGTCGCTTTGGCCGAGTGGTTAAGGCGTTTGCCTGCTAAGTAAATGGGGTTTCCCCGCGAGAGTTCGAATCTCTCAGGCGACGATAATTTTTTAATATATAATTTTCCCCTTTCTATCATTTACTTTTTACTCTGACTTCATAACTTTTATATGATTGTATTTTTTTTCTTTCTTTTTGGGGAGTACAAATTTTGTAACAAAACGATGTTTACACAGATTACAGTATGTGGTACTAGAAAAATCCAAAAAGCTCTCAGCTGAGTACATGTCACATGCGCACAGCGACGTCCGACACGTCTATTATTCTGCTGAATGATCTCACTTCATATATTGTTTTCTTTTTCCTCCAATTATTTCACTTTTGATTACAAGTTAGTACATAAAAAAAAAAAAAAAACTCATTTGTATACTATTTTATGATATTCTATTTTCCAGTGTTTTGTTGGCAATAAAAAAAAAAGCACCGCATAAATACATTCACACGAGGGGGAGAAGAGGGCAAAGAAATATTAAACCCCACACACACAAAAAAACACAGACATCTTCCACCATTTTTAGGCTTTCATCATTTATAAAACTATAAAAAGATTCTTGGATTCTTGTATCTTAATAATTATAAGCTTCAAAACATGCTGCCAAACTATTTTAGTATCAGCTTATACGTGTAACCAACCTAATGACCTCTTTTGATTGAATTAACCTTATAGTAATAACTAATAAGTATCTCATTGGAAAATGGTTTTTGACAAAGTTATTAATAAAAAAAACAACCATGTCTAAATTACATGAAGCAAAATTGTAGTAACATTTACGTCAACGGCAGGTTTATACAATATATAAACGTGTAATGTCACATTTAAGAGGAATAAAAGAAAGAAAACTCTCTAAAACTTTTTTCTCTCTCTCAAAAAAACGAAAAAGTGTCATCTTTTTCCCTTCTTCGCCGGCGCCTTCGCCGGCGGCGGTCCGATCTCCCTCTTCTCTCTTCTCTTTCAGGCCCTCCCCTCCTCATGGGGAAGCAAAGTAAGAAGAAAAAGAAGTCCTCTCCCCCGAGGGGATCCCCTTCGATCCTGTCTTGTGTTTCGCCGTCCGTCTCGGTGCCTCCGCTGTCAGATTCGGTATCTTCGGGGGTGGCTGCTGACTCCGTACCAACCCTAAATGCCCAATCGACTGTCCCTGTGATAGACTTGGCCATTGCTCCAACGGATATTGTAGTTTCTTCCTCGGTTGAACCCCAGATCTCAAATGTTGCTTCTGTGAAACCCTCTGTGGCATCCCCAGGACCAACTTCAGCAGGCGTAAAGGATGGTAAGGCTCCCGTGGCCACTCAATCCGCCACCCCTACTGCGTCGGCCGCTACTGTGGCCAGCCCAAAAAATACAGCTCTAAAGGCATCAACTCCAGCTTTCTCCTGGGTTAACCATGCAAATGGTTCTGCCAAACCTCTCAAGAAAGAAGGAGAATCTTTCATCCTACCATCGGGAGAAGTATGTGTAAAAATCCCGAACTCGGTGATAGAAAGAAATCGAAAAACTTGGGACTGCTTTGTCCTCGGCCAATTCTATTCAGACCCTCCATCGCAGGGAGTGATTCATAACATTGTAAATGGAATTTGGAGTCGTCAATACAGGGATGTCACGGTCTCAAAATTGGAAGGTTTTGCTTTCCTTTTCAGAATCCCAAACATCTCAACAAGAAACAGAGTCATAAATCAAAGGCTTTGGCAGATTGAAGGGCAAACGATGTTCGTCGCCAAATGGGAGCCGAGTGTGGTACCAGAGAAGCCCGAGCTCTCCTCCGCGCCAATCTGGCTTGAGCTAAGAAAGGTACCTCTTCAATTCTTCCATGAGGAGGGTCTTCAGCATATTGCAGGACTGGTTGGCGATCCTAAATTCCTTCACCCGTCTACTGCAAATAAGACAAATCTAGAGGTTGCAAAAGTTTTCACGATAATCGACCCAAGGAAGCCGCTTCCGGAGGCGGTTAATATCCAGTTCGACTCGGGTCAGATTGAGCGGGTGTTAGTTTCAAGTCCCTGGATGCCCCCAGTTTGTAGCCACTGCAAGGAAATCGGTCATCCTGCTCGTCGCTGTCCGACAGCATCTATTTCTTGCAAAACTTGTAACTCTGTAGCTCACGCCACTGAGTCCTGTCCCAGGGCCAAAACTTCCTCATCAAAAAGGAAATACCAGAGAAAGAAGCATGTAGTTGACCCATTGCCTGCCTCTGCAACTGCTCCTGCTACTGCTCTTGCTACTGCTCCAAAGGCCCCTGAAACTGTGCAGGTTCCAACAAAGGCAAAGTCAATGGAAAAGAAACTGTTAGTTGGTGATTCTAGTGGTCTGTCTGTTCAGAGTAAAGCAAATGAACCACCTGTTGTACCTAACACAGACAACAAGGGCTCTTCTTCAGAGGTGGAGGAAGACTCTTCAGATACTTTGTCATCTGATCCTGAAACGGATGTGTCTCCGGAAGATGATTTTTTGGATTATACTGAAGTGTTGCCCCGTAAGCGGCGAACAGGTTTGAGAGGCAAGGGCCTCAAACCCAAATAATTATATATGTATACAAATATTTTTTGTTGGAACGTCCGCGGCTTTAATATAGCAAGTCATCGGAGCGGTTTTAAAAAATGGGCTAGGCGTAATAAACCCCTTTTTGGCGGCTTAATAGAAACTCATGTTCAGCAGGCGAAGAGTAAGAGATTTATAAATGATCTCCTTCCCGGCTGGTTTTTGGAAGATAATTACTCCTTTTCAGATCTTGGCAAGATATGGATTTTGTGGCATCCAAGTGTGAAAGTGGTTGTGATTTCTAAATCGCTTCAGCTAGTGACTTGTGAAGTCCTTCTCCCAGACTCTCAAGCTTGGATCATTGTTTCTATAGTCTATGCTTCGAATGAAGAAAAGACTAGGTATGACCTGTGGGACGAGCTGAAAAACCTCTCCTCTTCTCAAGCTGTCTATGGCAAACCTTGGATTGTTCTTGGTGATTTTAATCAAATCCGTGATCCCTCTGAGCATTCTAACCCTGCAAGCTGAAATTCAACTAGACAGATGAGAGACTTTAGAGGGTGCTTAGAGACTTCAGAACTTTCTGATCTTGTTTTCAGGGGAAGCACTTTCACTTGGTGGAACAAATCTAAAACTCGGCCTGTGGCAAAAAAGCTGGATAGAGTCTTGGTAAATGATCAATGGTCTTCTTTCTTTCCCGAGGCTCTCGCTGTTTTTGGAGACCCGGATTTCTCTGATCATGCTTGTAGTGGGGTAATTTTGCAGCCGGCTAGATCGAGAATAAGAAGCCCCTTCAGGTTCTACAATCTGCTTCTCCTGAATCAGAATCTTATTCCCTTGGTTGCTAGTCACTGGTTCTCTTGCAATGTCTCAGGATCTGACATGTTTAGACTTGCATCCAAACTTAAGTCCCTAAAGAGCATTATCAGGCAATTCTCTAGAGAAAACTACTCAGATATTGAAAAAAGAACAAAAGAAGCGCATGAGCACTTGTTAAGATTTCAACGCAGAACTTTGGATTATCCTTCAGTCCGCAATGCAAGCAAAGAGCTGGCAGCTCAAGAGAGATGGCAAGAGCTTGCTACTGCTGAAGAATCCTTTTTCTTTCAAAGGTCCAGAATCTCTTGGATAGCTGAGGGTGATAGAAGTACAGCTTTTTTTCATCGTATGGTGGCAACAAGAAAGGCTGTAAACCAGATTCACTTTATGGAATGTGCTGATGGAACTCGGATTGAAAACCAACAGGACATTCGCGATCACTGTGTGAGCTATTTTTCTGATCTGTTGGGAGGTCCTGTTCCTCCTTCTTCTTTGGTTAAAAGTGACATGGACCTTCTTCTCCCTTTCAGATGTTCTCCTGCCCAGAAAATATCCTTGGAAAAACAGTTTACTTCTGAGGAGATAAAACAAGCGTTTTACTCTCTTCCCAGAAATAAGACTAGCGGTCCGGATGGATACTCTGCTGAATTCTTCACCGGATGCTGGTCTGTAATTGGCTCTGAGGTTACTGCAGCAGTTTCTGAGTTCTTCAAGTCAGGTCAGATGCTGAGACAATGGAATGCCACTAACCTAGTCCTCATTCCGAAGGTCACTAATGCTGCAAAGACTTCGGATTTCAGGCCCATCTCCTGCCTCAACACAGTCTATAAGGTTATTTCAAAGCTTCTTGCTTCTAGACTACAGTCCATTCTCTCTGAGTTTATATCACCTGCGCAATCAGCTTTCCTTCCCGGGAGACTTTTGGCGGAAAATGTGTTATTAGCAACAGAGGTGGTTCAGGGTTATAACAGAAAGCAGATTTCTCCAAGAGCAATGTTGAAAGTTGATTTAAGGAAAGCCTTCGATTCTGTCAGATGGGACTTCCTGCTTTCAGCTTTGCACGCCTTGGGTATCCCGGCAAAGTTTATCGGCTGGATTCATGAATGCATAACCACTCCCTCTTTCTCTATTTGTCTTAATGGCACCACAAGTGGTTTCTTCACAAGTACAAAAGGTCTTCGTCAAGGTGATCCGCTCTCGCCTTATCTCTTTGTTCTCGCTATGAAAGTTTTTTCCAGCCTTTTGCTTTCGAGGTATGAAGCAGGCTACATAAAGTTCCACCCCAAAACCGCAGACCTAAACATCTCTCACCTGATGTTTGCGGATGATGTTATGATCTTCTTTGATGGGGGTGAATTTTCTCTCCATGGTATAAATGAGGCCCTTGATGACTTTGCAAGCTGGTCTGGGCTTCAAATGAACAGGGAAAAGACGAACCTTTACCATGCAGGGCTTAATCAGGATGATGAGATTGCCATAGCAAGATATGGTTTTGAAGTTGGAAACCTGCCGATCAGATACTTAGGCTTGCCGCTTATGCATAGAAAACTCAGAATTGCTGAATATGATCCTCTCATCGAGAAAATCTCCTCCAAATTTCAAGGCTGGGCAGTCAAAGCCTTGTCTTCCGCTGGAAGAACTCAGCTAATTGCTTCGGTGATCTACGGTGTTGAAACTTCTGGTTATCCGCTTTCATCCTCCCTCGTGGGTGTATTAAAAAGATTGAATCGCTTTGCTCAAGATTTTTGTGGACTGGGAACATTGATAGGAGTAAAGGAGCAAAGGTCTCTTGGGCTACTGTGTGTTTGCCTAAGAATGAAGGTGGTCTGGGGCTTAGAAGATTCAGGCAGTGGAACATCACTCTTTGCCTTAGGTTCATTTGGCTCTTATTTTCAGGATCGAGATCCCTATGGGCTGAATGGCATAGACTCCACAATGTTGGTACTTCTAGCTTCTGGGCAATTAGGGAGAAAAGTTCAGATTCCTGGACTTGGAAATTTCTCTTGCGCTTGCGTCCTCTGGCCTCAAAATTCATGAAATGTTCAATAGGCAATGGCCTCTCTTGTAGTTTCTGGTTTGACTCTTGGACCTCTCTTGGCCCTCTTATAAATCTCATCGGGCAGGAAGGACCAAGAGATTTAAGGCTCCCCCTCGGTTCTAAAGTTATAGACGCAGTAGCTAGGGGATCCTGGAATATCCCGCCGCCAAGATCAGACCCATCTTTGCTGCTTCAAACTCACCTCACCACAATCCAGGTTCCTAGCCTTGCTTCTTCTGAGGATCAGTACTCTTGGATTGTGGAAAACGCAGGTCAGAAGTTCTCTGCATCTAAAACGTGGGAAGCTTTAAGGCCGAGAAAAAATGTGAAATCTTGGGCTGATTCAATATGGTTCAAAGGAGCGATCCCGAAGCATGCGTTTAATATGTGGATCACGCAGCTGAACAGGCTGCCGACAAGATCTAGAATAGCTGCTTGGGGAATTGCTACCTCAACGGATTGCTGCCTCTGCTCTACCTCTCCGGAAACCAGAGAGCACCTCATCATTAACTGCGTTTTCTCTTCAGCTATATGGCGGCTGGTTTTTTCTCGGCTTGATCCTGCTGGGCAACTGTTCATCTCTTGGAATGAGCTTCTTTCTTGGATCAGAACCAGAGCCTCTCCTTTGTCGACTGCCCAGTCGTCCTCTACTCTGCTGTCTTCGCCGACTCTGATCAGAAGGATCGCTGTTCATGCCACAGTTTTCCACATCTGGAAACAGAGAAATAATGTCTTGCACAACAACCTCGTCTTGCCTCACCAAACCATTTTCAAATTGATTGACAGAGAGATCCGTAATGTCGTCTACGCTCGTCGCCATCGAAAGCATTTTGGAAACTTGATGCAGTTCTGGATCCGATGAGTCGTTTTCTTGTTGTGATTGAACTTTTGGTTTTTCACTATAATTGTTGTCCTGTTTTTTATCTTTTTTTGGCTCGACAACAAAACTCTAGGCTTTACTCTTTGTAATCCCTAAAATGTTCATTTTCTAATGATATTTATAGTTATATCAAAAAAAAAAAAAAAAAAAAAAAAAACTCAAATGATGTGTGCGGGAAACGAGCGTCGTCTCGTTACTCGATGCACGAACTCGAGCCAATAAGATATTTTTAAAATTTATAAAACTGGTTATTTACTTATTACTAGTAAAGATCTTTTCTTAATCTGTTCCTTAACAGTATAAATTTGACTTTTGCCGGAGATGAAACAATTATTTCAAAGTCCTCTTTTGTTTTTCTTTCACTCATAAGTCACAAAAAAGACTCCACTAACGTAAAAACATTTACGCTAGCGTAGGTGAATTTGATGCAAAAATTAAAAACGAGGAAATAGCAAATATGTTTCCTTTTCAGGTTCTCTCTCTTTGTTACAAAAATATAGTAATATATCTGAGAAAACATTATAAAAAAGAAGGAAATCGGGGGTACCATAATAATTAAGAAAATCCTAATCTATAATTATGAAGAGCGTACCAAATCTGTGATGAATATACATAAATAAGTAATTGTAATTAAGTTGAGATTAAAAAATTTTAATATCTTTTTTTAAAAAAAGGAACCACCTTCGTGAATTGTGATTCGGTGTTTTTTTTTTTTTCAAAAGTGAGGAGAGGAATAATAAAGACAAAACAGAGACCACCACCATTAATGGCTTTCTCCACCGATACGAACAAGACAGGACACAACTCAACCAAACCCAGCCTCCTCCTCTTCCCTCTCCTCCCTTCTCTTTTCCTTTCTCACTAATCCCCAATTCTTCTCCTCAAATTATCCTCAACACGATTCCTCCCCTTAATTTGAATCTGAAGCAACCACGCGAACGCCAAGTCTTGGAACATTTCTTCCGGGTATTTTATTTTTATTTTTTTAAAACTTATTCTGCTTCTTTTGAATTTGGGGTTTTTTTTTTATTTTGAAATCGGGAAAAAGAGATCGAGAATTAGCTAATTCCGAAATTGGGATTCTCGGGTCGGTGCTTTTGGGCATCGTGTGACAAATCTAAGCTTGCTTTGTTTGTGGAAATATATATATATATATATATATATCTCTCGAAAGGTCAAATATTTTTCTGGGAAATCTCTTTCCTTTATTTTGTTGTCGTTGAATCTGTTTTGATTTGTTTGAAACATAAGTCAAAGAGACAAAGATAATGTTGAGATTTTTGTGATTATTGGGGTTTGCATTTTACAAACACCGTTTCTCTATATAGATTTCTGCTCAAGCTTGGTTTGAAATTTAAATGTTTTATCTAATGGCAAAATATTGAAACCTTGCTTGCACGATCTTTGTTAGCTCTCATATAGGTTAGATTCTTTGATTCTTGTTGTTCTAGTTTAGATCTATTTTCATGTTTCTCTCTGTTTTGGTTAGATTGCAAAGAGAAGATTTTTTATATTTCTTCTCTTGGAATTTTTCTCTTTTGATGTTTGATAGTCCTGTGATTGATAACTGTTTACTGTTAAAGTCATCGGAATGTGCAAAGGTCTAAGCTTTTTAGCATTGTTCATAGCTTGAGGCCTATCGCTTTGTTAGCTATCTGAAAGTGCATTAAATGTTTTGCTTCAAATGTATGTTTTCTTTTGAAAATGCCTTATTTTATTCTTTGTTGCTTAGGGAGCTTAAGCTATAAAACAGATACCTGAAATAAAGTAAAAGACTTGATCAACTGAACTAAGTATCTGCCCCTTAATCTACTTTTTCCTTCTCAGATTATCAACTATATGTATAAGCCTTTTAAGTTTCATTTGACTTGTGAATCATAGAAGCTTATATATCTGGTTTTTTTTTTTTTCCCTCCTACAGAATAACATATCTATGCAAGAGGAGTAAATCATCTGCTCCAAGTGAGAAAAAAGGTCAATTCATTTGATTGAATTAGGGACACTATGGCTCCTGGAGGCAGTGCTTTGAAAGAAGTCCTGGAATCTAATTCAACGGGAATGGATTACGAGGTTAAAACAGCAAAAGTGGAAGTTAATAATAGCAAACCTACAAAACCAGGTGGTGCAGGGATTGGTAAATATGGGATCCATTCTAACAATGGTGTTTATGAGCTTCTTGAGTGTCCCGTGTGTACAAATTTAATGTACCCTCCAATTCATCAGGTCAGAAACATATGAGCTTTAAAAGATTTGTAATTACAATGCTACATGTTCTTGACACTTTTTCTAATTCTACAGTGTCCAAATGGCCACACTTTATGTTCAAACTGCAAAGTGAGAGTACAGAACACTTGCCCTACATGTCGCTACGAGCTTGGGAACATAAGATGCTTAGCTCTTGAAAAAGTTGCTGAGTCTTTGGAAGTTCCATGCCGCAACCAAAATTTGGGGTGTCATGACATTTTTCCTTACTACAGCAAGCTGAAGCACGAGCAGCACTGCAGGTTTAGGCCTTACACTTGCCCTTATGCTGGCTCTGAGTGTTCAGTTACAGGTGATATACCCACATTAGTTGTTCATCTTAAAGACGATCATAAAGTCGATATGCATGATGGGTGCACTTTCAACCACCGTTATGTAAAGTCAAATCCACATGAAGTCGAAAATGCTACATGGATGCTGACGGTAAAAATTTCTTGATTCCACATGCTGTCTTCTTTTTTCTGAAAGGTCTCAAGTTCAAAGTCGGATTTAGGCTTTGGTTTTACATCATCATATGACTAAGCTTCACATTCACCTTCTTTCACATTCATCGTATGACTAACCATGATCCCTCCCCGAGTTTAGGTCTCTTCTTCATAGGACTTGTTATAAATCCAGCTTCTTAAGTTGTTTGTGTCATCTTTACTTAGCCCAAGTTTCCATTGAATTTTAAATTTAGTCAATCCTTTGCCATAAGCAGAGGGCCAAGATTTATATTCCTGCTCTGTTACTATAGACAAACTCCCTTACTAGCTAGCTGGTTTTCTGGTTCCTGTGTTGCTCCTCTTCCAGTTTTCTCCCAGTTCACTTTTGATCCTACTGGCTCATTAGTACCACCATATTCTCAGTTTCATTTTCATGGTAGTGAATATTGGTTTATGCTTCAACCCGCATCTTAATATCTTAAATTTGTTTCCAGGTGTTTAACTGTTTTGGGAGACAGTTTTGTTTACACTTTGAGGCATTCCAGTTGGGTATGGCTCCAGTGTACATGGCATTCCTTCGTTTCATGGGAGATGAGAACGAGGCGAAGAAGTTCAGTTACAGCTTGGAAGTAGGAGCTCATGGACGTAAACTAATATGGCAAGGGATTCCTAGAAGCATCCGTGACAGTCACAGGAAAGTCCGGGACAGTCAAGACGGACTCATCATCACAAGAAACCTCGCACTCTACTTCTCTGGAGGTGATAGGCAAGAACTCAAGTTGAGAGTGACCGGTCGAATCTGGAAAGAGGAGTAAACTAAACGAAGAAAAGAAGGAACTGATTGAAAAATGATGTACATAAGAAGAAGCCTCATGGAGAGCTAATGATCAAGGAAGATTTGAAGTTTGTTGTCTGGTTTTAGTATGTTATAATGGGGTCTTCTCCAGTGGGAATGAAGATGAGAGATTGTGATGATGATGATGATGATAATCTTCTATGAGAATCAGTTTGGAGGGAGCCATTGTTACTATCTTGTGGCTGCAAGAGTTATATTATCTCTGTAATTTTTGGGTTTTTTTTTGTTGGGTTTTTTTGGGCTTTCAGACAGGGAATGTAGGGAAAACTAAGACATGATTTTGGCTATGTTCTTGTTGTAAACCAGGTTCCAAAAAGATTGGTGCAATTTCTAATTCTTTACAATGGTGATTTTGATTTGGTTTAGACTTTAGAATTTATGGGGAGACCTGGAACAACATTTCTTCTTTGCAAGCACTTCATTTTCACTACTCCATCATGCATATAATAGCATAGTTAGAAAATAGGAATTTAGCTTGTCATCGTCACTGATGGCCTGATGGGAACCAAGCTTCTTCAGATGAATCAGCAGAAACAAAACCGTGATGATTATCAAATGCTGCTGTTGAACTCACTCTGTTTGTCTCTTATGCATAAGTAAAGCCTGATAATGTACGTGCTTATGCAATAGTAAAGCCTGCAGAAACGTTTAGGGATGGTCATGTTAATTCGAACTTGTTAGCTTTGCAAGTTAACATCAAAGCTGTTGTAAATACTATAATCGAAACAAGAGCGATCATATCAGGTGGTAATGAGTTGTGAGCACTGCATAGTCTGCATTCAGCATTTCTCAGTTCCATTTGATGGACATATCGATTCATATCTCTCAGTTGTCTCAGGGTCAGGGATCAGAAAGTGTGGAAATAAAGACACTGTCGTATCTCCCGTAACAAATACTATAAAAGAGTTTATTTTCCACACAAAAAATCTAAACATAAACCTATATTTCATATTTATAAACCTAAAAGATGTTTGAAAACAAAAATAAATTATGACACTCAGCAAAAGATTTATCATGTCTTCAATCCTAATATCATACTATATACCCACAATTTCAAATTTGATATATACATACATATATATATGAAACAGAGAAGTAAACGTAAAATGTTGATTAAAGCAAAAAATTCAATGTGAATAGAAGAAAACTCATACTGCAATGTATCAAGCTGCAGAGGTCACATAGTACATATATAATATTAAAGAAGCAACCAAAAAAAAAAAACAAGCAAATTACACATACAAAGTTATATATGCATGTAATCTTCATAAATCATTGGGGATCGTAGAGAGCACAGAGTGTTCAGGTTTGTGATGGCACTCGAAATCCAGATGAACAAAAGCTCTTTCCACTTCTGGAAGTTCTTCGAGCTTTATTTGCAATGTCTCACCAATTGCATGAGCTTCCTTCAGTGGCAAATCCTCTGGCAGTTCTATATCCACCTACCAATACACACATATATATAACAATAATTAACTTAAGTTTGTTAAATAAATCTTATCAAGTGTAAGCACCTAGCAAAAGTTTATCTTTGATCTCCATTAGTAATTACAATTTTCTGATCACATGATCGCCAAATATTTTGGGATGAATTATGCAATGGTCAAATGTAAGTAGGAATTGATTTCCAACTTAATTATGTGATATATGTGTTTGTAATTATATGATTGAGACAATGAAAATATATATATGTAGACGAACCTCAACAAAATAAAGAACACCAAAGGTATAGGCACGGACAGTATCCACATGTTTGATGTTATCCCCGCCTTGTCGCAACACTAAGTATGTCAGTTTCTGTAATACTTCTGGAGGAGCTGATTGTCCGATCAGTGAAACTATATTAAACAAAACAAAAAACATAGTCAAAATCTCAATAATTGTGACTAAATCGAACAATATATACGACAATTTCTAAAGACAAACTCACCTGCATTTTCCATAACGGTCCCGGACCAGTTGACAATAGTGTAGATGGCTAAGAGAATAGCACCAGACGGATCTAGCCACCAATAAAAGGCATTAGCCAGAACGGCGGCGACCAATCCAAGAACATTTGTCACCACATCAAAGTGATGATCCTATATATACCACACAATTCATCACTTAATTAGTCCTCATTTTACATGAAACTGTAATTAAGAGTATAAGCACAAATGTCTACCTTTGCGTATGCACGAACAATATGATTTCTAGAGCTTTTGCAGTAGATCCATAAGACGAGTTTAATAGCGGTTGCACTCAGCATGATTGAATATAACCAAACCAGTTGGTCATGATTCATTTTATCTGAAGGTTCATTTGAAATCAATTGCTCAGCTGCCACAAGCAGCACTTGGAACCCTACACATTATGTATGGTTAATTTAGCATTACATTTTCATCAAAGCAGACTAAGCAGTTATAATATATAGTTCTGACTTCTGAGTTTCATAAAAATTTGGGAAAAGGATATATATATACCAAGAGTGGCCATAACAGCGGCGAAAATGATGATTCCAACGGGTTGCACCCTAAGCTTTCCAATGGGATATTTGTAGATATTGACGTTCTTCATTGACAAATGTGTGAACCAAAGTATTCCTCCGGCCATAAGGTCAAGCAATGAGTCGAGTGTCGATGCTGCAATCGCTATGGATCCACTCTTTACCGTAGCATATATCTTACACATTGAAGACATTTGATAAAAAAAAAAAAAAAAAGAAAAAAAAAAAGAAACAATAAGAAGAAAAAAACAAAAAAAAAACAATGTTAGAAATGATTCAGTATTAGATAAAGTCACACCTTTAGAGCAAGTAAGAAGATGTTAGCCCAGTTGGAGATTTGCATGGCAAGCTCTTGTGCAGCTCTCTCAGCTCGATCTTCTTCTTCTTCTTTTTCATCGATGATGTAATCATCAGATCGAGCTATGAAACTTTCTACTTCCTCAAAGGATTTCAATGTTGCCAATTGTCTTTGGTAGTACTCCTTTTCATCTTAAGAAATGTGATATTTATTTCAACAACATAATTAAGTAGATAGTGGTAATTGTGACAAATTAATTATTATTATATATCTAACTTATAAAGTAAGACAAATTAAAGACATACCTCCTTTGAGGCCTGCGGCTTTGGAGACATCAAGATGAAAAGGGTTCTCCGGATCGATCTTGGATCGAAGTTTTTGAGGCAAATCAGTGAAGAAATTCGATTTCATCGAAGAAACCATACCGGTTAACTTGGGTTTGTGATCAACAGCCTCATGATCGTTTGACGAAAGCAACGGTGTTTCCGGACTATTGATGATGACTTCCATTTCTAGAAAATGTTATAAAACAAATCATATAGCATATAAAAGCATTGATAATTAATAAATAAACTATTTAATGGAAAATAAAATTATACCAGATGATATCTAGCTAGAGGAACTTTTATGCTTTCAGATGATGAACAAAGGAAAAAAAAAAAGAAAAGATAAAGGATTGTACAGAGATGTTGGTTTTTATAGATAATATATATGTGTGTTCAATGAATTTTTGGGGTTAGTTAACTAATACTAATAGATTTATTGTATGTATGGTATAAGAAAATGGTGTCATGGTGAGGATGATGATAGAGACAGCCGTGGTACTTGCCCACATGCACAAGCATCAACAAGGCTTGTCTGATCCATGCCTTAATCAGGAGCTTCTCTTGTTCCGTGACGATTTTTTCTTTTGGACGGACATATACATGACGACGACATTGTCATCAATTTCTTATTTGTTAAACGACACGTGTAATTTACAAACTTGTTATTTCGAAGCACAAATCTTGACTCTCGGAACCCTAGTTTTAATTTGGATACTGCTCGCTCACTTGAGTACTTTTTCGACAATAACATAATAAACTTTATATACAAATTAACTGAAATTAATCTCACTAAAAATTATCAAATATTCGAAACCTTTTTTACTTGACCAGGAGTTAACATTTGGTAAGAGCAATCCAAATTTTTTTTTTTTTATAGTGACAAATTAATGAGCGTTGAAAATAGAAGAGCCCAAAGAAAATTATATAAAATATTAAGTCAACATCTTTTAGATATATTATTCAAACTAAGTATTATTGTCTGATTAACACATTGGGATTTATAATTATCTATTATTGAAAAAATATTTTTGCAGGATATCACATATAAACAAATTAAATTTACCCACATTTACAAAACTATTCACTACATAACATAAATCAAAAGATATATCTTTAATCATGTTTGACTGGTGATTTATACATTGACATAGATAGCTAATATAAACGTTCCACAATATTGATAAATTACCTGATGTGAACTTCCAAAAACTTCTTTGATTTGAAAATTCTTCTATCCAAAAGGAGTCGGAAATTTAAGTCATAGAACTGTGGGCTGTGATTCCTTGGAAAATCAACAATGAAAGGAGAAAACAGAAAACCCCCAAACACATATATGGGTAAGATATATATATATGAAGAAGTTTACTTTTCTGGAGTTTATTAAATTTCAATATATTAAATAAAATTCATTAAATCCAAATTTACTATTAATATAGTCTATGAATTATTGGTAGATTTATTTATTTATATAGAGAAAAATTATATAAATTGAATTTATAGATTATTTTCCAAATTTACAGCTACACACTCTAGCTATATATCACATTTATCTATTTTCATATTTTCTTTATTTTTTATCAAAAAAAAAAAATTTACATTCATAATTTCTTAAAAATGTTAGTTTCCCCAATTTAAAGTTACAAATGATCTATGACTTATTGGTAGAGGTGTCTCTACATGCAGTTAAACACTCTGTAACCTATTGGTTGGTTTCTTTATATTCATAGTCAGGGTCGGAGGCAGTAGAGGGAGAGAGTGGTCAGAATACATAATATCTCTTTCTCTCAGGGGATGTGAATGTGATTATTAATTAATTACGGACATTTTTATAACTATGGGATCAAAATTAAATTATATCCCATCAGAAGACTTTTAGGAACATTCCCGGAAGCTTAATGATTTTGTATCATGATTTTTTGTCTTTTTTTTGTCTTTCATTGAAACTACAATAGAATCATGCAGGCTAAAACTTTATTCAGTTTTATTTTCAAGGTCATATAGTATATATATCAATGCGTACGTGTTTCTAAAAGGACATATTGGCTACCATCATTATTTATATTATATCTTCCATTATACAACACTAAAACAGCTTATGTATACATGATTGCAATACCTGAAAGATGTATTCATGTACTTCACTTAGAGAATACAAAATTTAGTCTTGTATGCGTTACAGAAGATAATTTCTTGATTACTTATAATTCGATTTGTCACCACCATTTAGGTAAATGCAGTTACATAACTTTGAATTCTTTATCTCAAAGATCTAAAACATGATTTAATTTATTATCATGCTTGAGTCATGACTCATGACTCATAAATTCATAATGATGCGAGGGTGATTCATCATTCTTGATCGATAATATGTACGGATGATATATATATACTTTATAGAAATATATGAGCCACATAAATAAATTGACGAAGCCCTATTATATATAGACAAATACTTAAATATCAACTCTGCCCAAAAGTCCAATCTTCTGTTTTTGTACGTTCGTCAAACAAATATAAGTATAGTCTTCGAATAAATAATTGTAAATCGGTCTACCATTATGAAGAACTAACATGTGAGCCATGCATGGTCAATATTGAAAGAACCACCAAACTAACAATGGAATTTTGCTTTTCCTCCTTTGCTAAGAATATCAGTGGATTTGAGGCGATTCCATTGAAGTAACATATGGCTAAGGAAATCGGTGAATGTTTGTCTGCACCCCATAGTCCATACTACAATGCGTTCAAATTTCATTGAATTTCCGAATTACAATGTCTAGTCCGCCAAAAATCTTCTCTAGATAATATTTTTGAAACATTGTAATGTGTGCCACTGAATTTATATTTGATTTTTTAGAAAGATATATTCTAAATACAATTTGCTGTCAATCTAAAATCCGCACAATTCTAATCGTGAAAAAAAAAAAAAAATGATTTAATTTTGATAAATGTTAAATTTTAGTGACTAGAGAACTGTTAATCTCGATAAATATGACTTGGTTGGGACGACGAATGTCAATCACAAAAAAAAAAAAAAAAGTATTTCAAAAACTATAACTAATGATCGCTTGAGTATTTTCAAAATTTTTTTTTTTTTTTTATCTAAGGTGTTGTAAATGAAAATATAGGAAATGATGTTTTCACATATTAGAAAATAGAAGTTATACTTAAGTACCAAAACCCTACTTTCATAAAAACTCAAATTATTCCTCACCAAAAAAAAAAAAAACTCAAATAATTAGTTGTTCAACTGTGGGATATACATAGATTTAAACTCATACAGTAAATTAAAAGTATGGGTGTGAATGCATCGTATAAGGAGTTCTGTAAAATCTCGACAAATTTCAGTAGAGAAGAGACAAAAAAAGGATAGAGAAAACGTTATTTTGTAATAAATAGCATAAGACAAAGTTATAGAAAATACTTGGTTCGATTCGAATCCATCCAACTTGATGCTATTGATGCACTCATCATCATCGATGCAGTAGCCAGTACGTAGCCATTACCTTTCTATCATAAAAGATAGCTTATTGGCTTTACGTGAATATACATCTTTTTTTTCCATTTGTTCAACAGGCTATTTATTAATATCGAGCATATAAATTTTATCACCAGAAAAGTTAATATGTCGTCCACCATGAATCCATGATCCTGGAATTAAAATGTACATGATCTTGAAAAAGATATATATGTACTTCACTTAGGATAGTATATAGCTTCCAAATCATCGTGAACAGGTATTACCTTGAATCGGATAAAATCAGATTGTTAAGTAGGCCATAGGCCCAAATAACATAACATAATAATTGGGCTTTATTGGCCTATATGGGTTATTTATTATCAAGCCGGTTTCGCAGATCATTCAAATTTTTGGCAAGGGATGGTGAACGCGGAACGGTCAATTCAACCGGCCAAATTGTTTATTCGGTCCGGGTTCGAAATTCACGGAACGAGCCTTCTTGATAGAACCGGCCGGTTAAAATATCGAATAAAAAATCCTCTAGGTCAAATTTGTTTCTTGTGCAAGCATGCATGCAAGGCTATCATCACATTATTGCTGTGCAATTAAATCTATCGATCTCTTGTTTTCTTTTTATGAGGATTTCTTATTTGAGTCATCCCCCTGAACTCTGAGTGCTCACTGTTATCAGTAATTAAACAAGCTAAGCTACTATAGAGCCTTCCCCATCAGCAATCCAAGAAACTTTTGGATTCTATTCTCACAGAGTCACACAGGGCATAGTTATTAAACCACCGTGATATAAATCACCAATACATCGTGATAGTGATAAGGGATATATAGAAAACTAATGTAATTGTGAATTGTCTTTTGTATTGAGATTTGACGCCTAAAGCTCCTTTCTCTGGCTTCATGTGTTTTCATTCAGATGGATGTGAGATTTATCTCATTTGATTGCTTTTCATTCGAGGGTCAACTTGCCAAACTTGAGATTCTTGTTCCAAAAGCATCTTATCTTTTTTCATAAGATCCGACATCGATCGTTATAGACAAGGTGTGAGCCATCGAAGCCAAGAAGGTAAAGAAGACAGGAAGATCATCTCAAATTATTCTGTCTTTGCATCGAATTCTCTGTTTCTATGAAGTATTCGATAGAACATGCTGAAGTTAACTTTGCTGATGATATGCTCAGCCTCAGCCACGTTTTCTTGTGTAAGAAACATTGATGATGGATACGATCAATCATGCTTAAAAACGTTTCCAAGCTAATAATATTTATTTTATTTTTTTGTCATATATATTCAGACTTACTAGACGGTTGAATTTGAATTTTGTTGCTCATCTTCACTTTAACTAATAATATTGATGAAGAACCATGCATGTTCATTTTTCACAATTTTACTGTTAATGCAAAATTATAGTCTGCCATATACTGTAGAGCTACACCTATTACCCTTTTGTACATGGAAGTGATTAGCTAATTTACTCACATAATAATTAATATCATTGCACATTTCCCACCTGATTCATTAATTTTGTCTCTGTTTAGACATATTGCGATTATAAATTCCTTTTGATAAATGGTGGTTGCTTGCTTGTTGGTATTAGCTGCTAAGCTAACATATGTTAGTGTTTTCATTTTCTGTAGACGTCATTTTTTTTTAGCTAGAAATCACCTGAATCCTTACAATAACTTTTTCTCTGACTCTGGAATTTAGTAGGCTAGACAATTTTTCAAAGCTTTCCCAACTAACAATCACCTCAAATCAGTGCCTCTTTCAAGGGCTTCACAATAATGGACTGCTCTGCAGGCTAGTCATATCATGGAGTTTATATATATACACTCGCTTCTTATAAATTTCATATAGATTAGCTAAAGTAAATTCATTATGATGAAAAAAAAAAAATTCATGATGAGGTTGCAAAGTAAACTAAAATATATCTACCAGCTGCATTATGCTATATATATATATATATATGCACCATAATTGTGGATGTTTAATTATATCCAGCTTGCAAAGTTTTTAATCTCTTCAGATCTCTTTTTTTTCTTTTCTATATGTATATATCATAAATCCATTGTCTCTATAACACTGTGTCTTTACCCTATTCAAATCTCTTAATGCTGCAACTGTTTGATACACTACTGTATGGGCTAAGTTAAATTCAGTCATGAGCTCCGGTAGATACCTTTACCTACATATTCAGTTATGGTTACTACGGTTGATAATGTGTTATACAGTTCTGATAATAGTTTTTTTACGAATGATGTTGCATCACCAAAAGTTGAGCATAAAAAGCATTCATGAGATGTTGTAACTTAGAAATCAGAAGGAAACAGTCATCTCAATTATACAACCACATGTTTCTTTGCTTTAGCCTTTAACTTTACTACCAAAACCGTCAGCTAGTGCTCTGAGATGTGTACTGTTCGAACTATCATCCTCAGTTTAGCAACTTTTTTTTCCATAGGGGTATGTGCCACTGTTCTTCAGATTCTACCAAGTTCTTTGCACATCTTAAGAAAACAACTGAGCACAAAAAGTGGTACTCTGAGTGAATTCATACAACTTTTTTTTACCACCTTGTACTCTTATCACATGCTTCCCTCTTACTTGCAGTAACTAGTAGGTCCCCTTTTTGCTGCTACTGATGTTAAACTCTTTTGACAATATTTCCTTAAACTTCCTATTATCACATAGATGTAATTCTTAACTAGAACTATATTTGTAGCTGAGGAACTGTCTTGGGAGGGCGATACGTCTTTTCATTCTTTCTACTTTTGTATTTTTACTAATCTTACTGCAAAAGTTGTAGTGTTGAAACGTGTCCCTAAAATGGATCTGATAAAACTTATCACTTCACTTTTGAATCTACAGGCTGAAGGTGCACCATCCGGTCCCTTCCCCTGTTCAACTGGTGGAAACTGTTCCGTGACTAATTCTTGACGTCAGGAAAATCGCAATGTCACTTTCTGCAGCCTCTCGAACTTATATATAGCTTTAGGTTAGTGTCACTGATATTGAATTTGTAGTGATATGTTAGTTGCATCTTAATTAGCATCATGCTACAATGTTAAATTAAAGACATATAGTATTGGTTAGAGAAAAATTACAAGCCAACAAAATTTTCAAGGAAGAGTCTTTGGGATGTTGCTTCGACGGCCGTTTTGTAATAGAGTACTGTCCAAAGATGTCGTTTTGGCATAGCCTTTTCCAATTCCTTTCCTAGGAGACTTGATTGGATCAGATTAGCTTACTTCTCAAAAAAAAAGTCTTATATATATTGTATGTAACCATCACGAGTTGTAGCTATTAAAGCTCGACATCGAAGATACTAGATCGGAGAAAAGGAGAGAAAAACACCTTTTATTAATTGTGTAAAAAGTCTATTACAAACGCTTCACGTTCACATTATATTTGTGATTAATCAGCTTATATATGCTAATCAACCTTACAATATCAAGCCACATTAAACCGATTAATCAAATGTCAATAACCGGATTGAGCTAATACCAAATATCCTAATAGTAGCACACATCATTTTACTGGTGTAGGGTGTGAATCAATCAATGCTAATGATATTTATACTAAAGGCTTGCCAAATATGGAAACTCGTAAGCTCTTCTGGATCAATGGCCTAAACAAAATTCTAGCTACGACGTTGTCATATCTATATATAGATGTTGTGATTTGATAGTTTACAATTAACATAACAAAACTACGTTGTCATATTATCATGTGGAGTCTACCGTATTCCAATCACAACTTTTTCTAGGTTCATTGATTGTGATATATATATAGGTTGTTGATTAATTCCTTTGGATTGCCTTAAAGGGAATGACAAGAAATAAACACAAAAGTAGAAAGCTTGAGGAATTTTGCTTTGCTATAGCTTCGTCTTTATGTTTTTTTACAAGAAATTGCAAGTTGAGAGAGAACAGTAACATTAAGGACAGACGAGAAAGTTCTATCGCAAACTCTACATTTGTGTATTTATGGACCATTTCACTCACTTTGTCTCTCTCTCTCTACCCTTTTGGCGTGTCCATTGTCTTCACTTATCCACACGCACCAAATTATCATCATCACCATCATCTGATCAGCTTATAATTACCCATTTTGAGTTTTACTTGATTCCCGGACATGGTAATTAATGTGTCCAGTGTGCATTAGATTTGTTTAAAAACCTACTAGAAAATTTTATACTCAAAGACGTTTAATTTTTATTTTTTTTTCGTATTTGTTACGCACAGTAAAGATTCTATCTGAGAAAAATCTTAATAATTCTATCTGAGTCACTGTGTGGTTTAAATTAAATACTCAGTAGTAACTAACGTACAATATTATTACTCCGACTGACAATTTCCTGAAACAATAGTGTTCGAAGCTAAGACTCGAAAGCCATGATAAATATGATGGACACGTAAAATGATAAATTCCTTTCCTTCATTGAAGCACGTGTGGTGAAAAAAATATAACATTAAACGAAATAAATTACGTGAATATCTCTCACACATCGTGCCGTTTCTCATTCAGAAACATCAACACCGCATCATTTTGCTTTTTCACGAAGTTACTTAACACTCAATCAAAGGAGGGTAAGGAATAGGTTATAACAAGTTTGATTGAAAATTTTTAATTTGTTGTTTTGGGAATCGTTAAAGATGAAGATCGAGACTCACATGATCTTGAACATTAGGACTCAAGCCGTAGCGGTAAGACGAAGTTCGGATCTGATGAGATCTAGGGCCACCCAGCTGTAACGGTGGTTGGGGCTGAGAGCCGGCCAACAACGATAAAGTTGAGTTAGACGAAAAGTTACTGCCAGTAAACGTTGCGTTTGAGCTATAAATGCTTTGAAGGCCAGAGGGAGAAGTCCGTGGTCGACGCCACAGTCCTAACGGGCTCCCGTAGCTCGGTCGTCGTGTGTAATACGCCGAAGACTGGAGGCTAGAAAAGTGTCTTCCATAGGATCTAGCCGCGGTAAATGGGCTGCTACTCCAGGACGGGTAGTGACGGTAACTAGTGTAAAGGCTAGTGTCAGGATGATGAAAGTATGAGGAAACACCGCGTTTGGCAAGCTGGCGTTCGCGTTTGTGAGCGTTTTGGTGTCCACCTAGGGCTTGTGAAGTAGGGAAGTTTCTAAAGCAATAGTGACACTCGTATCTCCTGTTGTTGCTGATGCTAGTATTGTCCTTGTCGTTATCTCCGGTTTGGTCTTCTTCTTCTTTGTTTTTGTTCTGGGAGGGATCGGGGTAGTATTCTTGACGGGTGGTGCCGGAGAGATCTCCATCGGTGAAATCTTTGCCGAAGACACGAATGGGTTTAGGGTTCTTATCTTTAGGGCGGCGGATGAAAGGAAGCTGAGAGAAGGATTCGACGTTCATGAAATCTTGAGTTTCTGTTTCTCCAGTAGCCTCGTCCATAGAGAAAAAAAGAGAGAGAGAGAGAAAGAGAGAGAGAGAGAGAGCGAGCAAGAGGAGAGAGAAAGAAAGAGGGAGAGAGGAATAATGAGTGATTAGGCTGACTTCTTCAGAGAGATAGACGACGTTTATATATATAAAACTGGTTGGTTCCCATTTTTTATGGCAATTCATTATAATTTCTATATTTGCTGTTTGTCAGAAGGTTGATGATAACTTCTAAACTTCTAAATATCAGAGCCAAAGAAAGGTCGATAGCTTATCCATCCATGCGTGTTATCTGAAGACTGATCATGATCATGTCCAATAAGTTGAGTTAGATTAGATTGTCGTCCGATGAAGATTATCAACTTAATTTGGTTGATTAAGGCTGGAAGAAGTATATATTATTAGGGCATGATGATCCAGAATCACTTACTAATTAATATTCTTTGCCGTAAAAAGGTTGGAATTAAGAACTATTAGGGCACGCTGATCCATAATCACTTACTTAAAAAAAAAAGTTATGTTCATCACTTTAAAGCCTCACCTTAAAAAAAACTATATGCATTCCATAATTTACTTTTCAAAATAGTAGTTACTGTTTGAACTTTGAAGTTTATAGTTTGTTCCCCAAAAACAAATGTAGTAATGCACTTTTTTTGTTTTTTTTTTTTAAGTAGTATAGCGGTAAATATATCGTATTTTCGCTTATTTTGATTTCCTTTTTGGTCTGTATCGTTGTAAATGTGGTGGTTCACTTTGTACTATATATATATATATATTTTATTTACCGCAATGAATATCATATTTAACATAAATATATGACAAATACGTAATCAATTTGCGAAAATGCCACTGTGTCATTTTTTTCTTTCTTTTTCTTTCCAATCTTGGTTACCTAGGAAATATGCCCTTAATACAATAAATTAGCTTTTGTATTTATACATTCATTTCCCCCAACAAACAACTATTCTTTAGAACCATTTTGTTCCGTATGTGCTGGTGATATCTACTTTTGTTTCTTATTAAATTCTCACAAGTGCTTCTCCAAATGTTGGACTTTAATTTACACTACGAATATTCAATTCCAACTTTCATTTAGCGCTAGGTTTTCAATTTTTCGATTTTAAAAGAAAAGCTACGTACTGGCTTTTAAACCGAATCAAGCGAGGACATAATAATATATAGTTTGGTATAGTCTTATTTTCGAGATACTGATTTTTAATAAGTGTCTGATGATGAAATTTTATTTATGCATTGAGCTCCGGCCGGTTTAACCTTCGAGTTTTTAAAGGATCTAAAACGACAGCTAGATATATGAACCCAATTAAAGTACAACTCTATATATATAACAGTTTTTATATGCAGTTCCAATATCAGCTTTTCCGGATTGAACGAACATATATATGGTTGCTTAAACTAACAATAACTCAATAAGCATCGAAATTCGTATTGAGAGAAACAGATCGATACAACATTATAGATGGAGCAGAAATGGGGTCATGGTAAATTTATGGTATAAAAAGTAAATTAAAAAGCATTAAAAAAAAAGCTAGCTAGGTGAATAAATTCGGCAAATACGAACGAGCGTACGTGAAGCTAGCTAGGGTGTGTACTCTTTGATCACATATGTGCTTATATGTTACACCGGATCGATGTTACTACTTAAAGGTCGACGCGGCTTATCTTATATATATATAGATATATCATCTCTCAAGGACCATATATATTCTTTTACTTCGAATGGTGTTTAGTAGTGCCTCGATATTAGAGACATCATGCAGAATAAGAAGAGGACTGTGTGGACCATATCCTTCTGTTTGCTTGTTCATGTCATAAATAAAATTGAAAAATATTGTTGACAACAAATATATACTGAAAGCTCTTTTGTTGTAATCATCGTAATACATTAAATCCATCATCATATATTTTCATGATTTTAACAGTATATAATATTCATGATATTTCTATACAAAATTTAAATGTACACTTCTTTGGGTTGGTATAAGTTTCCATGAATTTACTAACCTTTTTATGATTGGGGAAACATAAAGAAAATAAAGCAACTTCGACTTTTATAAAACTTAAAATCAACCATAAAAACAAATTTAAGTTTTGGTTGAAAAATATTCAACTTAACTATAAAAAAAATTATGTCTACGGTTGTCTACATAATTATTGAGTTACATAAATTATGAAAGCACAAACATAGAAGATATGTATAGGAAGTCTATAGAGAAAGCACATCAAAATATATTATGTATGTATATATGCTTAATAAAATCCAAAAGAACCAACATAGATTGTGCATCCATCTTATTAGTAGCTGCGCGCATGCAGAGAACCGTAAATAAATACAATGTGAAGTAGTCGAGCTATAAGATGGCACGTGTTGGTGAAGAGATATATATTGAATAATTTTTCAGTGATCTAGAGAGCTTTTTTTAAGGTCTAATCAGTTTTATATATACTTCGACGAACATCAATTATTAATCAAACTGATATCTCTCCAAAAGCAAAATCAAAGAATTTGTTGGGTTGGGGGGTCATCTAAAAGTTTGTTTAGTTTAATAAAGTTTTGGCATATTATAAAACATAATATATAATAAAACTGAACAGTTATAAACATAATAAAGTCTCTCTTTTTTTTTCTCTCTCTTCGTTTGTATGGTGTTGGATGGAAAATAACATGTATTTTTTTTTTTTTTTTTTTTTTTTTTTTGACAAACCGACAGGAAAAAGGAACATATAGGAACCGAACCAAATCAAATCACAGGAAAGGTAGACCCCGTGAATGGGAGGGAGTTGAACCCCACAAGGGCCTCATTAAAAGCCCACAAAGACTAAGAAACCCTAACAAGCAAAAAACCTTTGCTGCCATTAAAGTCATAGTCGTATGCTATGCTTCATAAGATTAAATGGCTTTAGGGGAAGGGGCCAAGGTACCTTTCACTTTCTAGCTGCTTCATCTCTTCCTTTTCTTAGATCAACTCATCAAACAGGACCACCTCTCTTTATGTTTTTTTGATAAAAAAAAAAAAATTGAAGAATTTTTTATCTCATGAGTCATGAATGGACCGGACTAGGTTAGCTAATAATTGCAATACATTAACTCATTACTAAGTAACATGCAGTTTCTGTATTTGTAAGTAAATGAAAGTTAGTTTGAAGAAGATTTTAGGTTTGAATTAAAAAAATTGATGAGCAAACATAGCTTCTCCCTTCTATAACCTCACAAGCTATGATATAGCCTACTTTATAATACTAGCATGTAAACCTTTACAAGGCTAAATAATTTGCAGCAGATTAAAAACACAGAAGATATTTATAAAGACAACAAATGCAAGTGCAGTTAAAGAACATGAGCCCACCAATGTCTTTCCGAGTTAAACACACACACTAGATACTACCTCTCTCTCTATAGTATGGTGCAGTACTTATATACAATCAATGTCAATTTAAGAATATTACGGATAGACGAGTTTGGCAAACTAGACTCAGACCCTAATATATATAACGTATATACTTTTATTGATAAAACCAACAATTTTTTTTTTTTTTTTTTTTTACCAAACTTCTCCGTATGTGGCGTTTCAGGTGAGATCCACTGTAGTGGTATACATAGATCCAACTTTCTTTATAGAATATATTAACGTTCACTTGAAGTTGAACAAACCAATTATTCTTCTATCATTTTTTAGTGGGTTGAAGATAACATTTCTTATCTTAAAGCTAGATAGTATATATATATATATATATGGACCACGGATTCATATAAGTATACTATAAATGGAGGGAGCATCTTTTTAGATATTGCATTAACGATGTTACATATGCGCATGTATCACGTCGTATGTGGGAAAGGAGCTTTCTCTTATTGATATTATGATGTCATACATGTTTCCCAACCTCTTGTCAATTTTATTTTCCTCATTCCATGTTTCTTCATATATATCCTTTCCTCTCTTGTTAGTTTTTGATATTTTGTTCTAAAAGAAAAATCATTTATAATATGAATGACAATGCTAGAAATAGATTACGGTTAACCACAGTTAAAAAACGCTTTTAAATTGAATTGATTATCGACCATGTAGAATATATAATAAAGAAAACATTAATTAAATTATACATATATATTTTTATTTAACTAGTGGATAATGGTTTAATTAGTTCTTGGTTGAGGGTAAAATTTGGAAATTTAGTATAAATGTTACATTGAAAATGTAGAAAGAAACTTATTGTGAAACAAGAATAATTAAAATTCTAAAATGACATTCTAAATGTAATGACTACCAACCGTTTTGAAATATCATCAGTATACATTATCGAAAATTAATAGCAAAACCAGTTTTCATATGATACGTAAAAAAAAAAAAAAAGTGAAATAAACCCCCGAGTTGGGGTTTCAAAAACGCTCCCTATCAGCCATGACGCAGCGCTTTCCTTGGATTTGGTAAATAGGCTTTGCCTATATAAGAATAATATTGGGCTTAGACCCAATAAAATGAAATGGTCATCCACATGATACACGTGGGTTATTAAATAATTAATTTTGTAAAACAAATTAAATGAGTGATTTTCCCCACAATGCGGGTGCCGCGTGTTTGCTTCGCCTGCCTACAACAAGTCTATAAACTTTTTTTTTTTTTTTTTTAATAAGTGTGTGTATCTGATTTACGTTGTTGCACACAAGTATATGATATATTTGTATACGGTTTTTCGACGATATCAAATATAATCAGTGTGTTACATTTTTCATCCAATCTTTTTTTTTCTTGGTACCCTAACATCTTATAAGAAAATAACACAAACATCACAATATCAATTAAAAAAAACATTTATTTCCAGTTCCACCAACTTTTTATTTCTCAATGTAAAAATGGAAAAGCACCAAAGAAGTCGAAATAATTTAATGCCAAATATAGACATTATACTCGATCACAGCATTTCCACTCGTAAGATTGAACGTAAAAGTCTTGGCTTGTGCATATCCTCCTCCGAACCTGAAAGCTCCCGTACCTCCGACGATCGGCATCTCTCTCACCTTCGACATGATCGGATTCCTTCCATACAATGAGATGGTGCTGCCGGAGAATTCACCCGTCGTGAAAACTAAGTTCAAAGTCATAAGGAGACTAAAATTTTTCTGGTCGGTCGATGCAAACACTCCTTGGGCTCTCCCGACTTCCGCTGAGGTTATTTCATGTCCCACCGTCAATATGTCGTCAACAACTGCAACCATACCAAAAGCGGTCGCCGAGGAGTTTGAGGCGGGGCCTGTAGCGACTACGACGGAGGTTGGTTTGTCTGCGGTAACAATGTCGTGCAAGTAGAAGTGGAAGTGGGTTAGCTTCTCTAGTTTTTGTCCTGGATATGGTTTCTTCACTGTTTTTGAGAAAGCTTCGGATTCCGTAATGGTGGCAGCGAGGAGAAGAGCTGATAACAGAGAAAGAACAAGGCTACCCATGGGGATGATGGTCGTTGTTTGAGAGAGAGTCAATTTATCTTTCAGGACGTACGTGTGTGTGAGAAATGTGATTGTGTTTCTTGTGGAAGTGATCGTATTAATTTATACACAAAAACAGGTTTACTGATTATTAAAACACACAAATGTTTAGAGGATATATTTGCTTGGTATACTACAGCTAGCGAGGCGACGTGCTAACAAACAAATCTCCATTGATGTGGACAAAGTCTTCGTTTTAAACAAATCTCCATTATATATTGATCGATCATATGAATATATAAAATAAAATAAAAAAATCATAAGGAAACAATTGGAAAAGAATGTTGTTAACTTTACCAAATAAAAAAGATAGCGATATGTCTGTATGAATTCATTTTTAAAGTAGGGAAAGTCAAAGACACGATTCTTGCATCTTGAATATATAAAGTTTATAAATAAAAATGTTAGTTCATCTACCAATAATTTTAGCATTTCGTGGTTATCGTGTTGTACAAACAACTCTTCCATATATACAAACACCTCTTCCATATATATATGGTTCCGGTACAAACTACTACAATGTTTTACTAGTCGTGTAATATATTTCAAGTGATGAGATTTTCAAAAGAGACTATTCAAGTGTTTTCAATTTTCAGGCGTAACACTTTTCACTCTGTCTTAGCGTTTTGGTGTGCGTGCGCCCATAAGTTTGGGGCCTGTGTTTGTCGTTTCTCGATGATCTTCAAAGAGATTGACCTCAGAGAGACAGTGACATCCATAAGGTAGAAGTACCCCTTTTTTGCTCACAGCAGTAATATATAGAGTGTGTTAGCAACGATACTTGTTGTAACACGTATTAGTAATGTTTTAAAGAACATTTAAAAATGTGACCAATATAATATTATTGGCCGACCATTTTGAGAAAAGCTAACATTATCCTCCGAAGAATTCATCACATAAGAATACAACTTTATTTTTACAACAATTTCTGACAATATATAAATTACGCGATCGTCACAATATCAAATTCAACGCAACAACAACAAAAAATCATTTATTCCAACGGTTGTTATTTCATTTGATTTTCAACAAAAAAAAACAAAAAAAAGGTGGTGAAAAGCACATAAAAATGCCAATAGGCTAATGCCAAATATAGACATTATACTCGACCACAGCATCTCCACTGATAGTATTGAACACAAAAGTCTTAGCCTGTGCATATCCTCTTCCGAACCTAAAAGCTCCCGTACCTCCGATGATTGGCATCTCTCTCACCTTCGACAATATTGGGTTGCGGCCATACATAGAGATGGTGCTCCCTGCAAATTCACCCTTTGTGATAACAAAGTTAAAAGCCATTAGCAGACCAAACTTGTTCTGGTCAGCCGATGCATACATCCCTTGGGCTCTCCCAATTTCCTCAGAGGTTATTAAAGGCCCCATCGTCAATGGATCGTCTGCGATTGCAACCAAAGTTGGTTGCAGAGGAGTTTGTTGTAGGACCTCTAGCGACTACCACAGCCGTTGGTTTGTTTCCGGAGACAATGTCGTGGAAGTAGAAGTGAAGGTGGGTTAGTTTCTCTGGTTTATGTCCTGGATATGGTGCCTTCACTGTTGTTGAGTATGCTTCGGATTCTGTAATGGTGGCGGCAAGGAGAAGAGCTGAGAACAGAGAAAGAAGAAGAAGATGAAGGCTAGCCATGGCTAAGATGGTCAGTTGCTCGCTACAAACTCAAATGATCTTTCAGGCTATGTGAAGGTGTGAAGATGTGAAGATGTGATTGCGTTATCGTTGAAGTGCTTGCATCATTTATACACAAAACAGAGCTATAATTTGCAAAAAGCACGAATGTATAAATAATTGATTTGGTTGACGAAACAAAGCGAGGACTTAGGAGTCGTGCTAACAAGCAAGATCTACATCGATATTGGAATGATTCTTTTTAAGGTTTAAGATAATCAAGTTAAAGATAATGTTTTTTCTTGTCAAAAGAGTCAAGACAGAGTCTGTGTGTTGTATATGAAATAGGAAAAGTTGGGGACACGTATATGTTAATCTCATTTTGAAAATATGATTATTTATAACGAAACGTTATTCGTACCAAAAAACGTTGCTTATCTCTAACGTATCTACAATTTCATGATTCCCACTAGTCTTCTATTATATTCAAGCGATAAACTGTTTCCAATATTAAGGCATGAGAGTGTAACAACCTCTTTGTCCTGCTTCACCATATCCACTCGTTGTGTGTTTGGAGTTCTTGGTCTAGCGTTGTGGCGTGTATCCATAAGTTTGAGCCTGCATTTGTCGATTCTTGATGATCTGCAGTGAGACTGACCTCAAAGGGACAGTAACATCCAAAGGTAGAAGTACTTCTTCTAGCTCAGACCAGTCAAGATCTTCAGAATCCCCATCTTCGTATTCAACTCTGTACCACCCAGATTGTTTGTCGAACTTTGTCACCACACCAGAATAGTAATGACCCAAGAAAAACTTCCGGACTTCTCTACCCACGAGCCATTCGCCGCTTCCTACAGTGCCACTTGCTGTTACTGGTTCGTCTTTGGCAACCATACAATCTGTTTGAGGTTCATCAGGCACACCGTTGATAACAACCGCAGGCTCTCCCGGTATCTCAAAGATCCCTGGAAGAAGAGACAGTGCTTCTTGCTTAATGCTCCCAGTATTCTCCATTTTTTTTCTAACTATCTTCTGCAAGAAAGCTTATAGAGTTAACCAGCAGAAGTCAAGATTCAAGAGTTAATCTGTTAAATCAATGTGCATCTTTCATCGTTCCTATAGAAATTCAGAACCGATGGACATGGTGAACAGAACCAACATTAAGGCAAATCATTCATATAACTGATACACGAGAATCAGATACAAACATGAAACCGAACGAATCGATCACTTGACATGCATTACGAATCCATAAATCTTATACTACGATGATGAAAGTGTCCCCTCCTCGAACAATTTAATATTCGATTCGTAGTACAAACCCTAATTCCCCAGCGTCGGCGAGGCGATTCCAGTTTATACCAAGACGACGCATCAAAATAGAAAGCACTAAAGGCGAGAAGAGACTCACCAGAGTCAGGCGGAGATAGAAATTGACGGCGGAGGATTTGGTTCCCGTCGTTCGTAGCCCGTCGAGTGTACGGCGGCGAAGGGAGCCGGGAGGTTTTAGGAGATAAAGCCAGACACTTTGTTTGGCAACGCGGTTAGCTTTATTCGGGATCGACTCAGCAATGCAAATCTTTTTTTGCTTTACCACCCACTCCAGCCCTTATTTTTTTTTAATCTTCTTTACTGTTTGCACTTCAAATCTATAATAACTAACAATAAAAGTTATAACTAATAAAAATGAAAATACATACAGTATTTTTTTTATGATATTGAAAATGAAATTATTAATATCTACAATTTTTATTTGAAATTTACAAGTGTTTAGAATATTTGCAAATAATTGAGGCAAATTGCTTTATTACAATAACAAAAGAAAAGCCAACGTTTTCTTTTTAATTAAACCATTAAATAGCAGTAGAAGCCACACACATACTTGTTCTTTCTTCAACATGAATAATCATTCTTCTTCTTGTACTTTCTTTCATAGACTGATTCTGTATCATTGTGTAATGATATGTATACCCATTCGCGATTTGAACACCCTTTTTATACATCACTTGTCTTCTGCAGTTCTGACCTCAAGAGCAAAATCATATGAAAACTAGATTAAAAAACCAAAGCTTGCCCTTGATTCCAAGCGTTTAAGAGGATCAGGTTGCCTTCAACAATGAAGAACTCACACAGTGTTCTTGCTCTTGCTCTTCCTCCTCCTACAAAGTACTCTTAGCACAGCCTGGAATCGCATTAAGTCCTCCTCCTGTACGTACAAAATGGCTTTGCGAAAGCCTATCATCTGGAGGAGACCCTGTCGCTGATGACCAAATCGAAAGAGATAATGGCCAATTCGAAAGCGAAGTAGACCAATTGGATAACAATGAAGACCATATCGAAAGCGATGTAGACCAATTGGATGACGATGGTGACCAAATCGAAAACTCACAACGGTAGACAATCATTGAATCTATTAACATATGATGACATTACATCATTATATGTTCGTTGAAAAAAAAAGAAATATCACTACAAATTCCAATAGAAGCAATCAAAACATTTTGAATCACTCACAGTGGGATTGATAATAAAAAATCAAAATGCCAGACAAAAAAAAACAAATTAGATATTAGGCTTATCTTCAAAGGTAAACTGGGAGAGATCAAAATGGTATCCTTCTCATGCGTGTGTGAGCCTAAAGATGATGAACTATCTGTGTCATCGTCAATAAGCTGCAGAAACCGATGAAGGTTACAATCCAACTGCTGGAAACCGGTCTGCCACCACGGCTCATATCTGCTCCCATTGAAGTGTCATCTGCCACTCGACCATTGTTCACTCCTCTCTTACTGCACATCGTCATGAGAGTATTGTTGAGTGACATAAGAATACAGAGCAAACTGAGATAATTTTATAGAGATGTGAATCATCAGTGAACAATCAACGCAGAGAATATCAGAAGTAAAACCAAACTTTGGACATCCATTCATGTATTTTGAACAATCTAACAACCAAATCCACTCTCCATGGACATGAAATAAGCTTCATTCTTACCAATATAAGATATTAAATAATTCAAATCACGAAACCATCTTTCACATCAATCTTATAGATTGCTCTAGATAGTTTGAAATTGATTACCTCGAAGGGTATTTGCAAGTTCCCTGACCTGAAAACACACACATTGGGGAAAAATCACTTCATCAGCGACGCTAAAATGTATTCGAATCTGAATCTAAAACTTAAACTTCAAAACAAGAGATCATCGTTATAATCCTGATTCCTCTACGCTAACAGATATAAGATTTCGATAACAGAAGAAGGCTTTTACTTACTGGGATTGAGTGAAGTAAGAGCAGCGTTATTGTTGAAATTGCAAGCCTCATCGGCCTCGCCGTTCTTCAGGTAGTAATTGTTGAAAACAAACGACGCCATTTTCTGAACATCCGTCGGGTCGTTACAAGGTCCACCTTGCTGAATCGGACCACAATCGGCGCCGCCTTGACCACAAGCCCACTCAATCGCAGTCTGTAGCGAAGCATCTTCTGCGTTGTTCTTCGCTACGCACCATAACTCCACTTGCAACACTTGACCGCCGATCTGCGCAGTCGCAACCATCATTAACATCGCCGCCGTCGCAGCGAGAAGTGAGAGAGTCATAATCATTTCCTCAGAGAGAGAGAGAGAGAGAGAGAGAGAGAAGAGAAGAGAAGATGAAGCAAAAGGAGTGTTGGGAAGAAAGTTTTGGGGGTTTTTTTTTTTTTTTTGTAACCGCTGAGTGAAGCACTGTGAAAGTTACCGTTAAAGGTATCGGGGAAAATGGAAGAGAGATCTAACAGTGACGAATCCGAAGAGTCAGAGACACCATTATTGGATCTTTTTCTCGTCAGCGAGACAAAGATTCGGGTATATTTGGAGTTTTACTGGAATTGGGCCTCTTATCCGGCCCATGAAAATGAGGTTAGTGAGACCCGGCGACTCAGGTTGATGACGTGTTATTGTTTGATTGGTTGGTTTAGTTGAGTATGCTTTGAAGTTTATGTCCTCTCGCGACCGTCGAATTGACGACTGACTCAAGTTTAGCTTTTCCGAGAAAAGAATCAGCCATGGCTTCTTCTCCGTCGAATCCCACAGATCCAGATGCAGAAGCAGCTCTTTCTGGGAACCCTAGTTTGATTGAGAAACCGAGTTTAGTAGGAGAGCAAGGAAGCATTTCACTGGAGAATGCGGATTCCGTCGTTGACAAAGCCCTAAATCTAGAATCAACACATGAAGAAGAAACGCAGAATTTGCAGGATCTGGAGGAGTCAGACGCCAGAGATCAGCAATTAGAGGCGTCGATTGAGGAAAGTAGGAACGAAGAAGACGATATGGACGCAACGCAAGCCGTAAGCTCTCCTATTCACCGCCGCGGAGGTGGGCCGAAGCGGAAGAAAATGAACCAGAAGAAACGAAAACAGCAAGAGAAGTCAAAGGAGAAGCTTGAGGTACTTTTGAAAACCTTGAAGCCGATTGCTTTCGTGCCATGTAAATCCCTAGATTTTGCTCGGCACGAGAAGCTATTGAAGATGTTAGGTCTGTGGGATTTTGTGCATTTGGAGTTTGATCAAAATATCCGTCAAGATCTAGTGGCGACCCTTGTCGCGTATTATAATTCAGAGGGTAGATGCAGCTATGTAAATGGGCTAAGGATTAATGTCAGCCGTGCCGATTTGGCTCGAGCGTTGAAGTTGCCTAAGAAGAAAGAACTTGACCTTACGGAGGAGGAGAGAGAACTTCTGGAAAATGATGAATCAGTAAGGTTTATTGATGAGATTCTTTCAACTTGGATTCTACTGCAAAGAGATGATATGTGGATTATGCCTGTAGAGGTTGTTGAATGGACTAGGGATATAAAGCAAAAGCATTTGGAAAAGTTAGATTGGCCTAAATTGCTCTGGTTTATGGTTGAGAAAGAACTGAAAGCTGAGCCTCCACTTGGTGATTGTTTTTTTGCTTCTCATCTGCAGCTGTTGATCAAAACACAGAGAGAAGATTTACTCAGGGAAACATCTAAGGTGGATGAGGAAGATGATGATGATGTAAAGGAGGTTGATTTTATGGTAAAATCCCCGAAAGAAGACTGTTTGGAGGTGAAGGAGGAAGATGTTGGTGCTGCAGATTCAGGTAGGGATGATGGTGCCACTGACTCAAAAGAAGACAAGTATGTGGATGAACATATGATCGAATTGAATCTCGGGCAAGATACTGTGTCAGAAATGGTCTCTGAGGAGGAGAGAGGTCCTGTTGAGGGACAGTCAATGGATATTGAGGAGAATAAGAAAGAAGTGGATGAAAGGTGGGCATGGAATGAAGACACTCATGCTGGTTCTCAATTCCTTCGCCGTTGCGATCTTAGTAGTGCTAGGGAGGGAGATGAAGAGAATCATATAGAAGGATCCATGGAAATGGGAGAAGATGAACCAATTGAAGATGTCGGGGAAGACGAAACTGAGGAAGATAAAGAAAAGCATGAAGGGGGTTTTCCTTTTTTTCCAAATGGTGTTTCCCTTCATGGAGTTGGCCAAGAGAATCTCATGTTGGGAGATGCATCTCCGTTAGGTTATAACTCCGGGTTACAAATGCATGGCAATTCGATTGGTGGTGATTTCCTTGGTTCTAGGGTTGACATGCATATGGCTATGGGTCCAGGTAGTTCTTCTCTGTTTGGGAATGGCAATAACAAGAGGGAGATTGAACACGAGAATGAAATTACTTATCACTCTCATAACCCCAGCAATAAGAGGTTGAGGACCGAAGAACCCTCTTGGGATGATAAACCCCCAGGTGACGTGTGCTTTGAACAGATGGCATACTGGATGGAAAAAGCTAGGTTGTCATGTGCTGAAAAAGATCGAGAGCGTGAACAATCTGTTATGAACCAGCAGTATCTAATGAACGAACTTGAAAGCAAGGCAGCAATGATTCAGGAATTGGAAAGAGCCAAGTTTGAGGAGCAACAGAGGAAAGATATAATGATCTATAAGCTTGAGAGTGAGCTTCGTATGATGACAAGTGTAGTAGAGGGTTACAGGAAGGCTTTGAAAGTAACAAAAAAGGCATCAAGAGAGCACAGAAAACGTTGCCCGTTGCTTGATGATAAACCAGTCTACAAGGATGTCAAAGGTTCTGGAGGTTTGGTGTTGAGCACTACTGAAATTGAAAAGCTGAGATTGAAGCAAGAAGAGGAAGACAGGACGGCACGAGCTCTATATGAGGGACAGATTGAGGAGTTTGGAAGTCGCTGGCTTAAAGAATTTGAAGAACTCATGGAAACAGTAGACTCGCTAAATGAGAAATTCATCGAGATTGAAAATGAAGTGAAGATCTTGAGAGAAACACGTTCGGATAGCAAGAAAAATGAGACATCTGAAGTTGCTGCTGCTACAGAAGAAACTTGAGATGCCCTCAAGGTACGTTACTCTCCTTTACCAAAATTTTCCAGCAGAACTTTGCTCTGTTTCGTTGAATTGGTGACTAGAACGTTATATTCGCTCCCTGTAGTCATTATGGAGGAATCTTGAATCTGCTCTTTTCATTTATAAAAAATCAATATTGTGGTGATGTTATATTAGATGAGCAGTAAGACACATAATATAGAAAAACGGATTTAGGAGATGAGTAGAGTTTTGTAATGGCCATTTTCGAATTTCAAGTATATATGCATAAGAATCTAAATATCTCAAAATATTCTTAGTGTCATTCCTTATAATATCCACCCACCAATAATTGTTTATTTTCTTCGGGTTCCCCACTATGGCTGATTTTTGTCTCAATGTTTTATTTATTTTCCCTGTAGGTTTCTGCAAATCGGTGGAGGTTTTAAAGAAGCTCGTTTGAAAGAACATGAATTTAGCATCCTCATTTTGTATGATAGACAATGATATGATCGAATGTATTATCTTCTCTTAGGAAAATGTAACCAACGGTTGTGATCAATGCTAAGTTTCAGTTAGTAGTAAAGATTCAATCATCTTTGAGATTCGTTAACATACTGTGATCGAACAACTACGAGATTCACTGGTTTTTCGGTGTGCGTGTCCGGTCTCTAGTATAGATTCAATGATTCGAGGTCAAATTGATTTTAGTGTGAAGAATTTTGACGAACGGTCTGGTTCCGTCTGATATACTTTGTTACTGATTGATTCTATACATATGAAGCTCACCTCGTTGTATACTTAATTCTTGTTTTTTTTTTTTTTTTTTTTTTTTTTTGTCTCAGTACACTACTGTATGTGTAGATATATTTAGTATAAAGAAGGGTGTATAATAAAGGCCCAATGAGAGGAGCGAATTGGTTGGTATTGGCACTGACATAAGTTAAAAAACAATGAAACTGACAATATCTCGCTTTCATGCATATTATCCCAATAGGGCCAACACGAGACCACTAAACCTTCTTGTCTTTTTATTTTTATTTTTTAAGCTTATCCTCTTCAGTTTTTAATTTTTTAATAATAATAATCCTTTTAAATTATTATTAACCTTGCTACACTTTGTAGCTTTCCTCTGTAACTTTACTATTTCGTCCATTTTAACTTTGACCGTCCCAAAAAACACTACTTAAAAGATAAAATCGTTTTGATTAGAAGACTTTTTTTAAAGAATAAAAAATAAATAAAGAAAAAGAAAAGAGGAAACAAAGCCAATCATGTAGCAAAGACCGTAGTGGTCCAGGCCGAGGAACACAGCACGTGAACTTACAGCTTAGCCTTCAGATGTCTCCACGTTCTCGCTTTCCTTTTTTCACCCCCACATTTTTCAGATTTTGACCCACTTTGACCCTATTTTCTCATAAAGGTTTTTGATTCATAACAACACAAATATAAAACTCATTAACCCTTTTGTTTCTACGGTCTGTAATTGTAAACATATACCAATCTAGATTCTATATGACATCAACTACATGTCCAGTCCCTACGTCAGGAAATGGCTACATAGGCTAGTAACAACAACATCCTACATTTTCACTTTTGTTTCTCAGAAAGAAATGGATAAAGACATATTATTAGATCAGCATAATTAATTGATTTTTCTCCTTAACAATGGAATAATATCGTTGGAGTTTTTAAGGAATGAGAAAATCGCTTTCAGTCACTTCAAATATAAATAAATCTTGAAACTATGTGCGTAAATATTTTCATGGTTCCAAAACATTGTTCTTTTTTCAATAGAAAGTTAGAAACGAAATATCAACTGTTACATATATATATATATATATTTTATATATATGGAGAGATGGCACATATCAAAATTAGAACCATGTAAAAGAAGAAGTCTTTAACTATTGGGTTAACCTAAATTTGACAATAAAATGCTGGAAACAAATAATATTCGGGAAAATATCAATTAGTACACAATACTAGACACTCCAACAAAAAAAATGGAATAAACAACAAATCAGCTAAATTCTTTTTACATATCATTCTCACTTTTCCCCCTCCCACTCCATAAGACCAAAAAAAAAGAAAAAAAAATCAGATACATCAAAAGCAAATTCATCACAACTTAAAAAAAAATGTGATTAGATTAAATAAGAAAAAAAAAAGTCTTCTTTGATAAATTAATTTCTTGACACAAAGAGGTTTTTATGGTCAAGAATCCTTTCGCCATGATAAAGAGATAAGATCTTAAATGAGAGAACAGCTTTAGACATTGAGGAGCTGCTCTTTCTCAACGGACGGTTTGATATCGGCTGGAGATTGATCGGAAACATTAGTCTCCATCTTCTTAATGCTTTGCTGATGATACACTTGTCGAAGCCTCTCTATTTCTCTCTTCAAAGCTTCTTGATGAGCTGCAAATATTAAATTCACAATTACTACTGTCAATATATATAAGCCAATGAGTAGTCACAAGGTCACATGTTTCATTTTAATATATACGTATACTTATAATAATGTCATATGCGCACACATGGACAGTTGTTCTAGCTTATTAATCAGACTAGCATCCACGATTTTGTACTATAGCAAGACCCAAATTATGGAAATAATTACTTGAGATGTATAAAAAACCTTTAAAAAAAAAAACAAAAACAACAACAACATCTACCAACATTATATTATTCAAGGAAACCATTTATAATTCATGGAAATTTTGTAAGTGTATGAATCATGAAGCATGCATTTGCCGCAAGTACTTCATTGTATAGTTATTTTTCCTAAAGAATAATTATTGGTCGAGGCCTATATATTGTCAGTGAGTATTAACTACATGGAGTGAAAAATATCATGACAGTAGAGTAGTAGTCAAAAGGGAAAAAATATTCTATATGTACAATTCGATATAAGTATGGAAAATTAGAAGTAAAAAAAAAAAAAAAAGAGAGAGAGAGAGAGGAAATTACCGTCTTTGAAAATCTTATCTTGGGCTAACGCTGCGATTCGTTGCTTTATAGCACTGTTGTCGACGTTGAGAAGCAATCGCTGGTGATCCAAAAACGCAACTCTTGGAGATAACACTGACACTTCAGTCTTCATATCCCACAATTTAAATGATTTGTATTGATCGATCAGTATTTTTATTTTTATTTTAATTTTGATTATGCCAAACATTAACAAAACATAAGTAATTAAATGATATTTTGTGTGTGAAATTATACCTGCAATGAAGTAACGCTCCGTTCAAGCTCTGATATGTATTGCAGTTTCCTCACCCTTGATCTCTGTGCTGATTGCCTATTTGCTAAAATTCTGTAGAAAATTTCAGCAAAAACAAACATTTAGATTGTATCGATGTGACACAACTATTTTTATAAAAAATGGTTTATAATATATATGGAGTTATCAGTTATATCATAACGGTACGTGCATGCATGACCTTCCTTGGGGTTTTTGGAAATAGTAAATAAGACAATGAAATTACCTTTTTACCCTTTTAGGATCGTGAATCCGGTTACCGGAGCTGCCACCGGAGTTTTGATTCGCCGAGGGACCATCCTGTGGCTCCGTCTTGCACTGGCTTTGGACCTCGTCTGATTCGTTGTAATTGTTACCGGCGGGGTTGTTTTGGTTGGCTATGTTGTTATTGTCCATGTGATGATCGTGATCGGACGGTGGTGCTTCTTTGTTGTCGTCGTCGCTAAGGCTATTGTGATCGGACGGCGTGGAGGTGTTGGAGGAGGAACGTGTGGCACCCACATTGCCGTTGAGGTTGTTCATGTTGTGGTGGTGGTGATTGTGGCTGCTGTGCACGTCGTCGTTAAACATGGACATGAACTGCTCGTCGTCGAACCTGTCGAAGTGGTGGTTCCCAACACCGGAAGAAGGCGGTTCGAGGAAAGCGATGGAGTCGCTGATAGAGCGACGGTGTGTACCACGGCGAGTCGCTGAGAAGTCGAGAAACTCATCCATCCAAGAAGGGTTCTGTTGCTGCGGTCCGGCGGTCGCTGCCGCTGCTGCCGTTGCGGCGATGGAAGGTAGTTTCTGGGAGGAGAAGTCAGGCCAATTTGGCGTCGTCATGGTCGGGATTTTTGGAGGGAGTTGTGCCATTAATGAGAGATTTAATGGCACACACCACAATTTTATGTTTTTCAAAATCAGAAGAAACAAAGAAACGAAACGGATCAAGAAGAATTTTGGAATTTTAAGATCGTCAAAGATTTTAAAACAGAGGAAGAACCATTAGAGAGAGAGAGAGAGAGAGGAAAGGAATGAGAAACAAACCAGAGTAACTAAAATGGCTATGTATAACAAAGAGTAGTTATACAAAACAGAAGTAAGAGATATAGAGAGATAGGGATAAATTTTATAATAGAGAGAAAAAGCTAAATAAAATTTATATATATATAAAATGGATTCGATCTCAAAGAGTTTATATCTCTGAGTAGGGTCACATGGGGAGGGAGAGAGAGAGAGAGAGATCAGACACAGCTATGAAACAGCTGTTTCGTTTAGAAAAAAATAATCAAAATAAAAAAAAGCTTTGAGGGTTTCTCAAGAGCAAAATGGAGAATCAGGCAGCACGTGCTCTTGGTGAACCCCTCCTCCCTTAATTTGTTTTTGCTTGTTAGAGAGACTTTTTTTCATTTTCTCTTTTAAAAACAATGTATGATATGATATTATTATTATCTTAATCCTTTGGAAACATTCTTATGTTTCTCTCTTCCACATGCTTCCTCTTTTCTCTCCTCTTTTCTCCGCCGTTTGATCATTTTCCTCCGCCTTGTTTTATGACCGTCCGACGAGCTGACACTTGCCCTAATGCTACCGGAGTATATCATCATATATATGAAATGGTATGCGTAATACCACGAACCGATCGAAGAGTAACACTTGTAAGTTTAGTTTCTGACTTTTGTAAGATTGAGCATAGGAAACGCTCGACTTATTATATATGGAGGCCGTGAAGGAATCTTTTTGAAGAAGTTTTTGCTCGCTAACTACGGCTTAAACATCCTGATGAAAATATAAATGACGCAGTAGACAATGCCAAGTGTTTGCATTCAGTATAATGGTAACATGATTATGCTCTTAACCCTATTAATTCTATTTGATTACAAATTTGGTATGTACAGTAGTATATGATTTGAATATTGTTACCAAATGCATCATGTTCATTATCTTCTTTTTTTGTCATTATATAGTAAACACAACTTTCTATATATTGTTACTTGGTTCGACTCACAGTTACACCTAAATGAAAAGATCATCATACGTAAGGTTATATGACAGTAGTGTGTATGGACATTAATTAAAATGAGTTGATAGCATAAGAGTGACCACTTTTATGTCAAATGACAAAGAAGAATAGTCCAATACAATTAATACACACTTCTCTTTCTGTCCTTCACATGTACAATTTTAGTTTTATAGAGAGCTAGCTTGTGTATGCATACTATAAGCAATCAAACATTAACTCCCTCTCTATACTATACATACTATAAGCAAACAAATAACAAGAGAACCAATCATCAGTTGTAAGTTGTAACATATATATATAGAAAATTTATGACATTGCAATGCTAATTTAAGGGTAGAAATTAAAATAGCATTATAAAAATACAAAAAAGAAAAAAAAGAGAGAAGAATGAATTGAGTGGGAGGCTGAGAGTAGTGGAAGAGTGGGAGAGATAGAGAGAAATGAGCTGTTGAAAGAAAAGGAGAAGTGAAGAAGGGAACCATGTTCATGTGTCAGAACATGTGCTTTGTTTTTTTTGTTTATAAATATTTTTGTATAAATCTTTTGTGACTTGTGAGACCTCTCGATCTCTTTTTTTTTTTTTTTTTTGCTTTGTCCCCAAACCAATGCCCCATGTAGGCCAATCCATTTGATTATTTGTTTATCAAACAGAAGATCATTTATTTGATCCAATTCCCCCATAGTTTTCTATATATGATAATAAAAAATAAAATAGATGGCTAGTTAAAGAGATAATAATAAATAAAAAGGAGGATGTAAAAACGAACTTGATTCGGTTAAAAATATAATGCTGGTGTTATGTGCATGTGTTAATTAATATATAAGTTGTTAAACCAAATTTGTATGCATCTAAAAAAAAGTTAAACGTATATGAAGTTATTTTCCTCGTTCTAGATATAGGTTTTCAATGTTCCAACTGTTTATATATATATCGTTTCACTATTCATATGATACTTACAATTCAATTTAAATGTTTTTCAATACACTTTTTACTCCAAACAATCCAAACATCAATGGTGGTCCTCTAACACAGTACTCATAAGGATATTCTCTTTAGTTTTCTACATAAGACCAAACTACAAAATTTCTACAACAAGCCCGGCAAACATAAAATCTAAAAGTTACGGGAAAATGGAACTCGAAGAGAATTTTTAGTAATTGAAATAACAGTTTGATCAAAATATAATTGGACGAAGAATGGTTTGCAGTCGTACGTCAGCTTTGGCCAATGTAAAAAAAAAAAAAAAAAGTTTTCAATTAGTAGTGGGAAAATTGTAGCATATACGGTGTTGGTGAATCGAACGATTAGCTGGGAGATAATTAAGTGTATCACCAAATAAAAAATAAAGTTAAATATGTGAAATTGAAAAACAAATATAAAAAGGAAAGTAAAGTGTGGTTTAACTGAACCCAAATTCAAGTTCCACTTAGAGAGGAAACTTCGTATCAAAAGATAAAAACATGTTTGGTCTGGAAAAAAAGTTTACATATTAATAAAAAGAGAATTTTCTGGTACACAAAATAGAAATAAAAAGTACACAATAATAGAGATAAACTAGTATATATGAGTATTAGTGTTTGATTTACCAAAAAAAAAAAAGAGAGCATGGTAATAATAATGTTTGCAATAAGTCATTATATAAAAACTGAAAGTGGTTTGCCTATGAATACAAACATGTTCATGCAAGTGTGCTTCCATGTGCTTCTCTTCTCATTCTTAATCCACCCAATTCTGCTTCACATGTGCATGTATATATATATATTCACATATCTTTTATATGAATACTGTGGTCCGTAAGGTATTTGTATTATGTCATTATTGTTTACAATATATTCACAAATACTTATTTTGCAATTTTTGGTTACACAAATTATATTTCAGTCAAACAAGAAACTAGCTTCAGAAGATATGAGATGATTGAGAAAATATGAATCACAAAGATTAAAAGTGTCAGAATTAAGAAAAATGGACCACTTTGGATAGATTTTAGGGTTAAGGTTTAAGAATTAGGGTTTGTGAAGATAGAGAGATACTTTACAGTTTATAACTTAAGAGTTTAAATATAGACTAATTTTATTATTATTTTACTCTTACTAATTAATTATTATTCATAAAATCTAAACTATTTTTCTTAATTTTTATGACAAATTTATTTTATTTTCAAACTTTTCTGAAATATGATTCCTAAAAAGATCTTATTATATTTAAAAATGAAAATTTAACATCTCCAATATGGACATGATTTTGACAAAGAAACCTAGATAACAGGAATAACATCTCCAGGAATCTTTAATCAATCAAGTACGTTATTTTCACAGTCGCTCAGACCAATATAACCAATAACTCAGATGTATGGATACAAAAAGATGGGTTTATATATTTCCAAGTATTATGGAAATATAAGTGCACAAATATCAAAATTGCATTTAGCTTAGCAATGTCTTGAGACCAGCAAAATGATTGAGCATTGAGAATCGGAATATCTGACAAGACCAATCAAATGTGACAGATTATTCGATAGCATAGGTTATACTATATAACTAGTAATTAATGTAGGTTTATAAGGCTTCTCATAACCTAAATTGCTAATTATAACTCGATCGGGGGTGTAAGTAAGTAAGAAGAGTAATAAAACTACAAAACCAATTTCAATATCTCTTTATTAGATTTTACGTTGAAAGCCAAAAATACGTTATATCGAATCATAAACTGATACCAACAAGTAACATGATAAGATTCAGAAGCAAACCAAAACAATAAAATTGTTATAAAACAAGAATGTGGAAATCAGTAGTTCCAGCCCATAAAATTGGATAACCGAAAAAAAAAAAACATACGGAATCTTCCGTAACGATTCGTACATGTTTTTTTTCACTGTCATATAAGGTCACAAATCACAAGACTGCATCGTTTGTGATCCTATTCTTATTTTAATTACCACCAAATCACAAAGTTTATAATAATATGTAGTGATTATATATATATATGGATATTTTCTGCTATTTATACATCTGACATCAACAAAGATACATGGTATAAACTGTTAATTGGAATATATATATATAAAGTGGTTTTGGTTAATCGTATCATTTGTTTTGGTGAAATCAACATATATATATTTATTTATTAAAATCAATCGTAGTTGTTTCATAATTAACTGATGAATGATTCACACGGAAGTTACGCGTTCACAGCCATATAATATAGAAAAAGATGAAGAAAAGAAAAGCATCGGATTTTAATATAGGTTCATCAACTTGTGACAAATGATTATGCATGTTACTGTGTGTTTTGGTGAATTGGAGAAAAAGCCTTGAGCACAAAGAATAATTATATAAAAAAGGGCAGTTTGTGTATATATATATCATACAATAAGGTGGGAGCATAAGTAACGTGAAGGCAGTTTGATCTGTCGGGGAAATTTCTTATATACTTTTTTTTTTTTTTTATGTTCCTAATTGATATCGTAAAGTATAGTTTTAGCTTAACTACTCGTGACGAATTCATCATTTTCTCTTTTACAAGAATCTGGCTTTGGCACTTAAACGCAATCACCAATATCGAAACACATATTAAGAGGGCCAAACCCCATAAAAAGCCCATGGGCTTTACAAAACGGAAACAGGTACACACAAAAAAAAAAGAGAAATCGGAAAAAAAACCCAGCCGTTGCCGGGAAAGGTTCGGATCCCTACTGAGACGACCATTATCGGTAAGATGTTAGGTGATTCTTAAGGTTTTTAAGATTAAATTTTAAAGTTTAATGTTGATTTTTCTCAAGAGACGTATCTTGCTTAAAAGACGTAAACAAGGGTAAGAGACGCACACATGACATTATTGTATTGGTCAAAGAAGAAAAAGAAGAGAAAAAAAAACAATGGCTCGCGTTCTGTCTTCTCTCTTTTCTTCCCTTCATCAACAATCAATCATTTCTTCTTCTTCTTTTTCGTTTACCAATTTCAATCCTCCGAATCCCTAATTTATCAAATCTAGGGTTTGTGTAATCCGTTCGAACTCTAAAGGTGAAGAAACAAAAATCCGAGGCCACACGGCTCGATGAGGTTGTTCGAACAATGTAGCGTTTGGGGGTGCTGCTAATTCGCTCTCTCAGCTCTATACCCACGCCATGAACCCCCAACGCGTCTCTTTCCTCGCCGGTGAACGTCGCGGCATGGTCTATTCTCTCTCTCTCTCTCTCTTTACCTTATTCTGTATCAAGTTTTGATTTTTATTTCTGGGTTCGATTAAAAAAAAGTTGAATACTTTTCTTGTTTGATGTTGGTTGACTACCTTGAAATTTGAAGGCTTGTGTTTTGTTTGGTTGCTATTTGATTTCAAGATTAGAGTTATTGTTTAACTCATGGATATCATGTTTTGGTTGTTCTGTTTTTTTTGGTCTTGTTTGTGCTGATATGATCTCTTTAAGTTTGTCCTAATTGAATCAATGGAGCGAGAGACACTCTGAATTGGTTCTTATCAGATGAACCTAATCTTCATATAAAGCTAATACGTGGTCTTACTGATCAAAGTTGTGGCCTTTTTGATCTTGAAGTGCCTGCTTTTGTTTCTACTCAGACTAACTCAATTGATGAACTAGGGATCGTTGCTTCCTTATGGGGGCAGCACAACGTTCTTGGCATCATTCAATAGCGTTTCATGATATTGTAAATATGAAGTTTTGAGTTCTTTTGTTCTAATGAATTAGACTTTTTGTTTTACAGGAGAAACTTTACCAATGAGTTGTGAGACAAGAAGAACAAGGAACTAGAGTATCCACAATTGATATTATTACCTACTTGCAGGTTTTTTCCTTTTCTTGAATTTGATCTGAAAAGTTATTCATGTTTACTCTTTCAAAAACATTATGTAAAATGAGCTTGAATATGAACCTGCGGAGACATCGATACCAATCCATGTGCAGGATTTCCCTCAGTACCAACAATTCTCACCACCAAACATAAATACTTCAATGGCTCATGCTCCTTCAAGTCACATAACACAACATTATGACTGAAACCAAGAGAATTATAAACTTTTTTAAAATTAAAATTTAATTTAATTTAATTTTAAAATAAAAATTTTCTAAGAATTTCAAATTAAGAGTCTACCATTAAACACACTTCAAAACTAAAAACAAAAAACTCTTACCTTTTCAAATTTAATAATAAACTATTTTTAAGATTAAATTCTAAGAACCTATTGATAATGTTGCTCTGATGATCATCGGTGGCAGAGAACTCAGAGCATTAGTACCGGAGAATAAAAGATCAAAGGGATTAGAGTCATCGACGGAAGTGTTCTTCTCTTGACGGCTCTGTTCATTCTTTAAATTGAAAAAGTCTCTGATCTGCTCACAATCTTCAGATGGCATGGCTTGTGGTATCTCTTTCTCTGATTGTTATCTGGGTGGCTTCTTTATGCAAAGTTTTCTTCGGAGGAACCTCTAACTCCAGAGCTGCTATTATCGGTCATGGCAAGTAGCCGGAAAGACAAATTTTTTACCGGTTAAGACTTGTTTCTTTTGAGAATTTTGATTTATTTTATTGTACTTGATTTCAGGTAGTAATACCCCTGACAAGAAAAATATTATGTTCGTTATTGCACATCCTGATGATGAGTCAATGTAAGATATATTTGATAATGTGTCTCTCCGCATATTGATTGATCGAATTGTCAAGATTTTTCTATCTATTGTTTTGCTGAGAGATGAGTCTTTGAGATTGATTTCTTGACAGGTTCTTTTCTCCAGTGATAAACTACTTAACTTCCAATGCATACAATCTTCACATGTTATGCTTGTCTACTGGTAATATGCCTTTCTCATACTTTTTTCGGGTTGCTGTATTAGTTTCCTTTTGAAAGTTGTCGAACTGCGGATTTTTTTAGTGGGATGCTTACTAAGATGCAGTTTGGAATTCATTTTGAACACTAGATGAATTATTTTATGCTGCAGGTAACGCTGATGGTATGGGAAGCATTCGGAAAGATGAGCTGCATCAGGCTTGTGCAGTGCTCAAGGTAAATCCAATTTAACTTAGAAAGGATCTTGAGTTCTTGACATGTGTCTTGTACTTGCAGTAAAACGTTGTTTGCTTATATATATATTGAACGTGATGCAGATTTCGCTTCAACAGTTAAGAGTTCTGGACCATCCAAATTTACAGGTCAGTGCAAATATATCTCCCCAGTACACATTTTTATCATTCCCTCTCATTTGAGGGCACACGTATGTTGTATTGTCTCTCTCAGGATGGCTTTGGGAAAGTATGGAGCCATGATTTGCTAACAGAAGTCATCGAAGAAGAAGTCACTAAACACGATATCCACACGGTATGACTTGCCTCCTAATACCTAGATAAAGACACTCATCAGGGTATCCACTTAGAAATATTTCTGTATCTGACTCTCTGTGAGCTGCTTTCAGATCATAACATTTGATAACCATGGTGTTTCTGGTCATTGCAATCACCGAGATGTGCATCGTGGAGTATTGTACGTTAAGACTTCTTTCAGTCCCCAGTCATGAAACCACAGAATCCTTCCTAATCCGTGTGTTATAATACTTGCAGGAATTTCTTGCAAACTAATTCAGGAAAAAATATCAAAGCTTGGGAACTAGTAAGTCATTACTTTATTTTCTCGACTCTGAAAAGTATCCTCAAGCTCCTATCATTTGTAAACTCGATTCAGCTAAAATGTTACATGCTTTTGTAAATCAGGTAAGCCTTAATATCTTTCGCAAGTACTGTGGACCTGTCGACATTTGGCTGTCAATTTTATCCGACAAAAAACATCCAAGTAAGGTAATCATCATAAACGAGCAGCCTTGGAAAAGCTTCAAAGCAATGGCACAACATTTAAGCCAGTGGGTTTGGTATGTCGCCTTCACCAGATATGATATATTTTTCTTACCTCTAACCATGATGAATGGTAAGAACTGAAACATGAATATCTGTTATTTGTTTGTTTGTGATTTTGTGCAGGTTTCGGAAGCTCTTTGTTTCGTTTTCAAGCTACACATACGCGAACACACTGAACAGAATTATCCCTTGAGTCAGATTTTGAGGCAACCCAGCTAGCTAACAAGCTCTTTTCTGAGGCAATGGTGAGAGAATTATGAACAAACACTGTAGCTTGTATTGTTGGATCACTGACAAATTATTTATTTGGCATTTTGCATATATATTTTGTTGTAAAAATACTTTGCTAATAATTCAGATGCAAACAGAGTCACAAAAAACTTGCGAAGTTGAAGCATACATAGAAACACCTTATTTTTCTTTCCATTAATAACGAAAACCAATGTACATATATTTTTATTTGAGGGTCATGCAATTCGGCCAGAAGTAAATAAATTTTGTGTAGGAATAACAATGTCAAACCTGAAATGCAAATCAACTCTACTTTTCAAAATTCTCACCTCAATTCGACATTTAGCTTCCTCTCAACCTCATCACGCACTTTACTCTGCATTTGGAAAAGTCACCATTTTAAAACATTTTCACACAGCATATCTCAACACAATACCTTCCTATAAGGATTTGTCTTATGGTTATTACGAAAGTAACATTTTATCTATGAAAGTTAACTCGTTTACAATTTTAACGTTTCCTTTATGTGCTTTTCCCATTGTGATGATCTGGATCAATGAATAAAGCAGAGGCAAAAATGATTACCTGCAATGCATTGACCTCTTCGTCCGTAAGAGAACGCTCCATGGAACGGAACACGATTCTGTAACAATGACTCGTCATCCCTTTCTTATTTGTGAAATTGTCAATTAACTTCACCTGTGCATCAATAGTATAGGCTATATAAACAAACAAATGCGATGATCCAAGTAAAGCTGAAATTTAAATTTGATTCCTCTAACATTTGTATTCTCCCCAAACCAATAAAAAGATATACCTCTTCAGCAAGATCCCCAGCAATTCCTCTAACAACTTCGCAAAAGTTATTCTCCGTGAATGACTCACTTATCCAGAAACTGATGTCCTTGTAACAAGGAGGATACTACAGCACAAGGTTTTGGTTGTTGTCATTACAACTTACAAGACAAATAGGTCCTTGAACTGATATTTATTAGCCTACGAGAGATGAACGTGAAGACTGAATGTTTAACCTTTGAAAATGGCTTGAATTTGACTCCAAGCTCTCCTTTTCCAAACTGCAAGTAACATCAAATACATTGTGAGAAAATAAGTCATATTCTTATTCGATTAATCTCATCATCCCAATTCTAAGTTGTCACCAAATTAATCACCTGGGACGTGAATCGTTCATCTGATGACCAGAAAAGTCTTATATCAGGGATGTCAAATAAAACCATAGCAAGTCTCTCAAGTCCAAGTCCGAAGGCCCAAGCAACATTATTTTCTAATCCACTTTGTTTCAAAATTCCTTGCTCGGTCACCCCACAGCCCAAAACTTCCAACCAGTCGTCCTGAACCAATAACCAAATAAAGCTTGTGTTACATGCTATAATTTCCAGCGATTAACATATATGTTTTTGGGAAAAGACGACCATACAAAAATAGAAGTGTGACTCTTTAAAACATAGTTATATCAGATAGGAAAACTACCTTAAAATATATCTCAAGCTCAAAAGATGGATTGGTAAATGGGAAGTATGTATCAACCCATCTCATCTCCACAGAACCTGGCGGACAAAAAATGAAGTTCATATTAAACCGTTTCATAATATTTTACCAACTTTCTTTTGAAGTTAATGAGATAACAATCCCAAACTACTATAATAAACCATCTTCCATGTAATTTAGATTATATAATAGATCTTGATGTACCAAATAAGTGACGTGCCAATCCCTCTAGACATTTCTTTAAATCCTCAGCAGCATATAACGTAGGATCCATGCCAGACTCGTTCCAGTCCTCAGGAGAGAAAACACAAAACCCTTCCATCTGTAATAGATAAACGAAGACATAAACATCTTGTATCAGAAAGACATGAAGTCTAGCAAAACAGCAAATTTAAAAACAAAATTGAAGGACCTCGAGAATAGAACACCTGATGGAAAACTGGATAATGAGTAGAATCAATAGAATCTCTACGATAAACATCCCCGGTAACAAGGAAACGACTATGACCTTTCCTCAGCAGCTCAGCTTGGTGAGCACTTGTATGGCACCTTAAAACAGTTTGCGAGTCTACATAGTATGTGTCATTCAGACTTCTGCTTACATGATCAGCAGGAACTAGCACATCATCAAAGTTCTGGTACCAAAACAAACGAAGACTAATTACATAGAAAACCAAGTGATGTTTCAGGAAAAAAATACTATCTTTGAGTACTGCAAACTTACTTGCTTTGTGGTAACAATTGGGGAAAGGTCTTCGAACTTCTCAAACTTTTTAGCGTAATTGGAATCAAAGTAGTTGTATATAGCATTCTTTAGGATTCCAATCGGATGCTTATCCCTTCTGTGTAGCTGCATTCCTAGTTTAGAGAAAATCGAGTCTGGTACATTGTTCGTAGGATCATCATCTCTCACCACATCTGTAATTTCAATTAAGTGTACACAGATCACACATTAGAGTATTAAAAGATGTTAAATTTAACTTCGTTTCGACCAAGTCTAATGTGTGATGGATTTAACTTGTTCACCATAAGAATCCCAAAATGAGCTTCAGCTAAAATGAAATAACTTTAAAAATCAAGTCTATGAACGAACCATTTCTAGCGATTGTGACGCCACCTATATCAACAGCAGAGACGATTGGGTACCGCCGCTTTTTCATTTTAGGCAGTGGTGGAGAATACACGGCGGTGGAAGAAAACGAAGAAGCGAATGAAAACCGTTTGAAGCCATTGGTAGAGAGAAGAACGACGGAAGCTCGACTGAAGATAGTGGAGTGAACTGAGAAAATGGTCATGGCGTCTTAATATTTGGTAGATGTTGCCAAATCCCGAGAGTTAAAACAGATACTAACGGCAAATCACCGTCGATGAAGAGGAGAAAAGTCCCCGACGACGGAAATCGCGGCGGCGAATGGCGGCTGAAAAGAGAAGAGGAGAAATTCTCCGATTAGTGAGAGAGATGATGTGTCGAAATTAGTAGCAGTAGGTTTGGAAATTTTTTTGATGGATTGAATCCTGTGATTTTACTGTTATACCCCCTTTCCCTGAATTATGAAAATTACATATTGAGCTTTTTTTTTTTTTTTTGGTCACCACATATTGAGCTTTATGTTTTCATAATTCATGTATTGCACCTTGATATTTTTCCAACACCTATATTTTTTTTCCTTTCTATATCATCTATCAGTCTGAAATCACAAATAGAAAAGAAAATTCACAATCTTTCGGAGTGAAGAAGAAAGAATAAAAGAGTAATCATATAAAGTATAGAGAAGTTTGAATAGTTGTCTCAGTCTTTGTTGTGTTATATTAAATCATCTACAACAATCTTGGTATTGCTAGGTTTAATAAGGTCTACAGGCTTAAATGAGAAAGATTGAAATAACATTTCAATGTAAGAAGAGTTTGGAAGTACGGTTTATGAGATAATGGTCCAAGCCTAAACGAACACAGATCTCTTCTCTTCTGAAGTTAACCTATTTGGTTATATCTTATCTGAAACTTATCTACAAGTTAAGCTTAAAAAGCTTTGAGGCTCTTGTTGTTAGCTCTGCTACTGTATCTTCTCAGCAGCATTCTGAAAACACATGTAGTTGAAGAGCCAAGCTAAGCCTTTTGGCTTATTAATCTGTGCAGTAAGCGGCTTAGAAAGCTCTTCATGAAGCACGCAGTATCTTTGTTTCATCTCTTCAATTTCCTTCTCCATCTTCTCATGATTTCGTCTGACTTCCTGGTAAACACAGAGAGAGACCTTTCAGTAAACAAGATATTCAGAGACATTGTTAAATGTGTGAATAGGAGAGCTCACAGCTAGTTCTAGTTGTCTTTTCTCTTCCTTTTTAGCTTCTCCTCTGGCATTTCTCTGCACCTCATAGACAAGAGCAGCCCCTGCAACCTAAAAAGAAGAAGACGTGTTTGTCTATTTCATAACCAATTGAATTGATGAAAACAAGTTTAATTAAGACAAGCAAGTGATCTTATTGATGCAATGACTCCAATTGCAGATGCAAAACAACCTCATAGAAACAGAATGAGAAGATCGATGGATATCAAAATTTCTCCTTTGAGTCCTTAAGCAATCAAAATCTATTAAAAGACATGAGAAATAAGATACCGTGAAGGCGAAGAGTTCCCCTAGAAGATCTGCAGCAGCTTGAACAGCTCGTTCTTCATTTAGGGGTCGAATAACTGCATCAGTCACACGACCAGAAGCGCGTCTTTGTAACTTTGTTGTAAACCTGTGATTCGCCTGTCACAGTTTTGAGCAAACACAAAGCATATCAATTAAAGAAGCAGTTTCATAAACCCTTGATTCAAAATCAGGAATTTGGCTATATCCAACAATATCCAGAGGAGGAACTTATGCAATCAGATCAACAAACACACACGGGTAAACTCGTTTCCATAGATGATCATAACCAAAGATTGGAAATTTGGGTTTTTTATTAATACCTGTGCAATGTTGATGATGAATTGACGGAATTTGGGATTAACACCAGCTTCTTTTTGAGGCGATTAGCGATGGGTTTGCAGATAGTTCGTAGAGCTAGGGTTCCTAGCTTCAGAAGCGGCATGACCATGGTCTGCTGCACCAGAGACTTCGGCTTGCTCATGAGAGGAAGACAAAACTAAGGTTTTACCTTGGTGTTTAGGCTTTTTTTTTTTAAAGCTTTTAACTTTTAAGACCCAATCAGACCTTGCCGGGCAAGGCAATTTTGCGTTTTTATTTATATAATTTTCCTGAAAATTTACAAATTTTAGATTCGAATCCTGAAAATTTACAAATTTTAGATTCGAATCCTGGATCGGGTTTTGTTGTCGGGTCGGGTCAAATTCCGGGTCTTTAAGGTGAGAAGGGGACTGGTGTTTTTTCTCCTTTGAGCTAAAAATGGGAGGGAAAGAGAGAGACAATGGCGTCCACAGGAATGGCGAAATCGAAGGGGAGTTTATGCCTCTCACTCTGCAGAAATCGATCACACGCCATGAGAAACGAAATTCATTTCTCACATTTGCCTTTGAACCCAGAAGAAGAAGAAGAAGCTATCACGTCCATGAAATTCGAGCCTCGACGGTTTTGGTGCTATACGAATATCGAAATCACCGTCTTCTCTAAAAGTCTTATAGCTCCGTCGACAAGGGTTGCTGAAGTTTTACCCGTTTCTCAGAGGGATTGCGGGAGTTACATTACATCCACAGGTGTTTTTCCCGTCTACTTCGATTCTTTTGTCATAAGAATGAATCCGGTTCATGGGTTTTTTGCTTTTGCTTGATTCATTAATGGGAGAATGGTTTTCGAACCTTAGTAATAATTGTGGAAGAGATTTTTTGGGAAAGCAAGATTTTATAACCTCAATTAGCCTTTTGAAGTATTGTTTAAAGCTTTTGGTGTTTGGTGAAATGCTAGGAAGATCTACGGGATGGCTGAAAACATCATAGTGGATTCTCATGTTTGGGTGGAAGACCCAGAAAGAGCATGGATTGATGGGGTTGTACTTAATATCAAGGGAGATGAAGCAGAGGTTAAAACCAATGATGGCAGAGAGGTATAGGACTTTTTTTTTTTCCCTTCAGTTATTTAATGCTCTTGTAGCTCATATTGCTTCCATTTGTTTAGGATTCATCACTTAGTTATCTTCAAGGAAAGTTCTTTTGTAGTCCTTTGTCATGTTAGAGAAATAGTCATGGGATTATATATTATCCTGCCTTGTAGAGATTCTTTTTCTCCCAGAATTAGATGTTCTACACATTAAATATTTAATGACTTTCATCATACATTGCATCCTTTAAGACGTACTATAAATGTTGGTATTGCTTTCAGTCGTTTGATACAAAAACCAATAACTGGATCTTCACAAACAGCTCTCTGTCTTACTTTGTTTTTAGTTCTAATGCCATTTCAAGCTTTTAGTGATTTGCCTTCCTTACTCCTGATTCACATTTCCTTTTACTGGTCAGATTATTGCTAACTTATCAAAACTCTATCCAAAAGACACTGAAGGTCCTTCAGAGGGAGTAGAGGATATGACTAGATTATCTTATCTGCATGAGCCTGCAGTTCTCGACAATTTGGCAACCAGATATGAACTCAATGAAATTTATGTAAGAATATTTCATTTCTTGTTGTGAACCAAATATTTTCATTTTTGGTCCTTGGTAAAAACCATTAGTTAATGCAGTGATAGCCGAGTCTGTTATAGTATTTTGACATCATGACAGACTTATACAGGATTCATTCTTATTGCTGTCAATCCCTTTCAAGGACTCCCCCATCTCTATGATGCTGAGGTTATGGAAAAGTACAAGGAAGCCTCGTGCAAAGAGCTGAGTCCTCATGTTTTTGCAATTGGTGGCATCGCCTATAGGTGATTATTTGTCCATTTTTATTATTGTTTTCTATGAAAATAGCAGAAAAGGGTTTATTTATTAGTTTGAGAAAATTTGCTACAGGGAAATGATTAATGAAGGCAGGAACAAATGTATATTGGTCAGTGGTGAAAGTGGTTCTGGAAAGACAGAAACGACTAAGATGCTCATGCATACTTTGGAGGGCATACTGCAGCTGAAGGAAGGACAGTTGAAAACCAAGTTCTAGAAGTAAGTTGTGATGATTTAGTTTAGTATTTCAAATTACAGAGCCTCCTACACTGGAGGGGAGAGGTTTTAAAATGCTGCCTAAATCATATAAATTTGAAGGCTATGTCGAAGACTTTCTATCCAATTATCTGCTCAACAGACAAGACATTTTTGTTTGTTAAGCTTTCCTGAGCCTATAGTCTTAGATTGGAGCTTTCTCGTTAATGTGATACCATTTTTTTTGGTTTTTGGTCTAATTCTTTATGTCAATTTGGTTATGATACAGTCAAATCCCGTTCTCGAGGCATTTGGAAATGCGAAGACTGTTAAGAACAACAATTCTAGGTAAACTTAGAGCTCTTATCATCGAGTGCTTTCATTTCTCCTTAATTCGCTTTGCTTGTCCACCTGTCTCTTTTACCTACTATTATTGAGATTTATTACTGCTGATTATAAATATGTATGCCTTTTCTTGTTGCAGTCGTTTTGGGAAATTTGTGGAGATTCAATTTGATGACGTGGGCCGAATATCAGGGGCAGCCATCAGAACTTACCTTTTGGAGAGGTCACGTGTTTGCCAAGTTTCAGATCCTGAACGTAACTATCACTGCTTTTATCTCCTGTGTGCTGCTCCTCCAGAGGTAGGGTTTTCTAAGTTTTCCATACCTTCTATCCGATGAATCTTTGAACTGATAGATGATATTAAAAATTGCAGGATGTTGAGAGGTTTAAATTGGGAGATCCTAAGTCATTTCGCTATCTTAATCAATCTAGCTGCTACGAACTTGATGGTGTAAATGATGCAGAAGAGTATCTTGCTACCAGAAGGGCTATGGATGTAGTTGGAATAAGTGAAAAAGAACAGGTTTGCAATTTATTTGCCAATTTACCTATCACCTGTTGATTGCTAATAGCAACAACTTAACTTCTTTTTTTTTGGTCTCTTCAGGATGCAATTTTCAGAGTTGTGGCTGCCATCCTCCATCTTGGAAATATTGAATTTTCGAAGGGAGAAGATGCTGATTCATCATCTCTAAAAGATGAACAGTCAATGTTTCATCTCGAAATGACATCAGAACTGCTCATGTATTATATGGCTCTTCTACTTTTCCAACTTACTAATTCTTAAACTGCATGTAACTATAACTTGTTATTTTAGGTGTGATCCCCATTCCTTGGAGGATGCTTTGTGTAAGCGTATGATGGTCACCCCAGAAGAAGTTATCAAGAGAAGTCTTGATCCTCTTGGCGCTGCTGTTAGCAGGGATGGTTTAGCAAAAACAATATATTCTAGACTCTTTGATTGGTAAAGTTTCTATGTCAATGTTCAAACATCCTTTCTTACCATATGCCACTGAGGGTGACATATTATTATTTTCCAGGTTGGTTAACAAAATAAATATCTCTATTGGGCAAGATTCTCACTCTAGGCGCTTGATCGGAGTCCTTGACATTTATGGTTTTGAGAGCTTCAAAACCAACAGGTAATGGCTGCGAGCATGCATGGGGTAGTTCTTAATTGTTAAGACACACCCAGTGTCCTACCATCTAATAGATTATTTTTCAATTTCTCTTTCCCTTTGACTTTAGTATGAAGAGGACAATGTATATGATAAAGATATTATTTATGTTCGATATTCCTTAATATTGCGATCTTAGAAATGATGTCTTTTTATAAGTTTCCATTTTCCAGGAATAAAGAGATATCTATGATATTACCTAATCTAACCTCTACTTCAGTTGAAACTGACTTGTTAATATTTTCCGTGCAGTTTTGAACAATTCTGTATTAATTACACGAATGAAAAGCTGCAACAGCATTTCAACCAGGTATGAGGTCAGTCGTAGGTTATGGCTGCTGATTTGGCTCAAGATTCTGTTAATTAATCTGAACTCATTAATATTGTACAGCATGTATTTAAAATGGAACAAGGTGAATATCAGAAAGAAGAAATAGATTGGAGCTATGTGGAGTTTGTTGATAATCAAGATGTTGTGGATCTGATTGAAAAGGTTTTTTTTTCTCCGATTATCTAGTTTTCCCTGGTATAAAGACAGATTCATGCCTTAATATTTGCGACCAATGTGGGTAATTCAAACAGTAGACAGTAGAAGTTCTTAGATAGCAGTGTGACATCATCTAAACTACAGCCCACTAGGTCAGCCTATGTGTTTACAGAAAATGCTTGCATCTGTACCCGAAAATCCATGTTTTATATCTTTACTATATAATAATTAATAAATATAAGAACACCCTTAAATAATCATGAAAGCTGCATGAGTTCTATCTGTTTTCAAATCTGCTCTGGTGTCCTGGCTCACTATACGTTGTTCTGGCTTGAAAAAGACATGGAGTAGCGGGGCTTTTTTATTCATGGAGTCTGTTATTCCATTACGTCATGCTGCATTTTTTTCCCCTGATAATATGATTTCAATCTTTTGCAGAAACCGGGTGGTATCATTGCTCTTCTAGATGAAGCATGGTATAATAAAATTTACTATTTTCTGACACAGTAACTATACTTTCCATCACCATTGTTATGTGCTATAAGCGTTTATTCTCTCTGCAGCATGCTCCCAAAATCAACTCCTGAAACATTTTCTGAGAAACTGTATCACACATTCAAGGATCATAAGCGCTTCATGAAACCAAAATTGACTCGTTCAGATTTTACATTAGTTCATTATGCAGGGGATGTAAGTTGCATCTCATACTCTGTTGCTTTTAGTATTAAAAGTAGATAAAGTTATTTTCTAAATGCTATTCTTTTCAGGTTCAATACCAGTCCGATCAATTTTTAGACAAAAACAAAGACTATGTTGTTGCTGAGCATCAAGACTTGTTATATGCTTCTAAATGCTCCTTTGTGTCAGGCCTCTTTCCTCCTCTTCCTAAAGAGAGTAGCAAATCTAAGTTTTCCTCAATTGGTACTCGTTTCAAGGTGACTTGCCTGCGAATCCATGAAGACTACTTGATAGGACTGGATGATTGGAGCACATATATGATATTGTTGAAATTTTGATCCCACACTCATCATCTGTACGAGCTGACATGTTCAATTAATTGGTGCAGCTACAATTGCAACAGCTGATGGAGACACTGAACTCTACGGAACCCCACTACATCAGATGTGTTAAGCCAAACAATGTGTTGCAACCAACAGTGTTTGACAATGCCAATGTCTTGCATCAATTACGATCTGGGGTCAGTGTTTCTGCTGAATTTTTCATATTAACATGTTTCATGTATTGAGGTGATTTATGATCTTTGTCTTATGCAGGGTGTTCTTGAGGCCATTAGAGTGAAATGCGCTGGATATCCAACAAATAGGACTTTCATTGAGTTCTTAAATCGATTTGTCATTCTTGCACCGGAAATTCTGAAAGGAGAGTATGTATCAGTTCTACCTTTAAATTTGCAATATATTCTGCTCTTGTTTTCTTTATTGCTCCTTAATTCTATTCGTAACAGCTTCCTAAACTTACAATGTAACCAGGTATGAAGCAGATGTTGCATGCAAATGGATTTTGGAGAAAAAGGGGCTTACAGGTTACCAGGTAAGGTTCCTACGAAGTTCACTAAAAATTTAATAGGAATCCAGTTTTGCATAAGTCGAATACGTGTAGTCTTTTCAGTATTCTATGGAAGTTGAGTTCCCCAGATAGCATAACTCCCCGAGGGCCCTAGGTGCATGTTGATGATGTAAATCTAATTTGCAGATTGGAAAAAATAAAGTTTTCCTAAGAGCTGGTCAGATGGCCGAGCTAGATGCACACAGAATAAGAGTGCTTGGCGAATCAGCGAGGATGATACAGGGACAAGTTAGAACCCGTCTAACAAGAGAACGATTTGTTCTCATGCGGAGGGCTTCAGTTCATATACAGGCTAACTGGAGAGGTAAGGGCCTTAGATTTTTATTTTTGGGTGTTAAGGTTTTATCGATATGCAGATAAAATTAGGGACGGCGATAAAGTCTCTTTTTCATCTTTTAGGAAATCTTGCACGAAAGATATCCCATAACATGAGAAGGGAGGAGGCTGCCATTAAAATCCAGAAAAACTTACGTAGACAGATTGCCAAGAAAGATTACGGACAGACCAAATCTTCCGCACTCACCTTGCAGAGTGGAGTCCGCAGAATGGCTGCACGTCATGAATACCGTTTTAAATTAACGACTAGAGCAGCAACTGTGATTCAGGTCCTTATCTTATTATCCTTATAGTACTTTAAATATCCTGGAATCGTTCTATCTCACGAACTAGAAACGATTTTCAACTCTATTCAACTTGCAGGCATATTGGCGTGGTTACAGTGCTATATCTGACTACAAGAAATTGAAAAGAGCTTCTCTTGTTTATCAAAGTAAACTGAGAGGAAGAATTGCCAGAAAACAGTTAGGACAGTCAAAGCAGGTATTGCAAAGCAATCTCTTCATGCTGTATGAGTATCAGATGTTTTAATTTATTCAGCATGTTACGTAGAACAAGATATTTGGTTTCCTTTAATTGATGTAAAAACATGGGTATAGGCTGACACAAAAGAAGAGATAGAAAATGAAAGAACGGTGGAACTTTCCAAAAGAACAGAAGAGCAAAGTGATGATGTAGAGATTGGACATGAACGAAAGACAAAAAATTCCATCGAAGCAGAAGATGGACGTGATAAGTCCTTTGTAGTGCATTCAGAGCCAAGTGATGATGACGAGATAGGGCATGAAAGAAAGACAAAACATTCCATCGAAGCAGAAGATGGAAATGAGAAGACCTTAGTAATGCATTCAGATCAAAGTGATGATGAAGAGATACGACATGAAAGAAAGAAAAAACATTCCAGTGAAGAGGAAGATGGAATTGAGAAGTCCTTTGTGATGCATTCAGATCAAAGTGATGATGAAGAGACAGGACATAAAAGAAAGACAAAACATTCCATCGAAGCAGAAGATGGAATTGAGAAGTCCTTTGTAATGCATTCAGATCAAAGTGATGATGAAGAGATAGGACATGAAAGAAAGACAAAACATTCCATCCAAGCAGAAGATGGAAATGAGAAGTCCTTGGTTCTCGATTCAGAGAAGCCTTACAACACGTTTTCTGTTGTTAGCCAAATAACGGAACCTATTCGTGACACAGAAATTGAATCCCTCACTGCAGAAGTTGAGATGCTGAAGGTAATGTTTCTATACCCACCAACATTGTGACTAGCTTTAGAAATGTGTATGCTAATTATCTCTGGAAGTTGTTCACTGATCTATTTACCTGATATGCAACCCTATATCGTGAACAAAATATATTGTGGCTATCATCTTCATCAAATGCATGGAGGATAAATTGGAATGTTGGATATTTCTTCAGGCCTTGTTGCAAGTAGAGAAACAAAGAGCTGACATTTCCGAAAGAAAATGTGCTGAAGCCCGAGAACTTGGGGAGAGAAGGCGTAAAAGATTAGAAGAAACAGAAAGAAGAGTTTACCAACTACAAGACTCTTTGAACAGGTATTATTGATTCGTAATTTTAACAACCATGAATTATCTTTGATGTATCTTCCTTCAAACAATTTTGACTGCTTCGTTAAAAGCTTCAGTATCAAACTCTGTACATTTACTGATGCTAAGTCTTGTTTAGTGTATTCCAGGTTGTTATATTCTATGTCGGACCAATTCTCACAATTAAAGTCCATCTTAAGATCTCCTTCTATGTCAACTTCAACAATGGCCTCAGCGCCAGTTGTGCGTGATGATCTTGGTGACAGCTCTGAGAACTCTGAAGCTTCATCAACCGATTCTGATTTCACTTTTCCTGCTCCTTCCCCAGACAATTTCTCGACGTATAACACGAATCAGCTGCAAGTCATTGTTCAGGATCTCTCGACCACAGAAGGCAAAGGTCAGTGGTAATAGCACTAAATCCCATGAAAGATTGCAAGTTATTTGTCTATGAAATAAGAGCTAGGGCCCTAGGTTTTCAGTGGGTTAAGTTGAAACACTTGATTAGTTTCTTTACCTAGAAAGATAGCTTCAATCTATTCCGTTTCTTTGTTACACCTGCCTCTAAATCCACCATAATGTAATCATTTTACACAAGGTATACATTGTTAATTGAATCATCCTTCTTCTCATGTTGTAGAACAATAATATTGCAGGAACAGAGAATTATGACAGTGATAAGGAAGGAGGCTTTGAAGATTACTTTTGATGATGCAGCACGGTTTTGATCTCTTCACCAGATATTTGGAGTGCTTATAATCTCTTTACTCCATTGTTGTACCACAGGGCAATTGTTTAGTGTTTACACTTAGTTCAAACTTCATTTTGTAGATTCCTCAGGAGTAAATTCTGCAAGAACTATGTAGAGTCATCAAGATATGTCAAGTTCCATGTGTGTTTGTTACTTCAACTAATACAATTGTAGCTGAATTCCAGAATTCCTAATTTGCTGTCTTTTGTCCTCATCATTGCGCATTATGCGTTTGGATCCCTGTTATAACTAATTTCTTCCTGCAATTTAGATCCATGAGTAAGATAAATCGTTAGGCTGTTGCTGTCTCCAACAAGAAGGCAGTGTGATATTCATGAATTTAAGTTAAGAACGTGTTAATAATTTCTTTTATGAACTTCTGTACAACAAGCACCAGTGGTCTAGTGGTAGAATAGTACCCTGCCCGGCTGGTGCACCATATATTCAATATGCAAAATTACTTTTTGTATATTGTTACTTCATATATGCTATTTACACATCAAGGAAGTAACACTACTGTTTATATAATCCATCATATATTCTTATAAAAGTTTATGTAATTTTTGACCTCAACCCAAGCACTAGATCACACTATAACATTGGAGGCATACGTTCATTACACTGATGAGGGATATTAGATTGTAAGAGCCAACATAGAGAGAGAGCGAAACAGGTAAACATGAGATCATGGATGGATGGTTCAGGAATCCTCCGGGTTTTGCCAGTTTCACCGAGTAAGATAGTATATGACTAGAAATAAACCCACGAAGGATGCCACAAGCGTCAGCATTCTTCGGCTAGACTTTGTCTCAAATACCTGCAAGGATTTGATTCAACATATCAAATACACTTTGCATCACATAATCAAGCTATAAGCCAAATGAATCTGAGAAAGTGTTTCTACTCGGATTTACCGTTTTAAACCGGTCCATGGTTCCTGAGAGAAATCCCCTTGATGTATCCATATCATTGCCCTAAATAGAAATCATCCAAAATGTTCAGTAACAGTAAAGTCTGTGAGAAAGAAAGGAAAAATTATAATAGTATCGGAAAACTGTGGGAAATACCATTCTGTCAAGCATCCGGTTATGAGTATCAACTTCTTCATTTATATCACCAGATAGCTGTTCATGCCAAAAGAAACATATCAGAATCTGGTACAAACCTAGTCGTGCAGAAAATTTTGAAACTATGTTTCGGGTTTCCATACTACAGCTACGGGTAAATCACAAACGAGGTATTGCAAGAGTTTGTGGCTATCCCATTCTTAATGTCATTTATCATATGCTTGATGTGATGCTATGCTCGTCTTCAAATAGAATCCAGATGCAGGCAAGCTTACTCGTTTTAATAGAATGACTCTGTCTTGCAATCCTTCCAACGCACGCTCATTGTCATGTTCATTGATTTCATGAGAGTAAGAAGAAGCAGCTCGAATTCCTCCCTCTTCAATGCCATCAAAGAGAGAACTTCTACCACCACGCGGCTCCCTGATAACAAAAATTATACCTCAGCAAGGACACAGCACCATCTTTCACTCGTTCATGATTCAATAAAGAACTCAAAGCAACTAATGTCCAAAGCCTTAAAAGCTCAAGCAGAGGCTATACAAACAACATGACTCACTAGCAAATATGAATAACTCAGATGCCTGGTAATTCCAGATCCCGATTTTGCAGTTTATAAGCTGAATTGGGACTGATCTACATCTACAACAACACAAAGCAACAGTCCTATTCTATATTTATTCACCGCTTCTTCGGATCCACCTGATGAAACTAATCTAAAAAATTACGGAGCTCGTGAGAAGACATCGAAACAACATCAGATTTGTTCAGATCTTTACCCCCAAATTCTAAATAAACATGTGTTGGCAAAAAAGAGACTCAGAGAGCTAACCTTCTAGGATTCATCGATCAATCGAATAGAACACGATCTAATCGTCCTGGCTTCTCGATTTCGCAGCAACGTTCACCTACCTGGATCTATGGTTTCAGAACGCAAATTTGAGGGAGGAAACGGTTGATATGTCGAAAGAAGAAGCTAAATCATCAACAACGTACTGTGTCGACGCTAAGTAGTACATATTTAGATAATCGAAACTATGCGGTCAAATTTATAATTTTAAGATTGTTACGGGCCAAACAATAAATTACGTTATTAACAGATTAGGTCCCGCGTTGTTTTCCTTTTTCTCGAATCGGATTCTCTCCTCTTTTGTATTTATTTTAAAAAAAACCTAGTCGTCGTCGGCTCTGTTACTAACTCCGTCGTCCTCTTGTCGGAACCAGATTTTTTCAAACGACGGCGAAGCTGATTTAGTGAAGATGGAATCTAATGGGTCAGTTTCATCGACGGTTAACTTGGAGAAGTTTCTCTGCGAGCGATTGGTTGACCAGTCACAGCCGATATCGGAGCGATTTAGAGCTCTCTTCTCTCTTCGCAACTTGAAAGGACCAGGACCTCGCAACGCTCTAATCCTCGGTTTGTTCTTCAATCTCTGCTTCTCAAGTTCTTCTCTTTCTTGTTTTAAATTTCATTTGTACTTTAGGAAGAACATTTGAGTTATTTTTTTTTTGCTTAAAACTGAATTTGCCAAAAATAATCCTACTTCTTATAGTTGTTAAAAGATGTCTTGGCGCTTGATGAATGTTTCAAATGTGAAAACTTTATCTCTTTGATTAGTGTTTCGTTTAAAACTTGTGTATAAGGCTAAATTAAAAGTCTTTTGCTCTGTAACTTTATAGGTATTTTGTATCCGGAACTACAAAAGTTCAAAATTTTCCTTTTAGTTAGTGATTGGACGAAATTTCTTCAGAATTTGTGTGCTGATATGGTTTGTTGCTGCTTGTGATTGTTTACCATGCGACTATTAATAGATTCGAGTTTTGGTTATCAGGATGTGGTTTCCATCATTTGGTTTTTGAGCCATCTTTCTCATTGCTGATTGTTTCTTGCTTTGATATGTGACATTTTTAACTGTTGATTTTCTCAATTGGATTTTCTGAAACTCTGAAGAGCAAGAGCATGTTTATTTAGTTTCAGTAGGGAGATTTCTATTGATCATTGCACTGGGACTAACTTCGCGTCTATCTTTTTTTCCTTCTCCTGCAGCATCTAGAGACTCTTCTAATCTGTTAGCACATGAAGCTGCATTTGCATTGGGTCAGATGCAAGATGCTGAAGCAATTCCTGCTCTTGAATCGGTTCTTAATGATATGTCTTTGCATCCAATAGTACGACATGAGTTGAGTACAATTTGATCTTTGTGGTGGAGTTAATCTCAGATCATCTGTATTTCCTCTGTATTAGTATAAGCTTGTTTATCCTTTCAAATCTCTGATTCGCTGTTTATATAACAGGCAGCAGAAGCTCTTGGAGCCATTGGTTTAGCAGGTAATGTTGACATCTTAAAGAAAAGCTTGAGTTCGGATCCAGCTCAGGAGGTTCGGGAAACATGTGAATTAGCTCTCAAAAGGATTGAAGAGTTGGGCAATGTTGATGCCGAGAACCAGTCAACCACTACAGATAAATCACCTTTCATGTCTGTTGACCCAGCAGGCCCAGCTGCTTCTTTCTCTTCTGTCCAACAACTCAGGTTCTTCTACTATTGACCAATTCAAAATCCTTTAGTTTATTTTCCAGTTTGTCACAGTTTACTGATTTATATCATTGAACTATAGGCAAATTCTTTTGGATGAGACAAAATGTATGTATGAGAGATATGCTGCACTTTTTGCCTTACGGAATCATGGTGGGGAGGAAGCGGTTTCTGCCATAGTTGATTCTTTGGGTGCTAACAGTGCTCTTCTTCGTCACGAGGTTTGTCAAGTTTCCTTCATTACATATTTTCAGTTTGATCATTGTTTCCTAGTGAGACTTTACTCGTTGAAGATGTTCATGAACTTGAATGAGTTGTTTTGTTAAGATGTTTAACCTTGAATCTCTGCCTTATTGGTCTCAAACCTTAAATCGTATAAGTGCTGCTTTGTTGATGCAATTTTTCCATAGGTTGCGTATGTCTTGGGCCAATTGCAAAATAAAACTGCTTTAGCCACTCTGAGCAAAGTACTTAAAGATGTGAGCGAGCACCCAATGGTTAGACACGAGGCTGCAGAAGCGCTTGGCTCTATTGCAGGTATCTTTCCTAAAAATATGCTTCATTGCTTGAATGACTACAATTTAATTCGACTGTCTATACTTAACTACTTCACAATACTCGGCTCTATTCAGATGAGCAGAGCATTGCATTGCTACAAGAATTCTCAAGGGACCCTGAGCCTATTGTTGCACAAAGTTGTGAAGTTGCATTAAGCATGTTGGAATTTGAAAATTCGGGAAAATCGTTTGAGGTAAACACTATGATCTCAGACTCTTGCCCACATATCTGGTGAATACTTTAGGACGGTGAATCTGTAACGACCCATATTTTAACTTTTTTTGCAGTTCTTTTTCACGCAAGACCCCCTTGTTCACTAAGAATGCTCAATGATCTTAACCATTCTTCTTCAACCATTTACCAACAAACAAAAGGAACACAAACTATAGCAGGAAGCAAACATTTTCTAGAGAGAGAGAGAGAGACGAAAATGCTACTTTAACAACTCATTATGTACGATTATTATTAACTTGTTATAATTGTCGTCATTGTGTGTTTAAGGTTAAAAACTTAATATACATTGTCTGTGGGTATTAAAGCTTTCCATTGCTTAACCCGATATTTGTAAACCAAATCCAAATAAAGTTTTGTTTAGCAACATTGGTCAAATTTTGAGCTATATTTTGGTTCTCTATGATTATAGATAGATACAGACGTATGACTGAATTGTTTTAAGAAACTTGTAGTTACGGAACTGAAAAGATGCGTGTTAGAAAAAGAGTTGTTTAGCAACATCGGTCAAAGCTCTAGCACGAAAACCAAAGCACGATCATTAATATTAATATTGAGTTAAAAAGTGTTTTTTGTAAACTCTAATAATTAGTAAGCAATTTGATGAAAAAGTATACTGTACTCAACTGAGTTGATCACATTCGAAATTACTACATGGCATCAGCGTATGTCGGTAAACCTTTAACGATCACTTTCCGGTTTACCCGGCCCTCCAGAACACGACAAACGGCAACATCTTCTAATGTCCGGCGTTCGGCGGGATAAGTCAAAATCAAAGATTATATAAAAAGAAAAGAACACTAACTTCTGTTTTGGAGCTTTATCAATCGGCCGTCTACGTTATTATTAACTGCTAGTTGTCTTAACAGTTTGACTCGAGTTCAGTCGACTAATCATTCAAAACCCTTTAACAAAATCAAGTTTTATCAAAATCAAAAATATATAATACGATTTGAGTTTTAGTTAAGAGCATACTGATAAATGATAATAGACGTGATGTGTTTTCTTTCAACGGAGACAACAAATCTGACGACGACGACATACGTTTTGACATCATCTATGTAGAAAGAATTATAGAATTAGAAGAGAACAAATAAAAATGAATTTGCCCACTATGGATTTGTCTCCGTAGAAGCCTGCACAATGACATTGCATTGTCAACCCATTCGCATGCACCCTTTTGCTTCAATCAAAAGTTTTTGACAATAAATGCACATTTTTCTTCATGTCTAAGAAAATCAAATCTAACGTAAGAGAAAAACACACTAATCAAACAAATCGTTCATTTTCGTATATAGCCTACCAAAGAATCTCAACAGGTCGGTCGATCACTTAATTTTGTTTTATGAACCCGAAGACCTGATTCAATGAACACGGCAATGAGATACATAGTATACTCCATTTACGTCATATAGCTTATAAGAAGACTAAACTTATTCGAATCACGATTATTGCTTCATCATATACTATTTATGGACTAAAAGACAAAATAGGATTCAAGTTCTAGTGATGATACTCATTTAAAACTATTATAATTTATTTGGGGTAAAGGTAACGCAAATGGTAGACAAACTAGTTGATAACACTATCATATGAATACAGTGCAATTCTACACATATATATATATATATATATATATATATGTAAGTAACATTTATTAGGAAATCAAACCAAACAACTGCCACCATCGTATGGTGTTTGCTCTAGTACTTCTCAATCTTTACATTTTAACCGTTTCCTAGTTTGCTCGTGTATACTTCTTACGATCCCATTCTTTAATCGACCGTTTCAATACCGTCCATAAAGATTCAGTAATAGAGTGTATATACAGAGCAAAACAGAGATAATAATATTTTTGTATTACACAAAGGAAACTTTCTTTTGTTCCAATGACATCTAACGGTACCGGAACAGGTTCACCATGCGGCGCATGCAAGTTTTTGAGGAGAAAATGCGTCTTCGATTGCGTCTTTGCACCGTACTTCTCATCAGAAGAAAGTCCGGCGAGATTTGCAGCCATTCACAAGGTGTTCGGAGCAAGTAACGTGTCTAAGATCTTGCTCCACGTTCCCATCCAAGACCGGCATGAGGTTGTCGTCACAATGGCCTACCAAGCTGAAGCTCGTCTCCATGATCCTGTCTATGGTTGTGTCTCTCATGTCTTCGCCCTTCAACAGCAGGTAAAAATGAATTAATGAATAAATCGATACAAAATCTAGAGAGAAATTTGTAGCGTTCGGTACTCTATGATTATATCCACCAGTCTTTTTCTTTCTGACTTAATTAGACTGTTTGACATTTTGCTTTATGCTTTTACATAAGGAATGTTTAACATGTAGGTGGCATTCTTACAAGCACAACTGATGCAACTAAAGGCGAACCTCGCCCACCAGACAATCTTTACAGTCGCCGGGGATCTAAGCAACAGATCAGAAATGACGTGGCAACGTACAAGTGGTTACACGATACCGTACATGCCATACAGTCATGAAAACCCTAATAAACCGGTGTCACCAGTGAGCTCAACTGAATCGTTGGAATACAGCCACACGAGTAGTCAAGTCACGACCGGCGTGCAAGATATTCAAACAGGCCGTCGGTTTGGGTTTCACCAGGAAGGTTATCCAAACAAGAAGAGATCGGTGAGTTACTGTAACACCGATCTTGGAGAGCTTCAAGCCTTGGCTCTTAGGATGATGAGAAACTAATGTAATTATTAAGACATAGAGAAAAATATAATCATGTGCTTCTTCTAATATTAATTAATCAAGATGCAATGCTATAACAGGTACAATTATATTAATATAGATATTTTAAATGATATGGAAAATCTTTAAACATCGAATTATATGCTGTAAAGTGATAGATTTCTAAACTTTTGTTTACACACAACAATAAAACCAATGTTTTACCTAAGAGACATGACAACAACATAGATGGCACGAAATGTCCTATATATAATGTGTCTTCTGTCTTCCGAAGAAGCAGATAAATAAATAAATAAAACGAATCTCTTTATTCGTCATATCTAATTTGAATCATAAGAGGACCACACTTCAATTCAACCTTAGAATATATCAAAAGATTTAACATGTTTACCTAACGATAATTAAGAAATACATAGTGATATTGGTATAAATATATATAATTTAGACAAAATGTCCCCTAAATAGGATGCAAGTACTAAACTACTTTGTTCTTTTATCACTTTGAAAATACTTTAATTATCTTTAAATTACTCATCTGTGTAGCTAGGGGACATTTTGGAATTAGTCTCATCTAATCCAATTTGGAATTTCCCAACAAGATCACTCATCAGATTTCCCAACTGATTAGCTCAGTGACACCAATGGAACACGAACTCTCTTGTCCTCTTCTCGGTTCTTACTTTATTTTTCTGTAATCAAAGGACTAAACAAAAAGAACAACGAAGAGTTTTGACCAAGAAAAGAAAGAAGAAGAAAGAAAAGGCACATAAAGAGTAGCGAAACGGCTGAGGTCGACTTTAGTATACTTTGACCGTAGAATAATAAAATAGCTCACACGTGCAACCAAAACTTTATTTGCACGAAATAAAATAAGCCCATTTGTTTTACTATAAGTTCTGAAATCGAATTAAAATAACCCCTAAATTTTACTGGGCTTAGAGAAGAAAGTCCAATTGTAGATATATTACGGGCCTAATTGGGTTAATGTTTTTCTACCTTTTTATTCTTATGGATTATTAATCATTGAGACCATATGAGATGAATTTAGTTTTTTTTTTTTTTTTTCCTGTATTGTATATCTTCTACCGATAAAAACACTTTCCAATGATATTCTAAACAAGTTGATATACATTAAGATAAAGTTCGTGGCAAAATAATAAACTGGGGTTGTACTTTTAATTCATTTTTTTCTATCAGTAGTTCAAACTAGTTGTTAAGTGGATTGTCGTATGCTCATAGTCATATAGTACAACTTTTCATAACAAAATATATATTATTATATACAGTATGTACGAGTTCCGTGAATGAATTATAGATGAACCCTAAATCCATCATATCCAGATATGAGCTACTTTTAAAACTAAGAAGTATGATTTATATACAGTCCTATGTTAAATTTACTGTATATAAAAATCTTAAAATGTAGTTGCGTCTTTATGATTTTGGACTCAATTAGTTAATTCTAGAGCCACGTTTTACGTAAATGATATATCAATGAACAAAATAAATTATTTTAAATAAATACTGAAACAGAATTTCATTTCAAGAGAATTAGAAATTTCAAGATGATTAGTGATAAAAAATCCTCTTTCTCCAATATTGAGGGAAAAACAACTCGATTGCGTGTGCCAGGAGACTGTACGTACCTACCTACGTACTAGCAGAATCTAAAGAATCAGGACAGACAGAGTTTAACGAGCTAGCTAGGGATTCGTGTCGTTTTATATCAAGATCGTGACAAAATTGGGACGCAGTGGAGAAGCAAAGCATGATTATTGTGCATATATTTTATATAAAATGCAAAAATTGAAACATATATATATATATATATATAGATATTGAGGATATCATCAATATCTTTATATATTTCTAGGGCATCTAGTGCTTTTTATTTATGAATACAACAAAGCTGGTTCTTCGAGCTAGGCAACATCATCAATCGATACTAAACCCATCAAAAAAGTCTTGAAACATATGTAAGCGCTATATATTCTATATATATATATAGAGAGATCGGATATTGATAGTTATAAGAATCAACCCATTTTTTGATCATATATAAACCATATTACGAGAAGGAGATGTAGCCAAAAGCTTCTGACTGAAGCTCTTTGAGATTATCTTGATTGAAAGTGTTCAAGCGTTGTTCCAAGTCAGAGTACATAGAAAATTCTCCGATGACTCCAGAGGAGGTTTCATTGTGGTAACTATTCTCAGCGGCATCCCCGTGGTGAACCGTTCCAGAACTTCCGGTTTGGTAAACCAAATGGGTCGGATCATGATGATTTTGATGATGATGATGATAAAGATTTTGATGTTCTTGATGATGATAAGGAGTCTTTGTAGTGTCTCCATAGTAACTATTAGGGTTTTCTGATGTTGGTGATTCAGCAAAAATCATACTTTGTGCTGCCTGTTGCTTTAGAATCTCAAGTTGTGCTTGTAGATTCACAACCTATAACCAAACAAAAATAACTAATTACAAAAAATTCGCCGGCAAAATATTTACTGATTAGTTAAATATGTTTTGTAAAAGAATCATGATTAAGGTTTTGAAAGGAACTACTTGTTGCTGGAGAGCAAAGATATGAGAAACGCAGCCATAGATGGGATCTTGAAGCCGAGCTTGAGCTTCATAAGAGATTGTAATAGCGGCTTCACAGCGATCGCTGATGGGAAGATGGGAGAGCAACTTAGAAGCATTGCTAGCTCCAAAGACCTTGTGAATGGCTGCAAAGTGTGAAGCTCCTTGTTCATGACAAAAGTATGGAGCAAACACACATCCTTTTGCACATTTCCTCCTAAGGAACTTACAAGCACCGCAAGGGGAGCCAGAGCTAGAGCTAGAGCTGGAGCTACTCATGATGATGATATGGTATTGTGATGATTCTTGATAATATATATATATATATATAAGAGGTCGAGTTTAATTTTGTGATTTAACTGTGTTTGTTTTGCTGTTGAAATTAGGTTTTGATCTAACCTTGAGGTATAGCTTTAAGGAGAGAGATTTTATAAACAAGGCAAAGGTGAAGATGAAGGTGGGTTACATATATTATATTTGTTTAATTTCTTCTTGTCTGCTTAATGGTCTACACTTCTCATTATTTATTTTTATTCATTCCTTTTGCATTAGTACTATTTTGTTTTTCTTGTTAAAGAAATTGACAATCCTTTTGGATTGTTGTATGCATAAAAACGAGAGATTTAGTTTTTCTTTTTAATTATGAGAAACCAGGCTTGGATTTATAATTTCTTTTTTTTTTTTAAAGCGAAAAAGATATTGCATAGTAGAATCAGAATGTATGTACGTGTACATGTATATTTCTCTACTGATTAAACCAAAATGGTTAACAGAAAGCAATAAAGAATACACACGACACAATAGACCTTGTATTTTGTTCTTGACTCCACAAAATGACTAGAACTTCTAATGGCTCCACAAAATGACTAGAACTTCTAACCTACCCTTCCAACATTTGAGACAAATTTATTTACGAATGTTTGAGTTGATTGGCAATGAAAATATGCAACGTTTATTAAAAATTCATGAGATATTTTTACCCACTCTTTATGTTGGTGGTCAACAGTATTTTTACCATTTTAAAATGACATCCTCATCATCACTGATTCTGTCTCAAGTTACTAAATTGATGTTTTTTATAATATACATCACAAATCAGTTGTGAACAAAAAAAAAATTATATATATACCATACGTTGGTTTCTAAAATGTTTGATAGTAAAAGTAAAATAAGTACAGTCTCACATTCATTTTGATTTGTATCACACATTCATTTTGATTTGTATCACACATTCATTTAAGAAAGAAATACATCAACAAATTGTGTTCATCTTTCATGAAATTAACAACTATTTACATATCTGATAATCTAATGTATCTCAGCCTGCTTAATTGAGGTAATCACCTTTTTAGGCAATTTTTTCCCTTCTACTTTTTACTGATAACCGTCTAGAACAGTTAGTTAGCAATTTGAAGCAGAAATAATTATTCTATCTACATAAATTATATGCTTCGTAAATAATTTTCTCTGTTGAGAACTTTGATGTGTTGCTGTTACATTTATAAGTGTCATATTTTTAGCATTTTCTCAATTCTCGATCAGTAGTGGTGATATAGTGGTTGAGCGGAGACTCAATACTTCAATTCTTCAAAAGGCTAATTGTAATGTTGAAAAAAAAAAAAAACTTCTCTCCATTACCAATAAGGGATCCATTAGTGAAGAATATGGTATTTTATGTGTATATTACATACTCTAATTGTGGACCTGCTCCTATATATGTCCACCCACATTCTTGCATATAGTATTATTATATATTGGTTATTCCCTCATCAGTCCTATCGATCTAGAAAGGATCACTTGAATTTTCTAGGGATCCATTAACTATTAATTAAGACCTAGGCTAGATCATATCATCATACTTATTACACATGCATGCGTTAAACACTCGTGTAAATATAAAATGAACCAACATATCTTCTATCCAAATAAATCGTATCTATCTGTATATATGTTTTCCTTTTTTCTTTCTTTTATCTATCAATTTTTTCGTTGTAACACGACTGATCTGATACTTTAACTCTATACCATGATCTTTGTTAATCTATGCATACGCATGTCAGCATTTTGAAGTTCAAGTAAGAGATTATATATAGAAACACCATACATTACATGATGTTATAGAAATGTATATATTAATTAGGCATTTAATTAACTTATATTTTTAATACCAAAGAAATTATAATGTGCCAACGATAGAGAGACAATGGACACAACGTCTGGTATATGATATATTTGAACAGTAGGGTCAGGGGTTGTCGAGCAATATTGAGAATTAAAATCTTGATAAACCTTAAAATAATATAATTACTTTATAATTAAAACTGATATGTTATCAAGTAAATGCTTCAATATACTAATTAGATGTGTCACGCATAGAAACCAACATGTAGACCCGTTCTCAGGTGGCAAATTAATCAGTTCTCACACCCAAGAGCTAGCTCCAATAATGACACTAATTAATCCCATAAATCTCTCTTGTCCTACCACTACCCTCAAGTTACTAGTATATAATAATATATAACACACGAGGAACAGAAAGGAACCCGTAGTGATCAAAACCGGTCTAGAAACTCTTCAATTGCTATAACCAAGATCAACGTTTAAATCATCTGTATTGTGATTTTATCTTCGTAATTCTATACCGATTAATAAACAGCAGAAGACTTCAATATATGTGATATTAAACAGGGCTTGGATTTAGAATCACCTCGTTATGAAAATATGTTCTAGTAGAAAATATTATCTTTTTCTTTAAGGAGATTCTAAACATTGTTAGTTTTCGTAAATTGCCAACACAAAATAGTGAATATATACAATACGTAACCAAACTTTGGTGGGGATGTGGATTCAAAAAGTTGGTCAGGACGATTAACTCTTTTAATGTAAAGACTCTTTCTGCACTATGATTTATTAAAAATACTTGGTATGTTTCTCTATATATACTTGTAGTTTTTTAGCGTATATAATATAAATTACATATACGTGTAGTGTGACTAGTGAGGCCTCTTGGTGTATCGAAAGGACTTAATTTTGTTTCTTCCTACGATCATTTTGTACGTAACTTTAAAGTTTAAGAAAACAATTAGACAGAACAAAAACCTGATTAAGTCATCTTCCATTTTAATTAAGACGACAGCAAATGAGCTTTTGTCAGCATTATATGTGTAAGCAGACAACTTTTCGTGTTCTCGCGCAACATTTCCTTTCACCTTCTCTACTCTAGTTCTCCACCAATATTAACTATATATATGTTTATATATAAAAAAATATTTTGTTAACTTATTTTGATTAAGTTAATTATCTGCAAAATTTGTTTCTTAGTCAGATATTAATTGAATACTAATCCTTGGTGATTGATGATTAGTCAAAAATTATTGAAGGGGTTCATGTTCGAGCCATTCTCTCTGATTATACGGTAGTATATGTTCTAAGGCTTAATGAGGAAAAAACTCCTAGTAAATACAATATAATGTGGTAGTAAATATCATGTTTGTGTTTGCGAATATGCAAACTTTGTTTGACCGATTTGGGATAACTCAAATTTTTAAAATACTAATCAACCAAAAATGTTAAAAATGGCATTATATACGTGCGTGTGTGTGTGTATTATGTATACGCTATACGAATACATCTTCTCTAAATAATCACCGAACTTTTTTTCGCAGCATATTTATAGGGTAACGTAGTAATGTACACAAGTACTGAATTTGGTGAATGTCGGCGAATTAAAAATCATGTTTGCGGTAGTTCAAAGAAAAACATCAGGTGCCATAGTTGTATCGTTCTCGTTTAAGTGCCTAAATTTGAGATTTGATTTCTTAACAGTGAGCTATTTATAAATTTGGATAAAAATAACATGTTGTGTATAGTTCTCCATCTAATAATCGTGTGATGTGTTATTTGTCAAAATTACAGTTTTTCAGTGTCACGTTTCCAATTAGCTAAAGGCAGAACAAACTTTCGACAAAAAACTTTATACAAACTTATGTTTTACATAATTCTTCGTGTTGATTGTTTCCATAAAGCTGGGGATAAATTCTTAGAAATAACTTTAATTTACGAAAACCCATAATGATGGTCAATTATGCTAATCGACCAAGAATAATTCTAGGTAAATTAAAATAAAAAGAAGAGAAAAAAGGAAATTCGAATTAGAAACCTCAAAAAAAAAAACCTATTCATAAAAAAAGAGAGAGAAAGGTTTCATATACAATTGTTCGTTCATAGCAAAAAAAAAAAAAAAAAAAAAAAAAAAAACCGGAGACCGTAAAGTTAAAAAATAATAAGAAAACGAGAAAGGCCAAAAAAACATATCGCCGCACGGGTGAACAGTTCTTTATATGTTGGTCCTGCTTTGACCATCTGTCCACGTCACGCGCTTTCTCCTTTTTAACAACTCATCCATTGTCCATCCCATTTTCACTTTATAATCAGCACTAGTAGTTTAGTACCCAACTATTTTTTTGCGTTTATACAATCATTATATTCCTAATTTAATCTCAATCTATAGAACAGATTGATTTGAACCCTGACTTCTAAAACATAGTTTTTTTTTAGTGTTTGAGGAGTTTTATATATATCATCTTGTCTGGACGAAAACCCTAACCGTAAACAATAATATTGTGTACGATATTAGTCATTGTGGCGTTAAGAAAAATATTAGTCGTTATTCAATTTCTACGGTAGCTTAATATATCGCAATATTGAGATACAGCTAATGAGACAAATGATGACAGCATTAAAAAAAAGAAAAAAAAAAAGCTAATGAGACAAATTATAGAATTGTATGAATTAGGCTTAGCCTCATTAATTATGTGTACTCTGTGCATAATACAAAGAGCCTCATTCGTTTGAAGCTTAATGTACATCTATAATATGACTTGTTGGTATGATTAAGTTTAGACGAAAAATGTGTAGTAAGTATAGTTTTGTTTTTGAGTATATATAGAACTAATTAAAATGTTGGAAAATGATGCTGACCTATCTGACCCTGACGAGGGTCAACCCGACAAAATATGCCCTCACGTAGGTCCATCACACGTGTCTACGATTTTAAATCATTTAATTTTACAAACTATTTGAGTATTGAAAGAAAACTTCAAATCTAAAAAATACGACATGCCAGCAAGATGAACACACATAAATGATAAAGCCATCCATAGGTGTATTCATTTATAGTTGGCACGTAGTAATAGTATGATCTCTTTGGTGCGTGTGGGTTCCTTTGATATATGTACATTAATAAACATCTCATACGTTAATTAACAATCCATATATATATCTAGGTATATTTCTTTTCTCAACTACTATCTGATTAGTAAAACTAAATTAACTCCAAACAAACAAGAAACGATCGATGAGCTAGAACAATAACTTAACAAAATGATTATTGTTTTGTATATATATGTAGAGATGATACTTTTTACAATCACACAAGTGACAATTGCAATAAAAATCAATTAAACCCAAAAAAGGTATATATTATATATAAATTCTGTAATAACAGTAGTTTTAGTCTATATATATATGATTAAGTTGAAGACGTGTAAATAAATATGTTCTTTGACGGAAAAGCAACAATATTCAAAGTCTAGACCACAATATAAGGAGATGGTTTACTCAAATCAATTAAGTTAGGGAGAGTGTGACAAACAAAGTTGTCTTTTAGAAGATAAACTAGTGAAGATTAATGTTTGTATTTTTGTGTGAATATAACCGATCGGTGCAATTGATATATATTTTTAAGACGCGTTACCAATTTTTTATTTTCTTAAATATATAGACAAGTATATGTATATAAGAATAATTAAACCGTAAGGATATAATGCGCAACCCTACAGTATATTATCCACCAAAAAACAAAATACAAATTAACGAGGAATATGCACTATATAATATATATATCCCTATATAGTATCCCTAAATGATAAGTATACAATTTTATGTGTGCTTGAAAATTTCAAATAAATCAAATAATTTCATATGTAAAATTCCTTTTTCAAATAGAAAACTTACTATAATTAGTATACGAACGAAAGTGTTAAGCTAATTCAAACTGAACCCAAATTTTTTACTTTTATGTTTTTCTGATTTTAACGTGGAAAGACTTTGGAGTTTGGATGTACAAACATAAACTTGGGAAATAGTAACAAAATAATAAATTATACTCTGTACGCTAGTTATATATAGACTGACCATGCTTTATTTAGCTTTATTTTGGTTCTGTTGCATTTGTTTTGCATATTGTGTGTAGTTTATTTAGCGAATCCACAACCTTAAACATCTTAAATAAATTTTTGTTTGGTAATATAAACGAAAACCATCAAACGAAAATTCAACAAAAGCGTATTAATCAGAATATGGTGTGGGATTGGACATGCACTTTGCAAAAATAATTAAAATTATATATTATAATTCTATGTATTAGGATCCCTTGTGGACATGTATGTTTTTTTAATAGATAATAATATATGTTTGCACAAAATAATTAGGAAAAAGGAAAGTTTTGGTTGACAAACACAGTTTCTATTTGTAAGTGAATTATGATCTTTATTTTCCTTTTTCAGAAATATACCACACAAATGGACGTTTGAAATAAATTTGGTAATCTAAAGTTCTAAGCCACTCACTCGGTGGTCTCAACTCTCAACATCGAAACTTTATATTAAGTATCGTACGTGAGGTAAATATTGGTGGGACACTAGCTAGTAGAGCACATAACACTAAGAGGTTGCTTTATATATGTAAATGTAATTGCATGCTTTCTACTAGATTTTTTTAACTCTTCTTGCGACTGCGAGCTATATAACCCTACTAGCTACTGCGAGCTATATAACCCTGTTCCATTCTTACCATTAAATTTAACCTTGAGTGGAGACAAAACAAAAAAAGTTAGGGCAAAAACACATTCAACCTTACATAAGGGTGTTTTTATATTTTTTCTCTATTTGTTTATCAAATATATAGTTTAAAGTTGGCTCTTTGGAAAATATATATTTAAAATGTAATGATGTTCATTGTAGATAGACCAATTCGCTTGCATATTATTTTATGTATCTCCGGATCTTCAATGTGAAATAACACACCGGATCAATATGATAACTCTTAATTTATGTTTATATTACATATATCCATTGGGTCTTCTAACTTGCAATATGAGATTCTAATACGATCGTCTACAAACATATATCCATGTAACATATCTGATGAGCACATTTGGATTCTTTCAATTGTCGATAACACAAATATACACAATATCTACTGGATTTGAATCGGATAATAATTTTTGGGTGGGGGAAAAATGGGGATAACATAAAAATATGTGTGACTATAAATTAAGACCGACAAATAGGAGAACTGTAGCTAGAAAGAAAAACTTTGTAATAGTATAAAATAATACTACAAAGACACACTTAATTTTGTCTGATAAAAGATAACGACTTTATGTTATGTGATGCACACAAGTTGGAGATTATTTTTTAAGATAGAGATTTGTATATGGGACATAATGCATAACACTTAGTTAACACAAATCAACATGATTCATATGTTTATATTTCTTTAAAAAGAAGAACCAATAACCAAGGCAACTTATAATTATATTTTCTCCTTTACAGAAACTATGATGATGCTTAATTAATTAGCTAATTACGATTGGATGAGTGTGGTGTTGGTGTTAGATTAGGTACTTTAAAAACCCTAAGGCTTATGGTTTTCATACAATTTCAGAACTCTAGAAGTGTTGACTGGAAACAAGTAACCTTAAAGAAGCAGCTAACTATACCTTCATTTGACCTTATCTCAATGGATGTTCCTAGCTAGAACATATATATAATATTTCATACAATTTAATACATGTAAGAAGATTTCCCTAAAATTTGTCCGTAATCTAAATTATGTTAAAAAGGAAAAGTTCAACAAACCAACTGGATTCGATTCCTCAGTCTTGCACAAGAATCTGTGTTTATATATATAAGTATCTGTATATTTTCATCCTAAAACGGTGGTCTCATACATAAGTTCTCAAGACCATATCATGTAAAAGTTTCGACAAGAGATCATTTCCTCAATGAAAAACGTGACAAGAGGAATTACTTCACCTAAATAAATAAAACTGGAACAATTTTTCTGCAAACAAGAACCCTAAACTCCATTTTTAGTTACCAAAGTTTTTGAACTTTTGGTTCATAATTCATTATCTAATTGGAGGGATAGAAAGAACAGAAAAAATTAGTCTACAGCCTTATGTTGAGGCTCGAACTTGTGACATTGAGAAGTACTCCTTATACTGAATGCTAGCAATGGTTTCCAACAGATATCGAATTCTCCAAGTCCAGATACTATTGAAATTCTTTGATTACAAATTTGGAAAACCGTCATAAAAACAGAAACATAACATAAAAAAGAGTGAAAAGCACACTGCACCAAGACCCTGGAGCTCATTGTCGGCCAGTACTTTCCATGGTTAGAAACCTCTGGACTTAATTGCGCTGATTTATCGGCCCGTACTTAAAAGATTCCATAGTTTAAAAACCTCTGGACTTAATTGGGCTCATTTTTCGGCCCATAAATGTTGGGTAAACCGAAAGAAACAATTGGGGGTAGTTACGTCTTTTTAGGATGAACCCCAAAGAACCCTAGTTGTGTCGTTCGTTTGTAATTGTGTGTATATATAAATAGATTCCTCCAAGCCAATCTTGTCATCTCAGAACTTACATTCTCGCCGTCTCTGCACCTTCAAAATTTGCGATTAAAAAGGCTGCTACTTTAGTTCGTTTCGTTTATAGTGTTCTTTAGATACTCTGTTTTTCTGAATTATTTGTGATTTTTAAAAGGATCGATTTTTATGAGATTTTTTTGGTTTGAAGAGAGATATGATGATGGAATTTGATTTCCCTATTGGTTTGATAGCCGATATGATGGCATCTTACGTATTAGCTCTATCTGATCTCTTTTCTTCTTCTCTTCTTCATCTATCATGTTCTTCAATTTTACATTGTTAGTCTTCGTTTTTGTTAAAATCTGATTCGGGTCATAATGAGAGGGTGAGAAGAGAATGGATATGATGAACGAACTTTGTTTCCCTATTGGTTTGATCGCCGATATGATGGCATCTTACGTATTAGCTCTATCTGATCATTCTCTTCAATCCTCTCTGAATTTTAAAATTGAGTTGCTAATTATACAGCTAATATCTACTTAGTATCGGATTCGTGTTTCCAATCTATTTACTGTGATAGAGATAGATATTTACACGAAAACTCTAAATCAGCATTGTAAACTGTGATTCGTAGTTAATATTGTCCATCAGTTTGCTTTTGAGATGAGTCATAATTTTCACGTCTTTAATTGTCTAACTTGACGGAACAAATTTCCATTAAGATATGAAGAATTCAATCCCCTTGAGCAATTGCAAGTTTCAACCACATAAAACTTGACTTTATCGCACATGATAAAACTTACCACTCTGAATTGAAAGGTCTTGCGCTTATAGTTTTCAAACTTGAACGTTTAGAACTCAAAACTCTGATTCGTGATCAGTAGGACATCGAAACTACTAATGTCGATGAAGCGACTCAAAAATTGGTTTATTGGACATTATTTCCAATTCTACGGTCTATTAGACAATAAAGAGTCCCCTGATGATTTGTATCGGCTCAATAACCAGTTTACAAGCAAAGCTTAGCTTTTTCGTGGAGTAACGAAGATTCGACAAAAAACTTTAGATCTTTCAAAATCTGGCAAGTTATTTTACGAGGAAAGTCTCCATCTTAGACCATCATTATCGGGCGATTTTTACCCAGATCTTAGATGAATTAAGATAAAAAAATAAATCAAAATTAGCATTATTATGTAACAGACGTATCTTGCTTAAGATACACATAGGATGATAAGATACGTCGACGTGGCAATTATCTCATTTTCCTCTCTCTCCCTCTCTTTCTTTTACTCTCTCTCTCTCTTTCTATCTCTCTCTTTCTGTTTTTCTCTCTTTTTCCTTCTCTAAATGATTTTTTTTTATATTTTTAGTCATTCTCTTTTAAGTTCAAGTTTTTATATTTATTTTTACACCAATTTTATATTTTTTTTGTTCTTACAAACTTACTACTATTGTACTTTATGTTAGACATTATATGTATGTTTTAAAATTTTAAATTTGCAATAATTATAAAGTTTTCTAAAAATAACAAATTTAATTTAATTTAATTTTTAAATAAATATTTTTTTTGTAAGATCCCCAAACTAAGAGTCTACCAATAAAAATTTCTCAATACTAAAATCACAAAAACAACTTTTACACCTTACTTTTTCAAATTTATTATTAAACTAATGCTAAGATTAAAATTTAAGATTCCCTTAATAATCTTGCTCTTAGAGCAAGATTCCCTTGATAATCTTGCTCTTAGAGCAAGATTATCAATGGTATCTTACATTTTAATCTTATAATTAGTTTAATAATAAATTTGAAAAAGTAAGGGTTAAGAGTTGTATTTGTGTTTTTTGTTTTGAGACATCTTTATTGGTAGTATCTTAGGTTGGGGATCTTAAAAAAAGAAAATTTATATAAAAATTAAATTAAATTAAAATTTATAATTTGAGAAAACTTTATAATTATTGAAAAATTTAAAAATTTAAAACATACATAAGATAAAGTTAAGGAATGAAAGAAAGAAGAGAAAATTAAGAAAATTGATTTTTTCCCCTTTTATATATATATCCTAGTGAATTTTTGAGGAATGCCTCATTTAGTGTATCCTTTTTTAAAAATACCATTTTTCTATCCATTTTAAAAATATCCCTTTTCAAGTATGAAAAATTATAAACTTTTATATGGTTGATAAGGTACATCAAGATCATCATTACTACTGAAAGACTAAATCCAAATAATTATAAGGTTTTAAAATGTTCTAAACGGCATTTATCAGGTTTTTAAAAGGTTTACAAATTTTTTATAAGGTTTTTAAATGATTTTTAAAAGGTTTTTATACGGTATTTATGAATATATATATATATATATAAATTTACACACATATAAAAATAATTTGTGTCTATACATATAAACTTACACATATATTTTTGATAAAATTTCAAATTTTATAATGACTTTTTGATAAAATTATATATATATATATATATATATTTATTTATTTATTTATTCTACTACCCAATAAAATCTTGCCACATGTACGCTTCTTAGCACAATAGTTAGATCTTAAATAAGATAGCTTCTTAGTCAATTTGATGTATTTTTGATTTAATTAAATCATAAATAATCCTAAGATCTATGTAAGATCTTGCCTATAATGATGGTCTTAGGCTGTGACTCTAATATCAAACCTAGATAACAAAGACACAGCAGTTCCTAAGGATTCAAAGAACATCATCCAAGTTTAAAGGAGAAGCTCATCCAATGTTAAAGGAGAAGCCATGGTGGCCAACAACTTTGTCTTCTCTTTCTCCAATAGTGCTTTTGCATCTGAGCACTTCTGCTGGAATATCTTCAATTCTTCCTCTAATTCTTGCATACGAGCTTCAACAATCTGTTCTTCCTTCTTCTTTTCCTTAGTTTCCTCCAGCTTCTTCTCCAACCAATCAACCTTAAAGCCTGAAAATTTCAGGTATTGTAATGCATTGTCTCCTTCCACAAGATCATCATTTGAGAGCTCTTCCACTGACTTGCACAGTGTCTGGATTATGCTGAAGAGCACATGCATGCATGCTGTTCTCAAATGTTGGTTCTTTGCTTGGAATACTGTTGCAATTTCTGGGTATCTTTCAAAAACACGGCAAACAAATTCCATCTGCAAATGAAAAAGGATGAACAAACATAAAATCCCACAAGTATACATGCATGATGTTCCCAAATAATAAAGTTTGAATTTTTGCATCTTTATTAACTTCTTTACCTGGGAAGGAGCATGAAACCCATTGACATCAATGCTTTCTTCTTTTACCAATGAAGTTTCCTTAAGCAAATCTTTCGATTCCACACAAGCCTCTAGCTTTACCTTTTTCGGAGGTTGGTTTGTCTCTTCAGATTCTTCTAATTTGCCAAGAGCTTCAACAACATCAACCTCCACAACAATTTTGACTTCTTCATTCACCAGAAACCCACCATTTTCAGCCTTAATTTCGTCAAGAGGAAGCATTTCTGAGAACCCCCAACCCGGAGACTTCATATCAAACCACATTTGTGTTGCTGTCGCATCACGAAACGTGAAACTCTAGTTATAAAAATGAAAAAAAAACAAAAAAAAAAACAGAATCTTTGTAATCATAAAAACTTAAACTTCCGTTTGTCAACATTTAGGCGCAATCTTGAAAAGAAAATATCATAAAGCTCTTACATTTGAGTTTGGAAAGATGTTCCGAAAGCTGATTTACAACGTTAAGGCGAAATTTTGTGTGTCGTTTCCAGCCAAAAGGCAAAGTTTTGATATCAGCAACCACCAGAAATAGAGAGAAACATCTATTATCCCTGACTCCTTTGGGATAGGCCATAAGACGCCTATCCTAATGTTCTCTAATGTTCGTTGTCCAATATGAATGAAGTTAGTTTCTTACCATTTGCAAGAACCGATCACAAATATATCAGAAAAGACCCTCTCGGATTGCAAAGATGAGAAGTTCTTAATCACCCATGTGAACTTGTTATCAGCTTCTCTCCCCATTCAAGACTACTCTCTGCAATCGAATAGTTGGAATATGTAGAAGGAGCGGAACCCTAGAACCCAAGTGGCAGCCAGATATAGTAACCAAACATTAAGTGTCGAAAGCTCACTTCACCAAGACGCATAAGCTTGTAGAGTGGCTGGCTAAGTAAATACTACAGCTTACGTAACATTCGGGATATTTGTCAAGTGGCAGCCAGATATAGTAACCAAACATTAAGTGTCGAAAGCTCACTTCACCAAGACGCATAAGCTTGTAGAGTGGCTGGCTAAGTAAATACTACAGCTTACGTAACATTCGGGATATTTGTCGGCCCATATCAAGGTCACAAATTTCTGGACTTAGTCAGGCCCATTTATCGCAAGAAGCAAAAGGTGTGTCCGTAACTTCTCACTAGTAACTCTTGAACGAGACAAAAAGGAGAAACTCTGATTCCCCATTGGATGATTAAGATTCGCATGCGATTAAGGTTTTTAAATGAGCTCACATTCTCGTTGAAGAGAATTAAAAAGGTATGATAATGGCAACTGAAAATATGTCTCATCCCTATTGATTTGATAGCTGAAAATGAAGACATCGATTTTTTTGTTCAATACTATTAGCCATTCTTCTCTGAGGTCTCTCTGGTACAAAATTTTATTTATAGATTTACTGTAGTATTAACCATACGCCAAATACAAAAACAAAACATAAGACACATGTCTCTCTAGCTTCCAAAGTTTTAACAGGAGTCTAATTTGGAATCCTAGACTCAAACGAACAAACACCACAACATGCCAAGTCATAAGAGGACGTCTTCCAATTTCAGAGAAGCTCTAGCGGCCAACACCTTTGCCTTCTCTTTCTCCAGCATAGCTTCCATGTCTAAACACTTCTGCTTAAGCTCATTCAATCCCTCCTCTAATTCTTGAATCCGAATCTCACCATTCTGCTCTTCCACCTTCTTTTCCTTTACTTCCTCTAGCCTTTTCTCCAACCAATCCACTTTAAAGCCCGAAGCTTTCACGTATGTTAGTGCATTGTCTGCTTCTACGAGATCTTCATTGGAGAGATTCTGAGGTGGTTGGCACAATGTCTCGATTAGGCTGAGCAAGAGAGTCATGCATGCCTTCCTGAGATGTGGGTTCTTTGGACGGAACTCTATTGCAATGTCCGGATGTTTTTCAAAAATAACATTCAGAAAATCCACCTGCATGCGAGACATATCAAGACAAGATAATGACTAACTCTCCTGAGGTTGAAATTTCTACAAAATTATCATCTTTCTAAAGTTTTCTAACCTGCGAAGAAAGAACTTGAAAACCATTGACGTCCATGAGCTCTCTTACTGGTGGAGTCTCTTTAGATGGTTGCTCCAAAGCATTGTTTAGCATCACAGGTTCCACATTTGCCAACACCGAATTCACTTTCCTCAGATCAGTATCCCTCAGATCAGTTGTCGTCATCCTCGGGAGATTTGCCTCGTCTCTCCATTGCTTGGCAAGCAATTTGATTAGTTGTGGATCGTCTCTGTCACCAAACCTCAGCAGCAAACAATCTCTCAAATCTTCCCAAGATCGAAAAAGTAACATCTTCTGTCTCTGATGATACCAAGATAATGCTTCCCCTTCGATGACTCCATAAGCCATCGCCTGTTTCTGCAAATCTGTGAAATCATCATACTGAGCAAAGTATTGCTCCATCCAATCAATCCATGGCCGCAAACCGTAACCAGTAAACACCGGAACCTCCACAATAAACTCCTTCACCATCTTTAATCTTCTGTTTATTCCCCCAAATTCTTCAAACCCTAACTCTTCACGTTTGATTCGATCCGAAACCACTAAACCCCAGTTACAGTGAGATAAACCCTGAACTGATAAGTAGCAACCCCGCTTCTCCATTACATGGGTTTTACTTATGGACTTCGGCCCAATTTACAATTGTTCAACCGTTATCTAGAGTGGAGATAGGCGACCATAATAAGAAAAATCTAAAACTTTGATTGCATTTGTGATTTGGAAACAGAGTGTGTTTACAAGCTATTCCGGCCCAAATTATATTTTCGGTACGAGCTCTTAATAGACTTTGTTGGACTCTTCACAGATTTTTCTCAGATCCAGTAAACAGAGTGCTTAATTGCCACGAAAAAAAAGAAATTAGTGGACCACGGGATAATCAAACAATTTATATTAATTACTTGACTACTGTAGTTTTTTAATAATGAAAATATAAAACATTAGTATATATTGAAAAAAAGGTTTGTTATACATTTCATTAATCTGAAGAATACTTGATGACTTTTGCGGTTGACACCCTCTGTTTCTGAATAATAAGAAACTCTTAATCGGAGAAGACCATACCAAGAAACAAAGATCTGGTCTTTTTAATTTATTCAATCATCCCAGTAATTATATGACGCCACATATGCTTAAGAACGTTAGGGTTCATGACTGATGACTTTATTTCATTCAAACAACATCCTCGAACCCAAGTCGAGCACTGTCGGATCTAGCTTCGTTCTCTTCATTCTTTCGTTCGGTTTCAAGAGCCCACAAAACACGCCTCTGTTCCACGATCATCCCATCTAGCTCTCTCATCCGAGCCCCACGCGTTTCCATTTTCTTCTTCCTCACGCAAAGCTCATCCAGCTTCTTCTTCAACCAATCCAACTCGAAACCTACCTCTTCCAGTTCCAAAAGCGTGCTCTCTGCATCTCTTAGTTCCTCCTCTGTAAGCTCCTGAGGAGCTAAGCATATTATGTCGATGAGGTCGAGGAGGTTGTTCATGTAAGCATTCTTCACCATTTGGTTCTTTGGACGAATATTCATTGCGGTTTCTGGGTGTTTTTCAAATATTCTCCTCACACAATCCACCTGAGAACAAGATTGCCGTATAAACTACAAACTATACTTTATGTGAGTTAAAATGATGTAATTTTGTTTTTGCTTACCTCTGAATAGTAAACTCGAAAGCCATTGACCTCCACGGTTCCATCACCATTCCACATTGATACAATCAAAATCTTTCGCTACAGATTTGGCAAAGGGAGTTTTGTGTGTTTGACTAGTTTCTTGCTGTAACTGATATATAAATGAAGAAGATGCATGAATCTCAAATAAGCGTGAGCTAATCGTAACTTATATAAAACTGTCATAATTAATAACTTATTAATATTAATAGAAGGAACACGTCAAGCTACTCGTTTGGGCAAAGACTATATACTCTGTTCATGCACACCAAGACATTTATTTTTTCATCAAGAAACACACAGTGTGCAATATATAGAAAAACAATATGCTTTAAAGACACATTGCGAACCCTTAATTACACTGAAAACGTGCGAACAGAAATTCTAACTTCTAAAACAATATCTGTAAGCTAAATTGCCTAAATTAAAACTCAGACATCTTCATCGTCGTCTTCATCATCATCATCAGACAGCGAGAGGGGAGCTTCGGCAGCCAAAACTTCTGCATTCTCCTTCCACAACTGAGCTTCGAGGTCTGAACAATTGCGCTTCAAATCCTTCCACTCTTGTTCAATTTCTTGAATCCGAGTCTCAGCAGCTTCCTCTTTCTTCTTCTTTTCGGACACTTAGATCAAGTTTTTCTCCAACCAACCCAACATAAACCCAATCTCTTTCATGGGTTCCTGAAAAGCATATGCATCTGCCAGTTCATCGTTGGAGATTTCCTTAGGCGACCGGCACACAGTCTCAGTCAGGATGAGTAGGGCATTGATGTACCCTGTCTTCACATATTGGTTTTTTGTACGGACATTTTCTGCGGTTTTGGGGTGATTTTCAAGCAAACGGTTCAAAGATTTCACCTGCGAGTGAAACACAAATAATGATTACTTACCTCTATATACTATCAAGAAACTGATCAAGTTTCCTTGCCTGTGATGAAACAACTTGAAACCCATTGACATTCATATATGATGCAGTCATTAACCACGAATACGTCAGAACGGATATACTTGGATTGCACAGATTTAAAATTCTTTATCACCCAAGTGAACCTATTAGCAACTTGTTTCTCCATTGATCTTGATGATGATGATGATGACTTTTCCTACAAATTACCACACCGTGGGGTTATTTAGGTGATTAAATTCATATAGTTGTTTAATTGTATCAAAATATAAACAAATTTTCTTCATCCTTTGTTTCTTTTTTCCTTTTGCTTGCGCAACAATTAAACCTTATTCTTTTGTTGCATAAAACAAATGATAAGGCCGGGGAAGTAGATCACAAAAACCAATCATGAAAAATGAACTGGCAAAACGCCAACAACATAACCTATATTATTAGCAAAGATCCACTCTTGCTTGGCCGAAACCCCGAGATAAGCAAACTAATCAAATAAAATTCAATCACAAAAACTAACCACTGAAAACTCGATAGCAAAAGTCCATAGAGAACAATGCGTTGCGTCATTGACAGATCTATATTGACGTAATCATAAACATGATGAAGGTGCACGCCATCAATCGTAAGACCCACTTTAGATCATCACTGTTATGAAACAACGACAAAGGAGCTCTGGCAGCCAAAACATCTGCCTTCTCCTTGTTCAGAAGAGCTTCAAGGCTTGAACACTTCCGCTTCAAATCTTTATACTCTTGCTCAATTTTTTCCATCCGAATCTCACCAGCTTCTTTCTCCCTTTTCAATATCTCGTCAAGTTTATCCTCCAACCAATCCAGCTTAAATCCTACATTTTTCATGCATGTTAGAGTAGTTTTTGCATCAGACAGATCATCGTTGGAGATTTCCTTAGGTGACTGGTGCAGAGTCTCCGTCAAGTTGAGCAGGACATTCATGTACGCTGTCTTCAAAGATTGGTTCTTTACACTCAACTTTGACGCAATATCTGGGTGTCTCTCAAACAAACGGTTCACAGATTTCACCTGCGGGTGGAAAGAAAAAGTATGGTTTATATATATTTCAAATAGCAAAATTTAAAGATTTGCAAACCATTTATGCAACATGTAAAAGCGGTTACGTTTTACCTGTGAAGGAAGAACTTGAAACCCTTTGACATCTATGCAATCATCAGACGTCTTTGATGCATCTAATGAGCCAATAACTTCAAGAACATCTACCGCAACACCAATAATGACTTGGTCGTTAACCAGGAATCCTCCATCATTTCCAGAAATTTCGTTAAGGTTAAGCATTGGTGGAAAACCCCATCCGGGAATACTCTGATCAAACCATTGTTGTGTTTCTAAGAAACCACACAACATATTTCACCACATAAGTTACAATTTTTAAATAAACCATATCATCATGTTCACAACTTGAGAGAGCAAAACAAGTTAGCATACCATCAGAATAATAAAAATCAACTTTACAATGCCATTGGAAGAAAAATAATAACCTTCCAGTTGGTAGAAGTCTCCGGAAAGTTGATTTAATATAGCTAGGGAATATTTGGCATGCCTTTGCCAACCACTAGGCAACGACTCAAAATTAGGAACGCACAGATACACAGACAAGGATAAGTAATTAGTAACATTGTTAACTTCGGGGTAGGCAGCAACACGCCTGCAAGCCAAATAAAAAATAGGTAAAGAATGAGTGAGAATATTTATTAGCTTCACATATGTAGAAAGAGACATTAGAAAACAGATTCTCTTCTTCTTATACCATTTGCAGCCACCAACGATGAACTCTTTAGACCAACTAATTTTCTGAGATTGGATAGAGGAGAAATTCTTAATCACCCAAGTGAACGTGTTATCAACTTGCTTCCCCATTTTGATCTAGATGAAGAGTCTTGGTAATCAAGCTACCAGAATATCAACCTCAAATTAGTACGCCGTCAAACAAAACCAAAATTGAGATTATGAATGTGAAATGACTTTTGCTCCTCTTAAAACATAATAAAATTAGGGTTTTATCTTTGCACGCCTGCACGGCTTCTTCTAAATACAAGGAAAAAATTATTGAATAGGTTTGGTTTAGCTATTTACTATTTTATTTTTGTTTGTTTTTGGTTGGATGATTTTTAAAATTTCATTTAATTATCTGATCTAATAATTAATCTATTAATAAAAAAACATTTTTAAAATAAAATTTCTTAGTTTTCTGTAATTTGTTCAAAAATCATTTTTTCAAGTAAAACATTAAACTGATATTTTAATGATAAGAAATGAAAATATCCGAGGGAAAATGTGATATTGTAGTCTAAAAAGCGTGAGCTCAATGCATTATAATGGTCTCTAAATAAAAGCTAAAAACTCAAGTGATCAAACGAGAAAGGAGCTCGAGCAGCCAACAACTCCGCCTTCTCCTTATCTATCTCAGCTTCCTGTTCTAAGCACTTCTGCTTCAATGGCTTAAGCAAATCCTCCTTTTCTTTCAGCCGGGCCAAAGAAGCCTCCACTCTCGTCTTCTTTTCCTTTACCTCCTCCAATTTCTTTTCCAACCAATCCATCTTAAACCCTGCATCTGTCATGTATGCCAATGCATTGCCTGCATCAGACAAATCATCATTGGAGAGCTCTTGAGGAGATTGGCATAGCGTCTGGGTTATGCTGAGGAGGACATTCATGTATCCTGTCCTAACATGCGGGTTCTTTGAACGGAACTCCAATGCCATGTCTGGATGTTTTTCAAATATACGGCTCCAGTATTCCAACTGCAGGTGGAAAAAGGAAATGAATAAAAAACTTACATAGCCATATCTTTTTGTTTCCCAAAATCGTTTATTACCTGTGAAGTAAGAACCTGAACCCCATTGAATGACAAGGTTTTCTCACCATCGTCATTAAGCTTTGTTTTCTTCAGAGGACTAGATGGAACATCTAATTTGCCAATAACTTCAAGAACATCAACTTTGACAACAATCTTTAACTCTCCGTTCACCAAAAACCCACTATTTAAGCCCGTAAGAATGATAAGAGGAAGCATTGCTGGGAAACCCCAGTAGACACAGTTGGAATCAAGCCAGTGTTGTAATTCTGTAAAGCCACGAAACATAGAGCTGATCAAACAAGCCCTAAATTTCTTGCTCAACACATAACTAGAAAGAATCACGTACGTAGTAGCATCACAAGTCCCACGACGAACCAGTATGAATCAGAAATTTTGAACTTTAAATACTAATACTAATTTCTTTAAAAAAAAAAAAACTAAATAAGAGTAATACTAATTACGAGTGCATAGAAATATACACCTCGCGTGAAAGAGCATTTAGGTTGGATTTGATTTACGATAGTAAAGGAAAATTTGACGTGTCTTCCCCATCCAGCAGGCAATAATTCATAATCAGAAACCTTTAGATACAGAGAAATATTATTAAGGCTGTTATTTCCCTTGGGGTAAACCCGAAGACGCCTGCAAGCAAAAATAAACCAAAGAAAACAGTCAAACAAAACCAAGGAGAATTAATTATATCACATAAACCTACAAGTGACGAAAATTAGAAAACAGGTTCGTCACCATTTGCAGCCACCAACCACGAACTCATCAGAATGAAGATAACCAGATGGCCAAGAATCGAAATTTTTAATCACCCATGTGAACTTGTTATCATCTTGCTTCTCCATTGATCTTGATGATGAGTCCTGCCAATCAAATCCTAGAACCAAAGTTGTACCCAAATCTGTAAATCAAAACGATCAAACAACAACACTCTCGAGCAATAGGAAGAAAGATTTCAGTTACGAATCAAAGCCTTAAAAATCTCCAACAACTCAGAAAAGAATCGCGTCGTGTTGAATCTCGAAATAGTAAAACATATTTGGATATGTAAGATTTTAGGTGAAAATCTATACTATTAAAACATAAGGACAAGCTGTGTCCAAACAGGCCCAATTGTTTTAAAAAAATGTCATAAAATTAAAACCTGTTGCCAAACAGAATAAAAGACAGCATTTTTTTTTTAAAAAAATAAATAATAAAAAAACAGAAACTATCTATATTTATGGATCATACTAATTTTGTTGCCAAAAAAGTGGACAATTAAATTTGAAAATCTCCATATATAACATATTGAAATTTTTTGGATATTTTTTAAACAATAATTTAATATTTAATAAATTCTAATTTATAGTATTTGTATTTGGTTTAATGATTTTATTCAAGTGTTTATGTTATTAGTATTTTGTATAAATCTTATGATATGATATATATTTATTTTGCGTTACAAAATCATCATATATATTTTGTTTTAAATTGATATTTTAGGAAAAATAAAAAGAAAAATAAAAAGAAAAATAAATATGTTATATATTTTACAATAGCATAAAATTGGAGAAATATTAAAAAAATTTGATATTATCTTAAAGTCTTAAATAAATAATTAAAATGTTTTAGTAAAAAAAATCTTTAAAAAATCAATAATAATTTTGTTTTTTCAAAAATCAATCTAATAAATATTTTGCATCACATACAATCTCTTATTTTCACATTAAAAATCTTCATACTGAAAATGTTTAGCAAAAAAGATATTTATATATTTCCTTGAAATAAAATAAAAACCAAAATAACATGTGACCAAAAATAAAATCGTCAAATAAACATTACTTATTATTAACATCAATTTAATAATATATTAACTCCCCAATCTCGCTGGATATTAACTAATATAGAATTATCATTTAATAGTTTTAAGAAAGTTCAGGAAATCATATCACATGATTATTATATTTTCCATATAATATAACATTGCCAGTCCACAAAAAGAATTAAACAGTTAATGTATGTTACAAATAAATAAATAAAATCGAATAATTATGATAAAAAATTGAATAAAATAGTTATTTCAATTTCCAAAAAAGAAACGGGTAATACAAAAAAAAATATATATAACTATTTTTCATCAAAAACAAGACGATATAAAAAAATCTGGAAACTTCAATTCAATTTCAACTTTGAAATATCAAATGACAGGTATGATACATGAGTATGAAATAAAATAGCAAAAGTAAGTTTCAAATTACTTAATAATTTCAAATATCAGGACAAGAAATAATGGATACAAAAAGAACGGGTAATTTGATTAGTTAACTACAAGCTATATAATATTGTTTTTAAAAAAATTGTTAATGATTTCATTTATATAAAAAATATACAATCATATCTTAGAGGGAAAATACGGATACAAAAAGGGAACGGGTAATTCTAAAAATAAATTATCTAAACTATTTTTCATTACTTAAATATTTCAAAAGTAAGTTTAAATTACCCTAGTATAATGAAAAAGTAAGTACTATTTAAATAGCAAAAAGTAAGTTTTAAATTACTTAAATATTTCAAATATCGGGACAAGAAATAACGGATACGGAAAGAGAACGAGTAATTTAATTAGTTAACGGGTTTGACTGATGGTGTAGTAATAGCAGTTCAATTTGGTGTAGGGCATGCATAGTGAACGTGTTTGACTCTCCTAATATATATATATGTATATTTATGTTATTTTATTCTAAAGTTTTAATGTTTTTCATTGGTTTATGTGATGTGATAGTTCATAAATTTAATTAATTTCTAACTTATCACTCATTCGGTTTACAACTCGATCCGGGTCTCTTATCATGTCGATTCAAATATTTTGAAACTTTATGATAAACTTAACTTTTTCAACCAACCTGCACGTTTTTTTTGGAAGAAGGGGAAGATCTGGACAAAATCGATGAAATGGAAGAAATCCGAGTGAATGAAAAAGACAAAATTAATAAGGATGATGAATTCCACGTTCGAACATACTATAAAACTGTTTCTGAAAATCTAGATGGAAATAAAGAAAATTCGAATTTAGAATTTTTCAAAATAAAAAAAAAAGAGGATCATTTTTTATGGTTTGAAAAACCATTTGTAACTCTAGTTTTCGATTATAAAAGATGGAATCGACCAAACCGATATATAAAAAATGATAAAATTGAAAATACGGTACGAAATGAAATGGCACAATATTTTTTTTATACATGTCAAAGTGATGGAAAAGAACGAATAGCTTTTACATATCCCCCTAACCTTTCCACCTTTTTTGAAATGATCCAAAAAACGTGCGGGTCCATCCCTAGTAACATATTAAAAAACAATCGATTGTGACACTCTATCCTTACGTGAACGTAACCCATCTGTTTGCTCTCATAAGGATAGTACTCTACTCCCTTAATGAAGTTGAAGTAAACCAAACGACTCATAAAGAACCTCGAAATACTAACATCCAAACAGATAGAACTATATATAATTAAAGAACTCGAATCTGAAGCCGTTAAACAACATCCTCGAACGAGAAAGGAGTTCTGGCTACAGACACATCTGCTTTCTCCTTCTCGAGCTGAACTTCAAGGTCTGCGCACTTGAGCTTCAATTTCTTCAACTCTTCCTCTATTTCTTGCACCCGAGTCTCACCAGCTTCCTCCTTCTTCTTCTTTTCTGACAATAGGTCCAGTTTCTCATCCAACCAACTCAGATTCATCCCTGTGTCTGCCAAGTAATCAAGAGCAGCATTTGCGTCTGCCAGATCATCCTCGGACAGTTCTTGACTGGGCTGGCACATCGTCTCGATTAGGCTGAGGAGGACATTCATGCAAGCTGACCTCAAATGCTGATTCTTCGGACGGAACTCTGATGCTATGTCGGGGTGTCTTTCAAATATATAGCTCACAGTTCCCACCTGAAAGTGATAGAAAGATGAATTAAGTAGAAAAAAAATACATTTTAAAGGGTGCAGTTATCAGAACAGACCACATCACAGAGACATATAATAAGAAACATTTACTATTTCACTGAATCTATAAGTGCTCTCTGTTACTTGAGAAAACAATTCACAAAACAGAGAAGTTTTATATGTTCTCAAGTGTTTGGAGTATTAATGTTAAGAAGCAATTGTACCATCTTGATTTTATACCTGTGAAGGAAGGACTCGAAAGCCATTGACATCAATGTTTTCCTTTTCCAATGAAGCTTCCTTGGGCGAATCATTAGACTCCGCACCATTACTTTCCTCTAAATTGCTCAGAGCTTTGGTTGTCTCTTCACATTCCTCTGGTACGTCTAGTTTGCCAATAACTTCAAGAACAGCTACCTCGGCAACAATCGTGAGATCTCCATTAACCAGCAATCCACCATCTTTTTCGTGAATTTTATCCAGGGGAAGCATTGATGTAAAACCAAAGTCCGAAGCATTCGCATCAAACCAGTGTTTTGTACCTGTAAACCCAAAATAAATACCATTTTGATCACTGATTTCCACATCAAATAAAGCCATACATGAGCTATATGCTTTATAATGGACTGACAATTATATAACTCGGAACGGAACTTTGAAGCTAGCCTTATACCAACCCAACTCAAACAACATATCAAGTAATGAGCAGTCTGTGTACAGAAACAATCACCTCTAGCTTGAGAGAGGACTCCATAGACTTGATTCCCTACAGTAAAGTGAAAATATGCGTGTCTTCTCCATCCATGAGGCAAAAATTTGCTAGCAGCAACGGCTAGATACAAGGAAAAATACTCTACACCATTTCCTTTAGGAAAGGCTAGAAGACGCCTGCAAAGAAAATCTAGTCAATCGGACAAAACAAACCCTAAATAGATGAAATCATCAGAAAAATAACTTCACTTGTTACCACTTGCAGCCATCAACGACAAATTCATCCGAGTAAATTTTCCTTGATTGGAGAGAGCAGATATCCTTAATTACCCAAGTGAACTTTTTGGCATCAACTTTTTTCCCCATTCTTCTTTGCAATCAAGCTACCACAACAACAAGTCAAGTCTTAAACGAAACAAAAAAAACAAAACCCTAATTAAATTTGCAAACAATCAAGCAACCACCAAAACCTAAACAGAGATTCAAACTCCTTGGTACAACACTCTTAACACATCAAAAACAATGTAGCATAATCATCGACATATATATATATATAGTTTACGAAATCAAAAGAGTAGAAGAAAGATTTTACCTTCTTTAAGGGAAACACGTACGCGTGGAAAGAAATTGGAAGCCAGAGAGTCGGAGTCTGAATCGCAAGCCCTCAAGGAAACTTGTTTGGTACGACGACCAACACTGACTTCTTTTACTGACGGCGTCATATTTTAGATATCTTTAAAACCTTTTAACTAACTTGCGTTTACGTTTTCTTAAACCGACACGTTGTCTAACAAACGGAGCACTAAACGGCAGGCAGTTGTCTTTTCAAAAGTTAGAAACGGCATCAAATCCTTAAAAAACAATCAAGTTTAGAAGACAAAAAGGAACAAAAACAGAGAAGGTTACAATTGCTGAAAGAAACATTACTTATTACGCAAGACACTCAAATCTCTTAATCTTCTCAAGTTTAAAATATGATATATCCTCGCTTCCTCAACTCTCCCTACAAGGAAGTTATTAAAATAAGGAAAGCGCAAATAGAAAGACTACAAGTAGAAAATACTATTCCTAATTAAACAATGGGGAACTTTCAGATTAAGAAGCGCAACTTCAAATCTTAATTTTTTATTTTTTTTAATCGAATGACATAAGTGAAGCCGAAGCTGCAGCTTTCTCTTTCTCCAGGTCGGCTTCAACTTCTGCCAATGCCAGCTTTCGCTTCTTGACATGTTTCTCTAGTTCTCTGATCCGTGTGTCGTACTCTATCTGCTTTTCCAAAGCCTGATCCAACTTCTTACGCAACCAATTCAAATTCAAGCCTGCTTTTGTCAGATCAGAAAGCGTATTGTCTGCTTTCTTCAGGTCTTCCACGGTGAGCTCCTTAGAAGATTTGCACAGTGTCTTGATTAGCTCAAGAAGAGCATTCATGTATGCATTCTTGATCTGTTGATTCTTTAAACTGAAGTCCCATGTGAGATCTGGATGTTTCTCAAAGATTGCCTTCACCTGATCAACCTGTGATGATGACGATGTTTAGCAAGAAGCCAAAAGGGTCAAAAATTCAGAATATTGAAAACAAGAGGTTGTCAAGCTTTATTATATATTTAGTACCTGCGAACTAAGAACCTGAAAGCCGTTGACTTCAATAGTTACATCATCTTTGTTCTGCAAATCTTCAGATGAAGAGGAATCATCAGGAGTTCTCTGTTCGTTATTATCACTAATCTCTGCAACATATAGTGGTGTACTTAATGTGTCAGTAACTTCAAGAACATCTACTTCAGCAATAATCAGAAGCTCCCCATTTAACAAGAAGCCACTATTTAGGGCAATAAGGCTGATTACGGGAATCATGTCTCTAAATCCCCAAATCACAGCGTCCTTATCAAACCAGTGCCATCCTCCTGTAATAAATAGTTGTATTTCAACAGATAACAACAATATGACGTTATTAACATATAGCCAGCACTCATGGATCATGATCACAACCATTAATTGTGAAATATATATACTTTTATGTATGGAATATGTCTCAGAGAGGTGATTGACTAGAGTGAAGCGATAGTCAACGTATCTTCTCCATCGGAGAGGCAATAATCCCGGAGCAACTTCCAGAAACAGAGAAAAGTATCCGGAATAGATTCCGGTGGGATGAGCAACAAGACGCCTGCCACAAATCAAGAATAACCAAAAACTATTACAGTATGTATATGGATGATTCATCATTTATATATATTATGCCATCACGTTCTAATTATTGTCGAGAAAACACTTGGAAAAAAAAACAATTACCATTTCGAGTCACCAATTAAGACTGGAACAGAGAAACACCACTCACATTGCATGTCTTTTATCACCCAACCAAACCTCTTATAACCACCTTGATCTGCCATTGAAGTAATTGAATGAAGATTCTAGCTTCTAGCTAGAGACAATAAAGAAGAAAACCCTTTTTTAAATTCAAAACCCTAATCAGACGCACTGATAAAAGAATGGAGAAGACGTTTTTTTTTTGTTGGTACGGGAGATGCGGTTGTGCGTGCGATCAGATAATGCGGAGAGGTTTACAAATTGCGTCTAGTGTGTTGGATGTTGGCTCTATTTTTATCCGGTTTAACTCGTTGAACCAGATAGCTAGACTTTTGTGTTGCGTTACTGCGTACGGTGCTTTGAACTTAATTAAACCGGTTCAATCTTCCTAAGGTTGAACAAATTGTTTCAATCAACATTAAGGTTTATTGCATGGAAAACCATCATATCTTGAGAAAGAATGAATTCAATGCATAATCTGTCTTTATATTTCAAGTGGTTTTACATTATTTTGGAAATTGAGGTATATTTACATCATATTTAATATAATAAAGTAAAAAATAAATTAATAATTACAAAACAAATATAATTAGAAAGTACACACTATAAGAAGTCCTACTCTGAGATACCCCATTTTTCCAAAGAAAATTCTTATATAAGATATTTTCTTTGAAAAAGTGGGGGTATCTTAGCCCCCTAAGATACCCCAATGAGGATAGTCTAAGTGCACTGTTGTATAATGGACTCCACTCAATAACAATGTATAAGCAGCAAGCTATCAGTAGTGATTAAAACCAGAAAAGCTACCTTCCACATTGAACAAAATGAGACTTTTAAAACAAAATACAATTAAATGGGGAAAATTTCGCATCCAAAACGCCAGGACGACGAGGAAGAGTTACCAAAGAAATTTCTTAGTTCAGGAAGTTCCGAACGAGAGTTTTAATATTACGAGGATATTAGCGTGCGTCACAAGCTATTTGTTTCTCCAAAGCCTTATCCAGCTTCTCACGCAACTAATCCAACATGAAGCCTGCTTTTGACAGATCAAAAATCATACTAACTGCCAAATTTATGTCATCCTTAGTGAAGTCCTTAGGTGACTTGCTCAGTGTCTTGGTTAACTCAAGAAGAAAGCTCATGTAAACATTCTTGAGATTTTGATTCTTTGAATTGAGATTCGATGCAAGATCTGGATGTTTCTCAAAGATTTCCTTCACTTGATTAACCTGTGTGAAGATGGTGCAAACAACATAAACAAAGGCCATATCAGTTTGTATCAAATATTGAAACAAGAGTTAAAATCATTGTCAAGCTCAATTACTTGTGAATCAAGAACATGGAAGCCCTTGATCACAACAGTTAGATCCTCCTTGTCATCTTCAGATGAAGAATAGTAATCAAGAACTGTCCATTCACTATCATCACTAATATTTGCAACTTGTGATGTGCTAATAGCTTCAAAAGTTTCTACTTCAGCAACAATCATCAGCTCTCCGTTCACCAAGAAGCCACTCTTTGTATCATTAAGTTTTGTTAGAGGAATCATGTCTTCCCAACCCCAATCAGGAGCTTTCTTATCAAACCACTTTCGTCCCTCTGTAACATTTCCACCCCATTAACTGGTTAATCAACATATAATAGATGAATAGGTGTTCACTTATTGACTTCAAAAAAAACTTGTTTCAGCTGTGACTACGTACCATTCATAAAGTGTTAGGTAACACTCATCAAAATTAATTAGCTAGATAGATTTACCTTTCTTTACCGAGAGTTGCTCGGATAGTTGATTAACCACAGTTAAGTGGAATTGTGTATATTGTCTCCACCCACAAGACATTGATGCGAAATCAACTTGCAGATACAGAGACAAGTGATCACCAGTATTTTCCTCAGGGTAGACAAATAGACGCCTGCCAGAAAATATAGATGATTAACACACAACATAGGTTTAAATATGGACGGGAACATACTTGGAAAGAAAAATATCTTATTTACCATTTGACGTCACGGATCAGAACTGGAACAGAAACATAACAATCTTGTAATTGCAAAGATGAAAAATTCTTTATAACCCAAACAAACTTCTTATCAAATGGGTTCACTATTAATGTCATGAAGATTCTTCGTTTCAAATAAGGTACAAAACTCTTTTGATAGTTTACAACGACGTCATATGAATTGGAGTAGACAAGAGGGTTTTTATAGAAATGGAACGGAGACGACGAAGAAGGTTATATTAAATCCTTTTTAAGCGTAACCTAACGTAAAATCATATTTGTCTATGAGAATATATCTAGCTCTTTTAGTTTTGTAACAGATATTTGTTAGATAGACACGAGACATTTTCCAACAAACTAAAAATTCAACATATAGATTTTCTAGGGATATTTTCTTAGCTTATAAGTCGGAATTATTCCTCTTTTTTTTTTTTTTTAAAATAGATTTACAATAACCTAATTTTTAACCTATCTCAAAGTATGTGTTGACTTTCAATCGCTATGACTCTTCTTATTGAGTTTAATACTCTGTCTCTGATTGGTTATGTACATATTTCATACTTGAATAAGAAATTATTTATTAAGGAAATTAAAAGAAGAAAAAAATAGAAACAGAGGAACTTCACCTAAAACAGAGGAAAGTTATAAGAAAACAAGAAACAGAGGAAAGTTATAAGAAAACAAGAAACAGAGGAAAACAAGAAAGTTAAAGCATCAATCAGTGCGGATATATGTATATCAGACGGAGTTTCAAACAACGTGGCTGAAATCAAAAGGAGTTTCAACAGCCAAAGCCGCAGCTTTCTGTTTCTTCAGATCAGATTCTAAATCCGACAAATTCAGCTTTCTCTTCTTGACTTGTTCCTCAAGTTCTCTGATGCGTACCCCAATGGCGCGTTTTCTCTCCTTCTTCAGGAAAGCTTCGTCAAGTTTCTGACGCAACCAGTGCAACTTCAAGCCAGCTTTTGTCAGATCCAAAACTGTTCGGTCAGCTTTGTTTAAATTCTCCATTGTGAGATCCTTTGGCGATTGGCACAGTGTCATAATTAGGTCGAGAAGAACACCCATGTACGCATTTTTGAGCTGTTGGTTTTCTATTTTGAAATCTGATGCAATGTCTGGATGTTTTTCAAAGATTTCATTCACCTGGCTTAACTGTGAGTGAAACAAGAAACGGTCGAATCATTTTCTTACTCACTCGAACTGAAATTAAGAGTTTTTATTTGTGAAATGTCATATGCTTTTATTACCTGCGAATCAAGAATCTGAAACCCATTGACTTCAACAACTTCATTAACATCCTCTGAGGACTCCGACCATTCTTCAGATGAAGACGAGTATCTCTGCTCATCATCGCTAGATTCACTACTTTCTCTCTTTCTCACCATTGCTTACGAAGAATGGAGATAGATAGCTGAGGATTAATTAAACTTTCAGTGTTGCAGCTAGGAATGGTGACCAGAGAGGATATTTATATTTGTGGAGTTATAAGGGATTGGTATTAAGAAAATGCATGTATATTTGACTCTTGTCATAAATATTAAATGGTTAAGTTAAAGAACCAATCTATATTTATTCTGTTCATCTAATCGAGTCACTTTATACACACTCAAACGCATTACTTCTACATCAATGAGTTTAATGCTAAAAGAACCTAGAGAAGAGTAATCAACCAACACCAAAAAAACTCTATACAACATGAGCACACATAAGATTTAAAGTCTATACACAAAATCAACCAAAACCGAATTCAACTGCATGTATAATTACATGGAGTTTAATTTTTAAGAAAGAGAATTCGATTTTTATCTTTTGTTACAAATTTAACGAAATCGAACACAAATCAATGTGCTGCGTAATTCTTTAAAAACGTTTTGTCCATAAATGTGCGCAAGTCGTCTTCATATATATGTGCTGCGTAAGTAAATTTTTTTTTGCCCGTTTATTACATCCCTAAATGTTTATTTATTGAAATTTCTGCAGTTACTAATATGGTGACCAATCAACCCCTTTTAATATGGAGCTTCAGGTCAGGTTGAAAAAATAAAAAAAATTTGGAGAGATTAATCTCATTGAACAGTGTCAAGAAAAGGGTAAATCTCATACCTAAAGTTACAACTACCACTCACAACTCTCCCTCCTTCTTTACCATTGCAGCAATTAGGAAGCTCCCCAATAATTTTATCAAGACACGTCTTACAAACTGTAAACCATAAGTTCCGTGTACACTGAACCATTCCGTACAGCTTCATCTTCCCGAGATTCATCTCCCCCTTCTCGTACAACAGTAACTTATCCGATCTGCGAGTAGCTTTTGCGGCCAACTCAGTGAGTAGAGCCTTTGTCTTCGCATTAAAAGACCCCGGATCGCTTACTTTCTTTGTACTGTACATATAGAACTTGTTCTTGTAATCGATCTTCTCGAAGAAAGCTGTTGGAGAAATCTTGAGAAGACATTTGTCAAACCATACTATTCCGGCCTTGCTCATCGGACATCTTCTACGTAGCTATCATATACATAACAATATATACCACAGTTAAAAACAAAGATTGCACGCACCAATTTACGTATGTGCGTAACTGCGTATAGGTATTAAAAGCCTATAATATTAGTTCATTTAATAAACTGGTTGTGAAAAAAAAAAAAAAAAAAACTGGTTGTGGAAAATCATCAGAAATCACTAGGTTTTTTTTCTGTGGTAAAAAATACTTCTAGACAAAGCTTTCGAAAATCAGTTTTATAAAAAACTTGTGGCATTTTTGACAAATGTTTTATGTTATCTGTGGAAAAAATAAACATTGACGTGTGTGTGACGTTACCTCCGAGGTAGCGGTGGTGAGGCAGGAACCACACTTGGAGCCGTAGGAGTCACCGCGGCACTGGAGCAAGATGTAGACAGTATTGGGATCGTCACCATGATAGGAATAGACGAAACCTCTTACAAAAGTGTCTTTAGACATATCACTTATGAGAAAGTTGAAGTTTCCTTCGTATGGGCTCTTCGGCTTGTATTTCCCTTCAGTCTCGGAGCATGTGTGGTATAGATACGCATTGGTCTTGTTCATAGAAGAAACACTATGTATAAGGAAAGCTTGTATGGCTACCACGGCCAAGTTAAGGACCAAAAAGATACTTTTCGATATGGAGGATGAAGACATTATTTTTGGATTCTTGATTTTCCTTTCTTATGCAGAAGAATGGATGCTTTATTATAAAGTGGTAGAGTCGAGGGATTTAATAGCTGATTTGGCTTTCATAGTTAGATGAAATGATTATGTGAAACGATTTTTTGTGTGTGTTTTACCTTACAAAACTCGGTTTATTTAGAAGAGCTGTTTTATTCGGTTCTGTAATGGATACGAGAGAAGAGTTGGGTTGTGACTTGGTATATGCGGCGAGTGAAGGGCCGATGAAAAAGTCAAAATTTAAAGGTTTGACTGAGTTAAAACTTTTTATAAAATAGAGTATGACGACTTTTTTACTATTTTAATCGTTTCTTTATTTAACAGTTGGAGCCAGAAATAAAAAGCATGAAAAGAAAAATAGAAATAAAAATCATGAAACACAAAAAAAAAAATGCATGTAAAGTGATCAAACAACATCATTGAACTTTAAAGGAGCTCCAATGGACAAAACCTCTGACTTCTTCGTCTCGCAGTTGTGCATCAAGTCATGAAGCTGTTGCTCTATACCTTGGAGTATGACCAAACCAGACTGTTCTTTCTCCTTCTTTTCTTTTACTTGGTCCAGCTTCTTCTCCAACCAATCCACCTTAAACCCCGAATCCTTCAAGTATGTCAGTGCAATGTCTACTTCCACAAGGTCTTCAATGGATAGCTCCTGAAGAGATTGGCACAGCGTCTCAATTACGTTGACCAGGAAATTCATGAATGTTTTCCTCAGATGTTGGTTCTTTACTTGGAAATTTTTCTGCAATTTCAGGGTGTTTTTCAAATATACGTCTCACACATTCTGCCTGCGAGTGGGAAAAAAGAAAATGTAAAAAGCATATAAGAGATACCATGCTTTAGAGATCTGAAAACACAAGAAGACATGATCTAACCATTAAATTTTAAAGTTCTTACCTGTGAAGGAAGAACTTGAAACCCATTAACATCAATGCTTTCCTTCACTTCTTGAGTCTTGATGAGTAAATCATCATTAGAATGTACAGATTCCTCTGTTTCATCTAGTGTGCCAACAACTTGAAGAACTTCTACCTCAGCAACAATCATGACTCTTCCATTTACCAAAAAACCACCATCGATGGCATTAAGTTTGGTAAGCGGAATCATTTCTTCAAAACCCCATCCAGGAGCACTCTGATCAAACCAACGCTGCGTTTCTGTAACTTATTTAACCCTCATTAGTTAATCAAATACAAATATAGCGCTCTGCATGAACTATATGCACCATTAAAGTAAGTAAGATCTAAACAACTCATCTACACACAAACCAGCTGAGAACTGATCAAGCGGAAATAAGAATTGCATTAAAACAATCTTGCATGCAGTATATATATATATATATATATATATATATATATAGGATTGTTAATGTTAAGTAAGTAAGAATGATCACCTTCTTGTACAGAGAGTTGTAGGGAACGCTGGTTTTGAATAGTCATACGAAGTTTGACGTATCTTCTCCATCCAGAAGGCAATGATTGAAAATCAGCAACTTCTAGATACAGAGAAAAGTAATCTGCTCTATATCCCTTTGGAAAAGCACAAAGACGCCTGCAAGAAAAACCCAAACAAGAAAAATTGTATCAAACTGATCATCACCTACATCTAATAACTAGTTAACTTTTATTCTTACCATCTGGAGTCACCGATCAAGACAGGAACAGAATAAGACCTCTCAGAGTTCAAAGAGGAGAAATTCTTAATCTCCCAACAAAACTTCTTATCAACTCCGTTGGCCATTAAATTTTGCTTATAAATGTTTCCTTGCAATCAAAGTTACCTGAATCTGGAAAATAAAAGAAGAAAGCCTCGTTTAAATGAATGTCACACTCAGCTGGTAATTCATAAAACTGAAACACACTCTCTACATACAACATAAGACGTAACTAAGATTCCACATATATTTTTGAAATCGAAACACAGTTGACACGCTCTAGACTAAAGAGTGCAATCCTTAGTTGAAGATTATGTTTCAATGTTTAACGAAGACAAAGTTCTAGAATGCGTCTCGCGATCAAGCAACAAGAAGTCTGAAGACAAAAAAAAAAAAAAACCCCTAGAACCTGAATGTCACAAACACGTACACAACCCAAAATTATGTACATCGAACAATCAATTAATATTAGGGATACAATATCCCACATTGGAAGTTGAGTAGGATCTTAAGTGGTATATATAAGATATGGGCCTCTCCACTCATTGCCAATTGGTTTTAGCTTGGAAGCCCACAATCTAATATGGTATCAGAGCCCGGTCTGCACAAACTCAACCCAATCCACAATCGGTCTGGCCCAATAGTTGGTCTACCGATTCATGCCCGAGCATACCGAGATTTATGGCAAAAAAAAGCCATCATCTCGAGGGGGCGTATTAGGGATAACAATATCCCACATTGGAAGTTGAGTAGGATCTTAAGTGGTATATATAAGATATGGGCCTCTCCACTCATTGCCAATTGGTTTTAGGTTGGAAGCCCACAATCTAATATGGTATCAGAGCCCGGTCCGCACAAACTCAAACCAATCCACAATCGGTCTGGCCCAATAGTTGGTCCACCGATTTATGCCCGAACATACCGAGATCTATGGCCAAAAGAGCCATCATCTCGAGGGGGCGTATTAGGGATACAATATCACACATTGGAAGTTGAGTAGGATCCTGACTAGTATATAAGATATATGGACCTCTCCACTCATTGCCAATTGGTTTTGAGTTGGAAGCCTATAACAAACCCTAATTTAACATGGTATCAGAGCCCGAATACACGCTAACCCATTAATTAATCCGGCCCAGAAAGAGGCCCGATCACCCCATTAATTGATGGCCCAAAAGAAGGCCCAATTCCATTGAGATAGCTAGAAGAGCATTATCTCGAGGGGGCGTGATGGATTCTGTCGAGATTAATGGCTAAAAGAGCCATTATCTCGAGGGGGCGTGTGGAGAAAAGATCCCACATCGGAAGATGTGATGGGACTTGAGTAATATATGAAGGGTTAGGGTCAATCCACTCATTGCCAATTGGTTTTGAGTTGGAAGCCCATAACAAGCCCTAATTTAACAATTAACAAGTACTAATACCAATCTCGATAAACAAAAACCAACATAAATCATAAAAACAACCATATACACGAACAAAGTCGAGGGAATCGTAAGGTACTAAAAGGATTCACCACTTGAAATTTGATAGCGAGATGCTAGGGTTACTGTTGGTGAATAAGTAAATACTCTTTAGGACCTTTGTACCGCATTATATAAGCTTAATTAAACCCGGAAATAAAAAGGTTCCTACTAATTAATTAGATTTGCTTAGATAATTCAAATAAAAATTAAACAAGCTCTAAAATCATATTTGAGACTTGATCAAGCAAACTAAAAAGTCTCCAACAGAAAGGAAATTTGCTGAAACAAAGGAAAGTTAGCAGCCAGAACCGCAGCTTTCTCTTTCATAAGGTCGGATTCCAAGTCGGACAAAGCCAGCTTTCGCTTCTTGACCTGTTCCTCGAGTTCTATGATCCTGGCCCTTACAACTCTCTGTTTCTCCTTTTTCAAGTAAGCTTCCTCCCATTTCTGACGCAACCAACCAACTTTCAAGCCTGCTCTAGTAAGATCAAATAGCGTATTCTCTGCTTCGTTTAGCTCTTCCAAAGAAAGCTCTTTTGTCGACTTTCACAATACGTTGATAAGGTCTAGGAGGGCATCCATCATAGCATTCTTGAGCTGTTGATTCTTAAACTTGAAATCTGAAGTGAGTTCTGGATGGTTTTTAAAAATTTCCTTCACCTGTTTTTCCTGTGAACCAGAAAAACGCAAACTGAAAAAGTCAAATCGGATCATCAAAATCTATTTTTCATGTTCTGTTAGAGAACAGATAATTGAACATTGTCGTGCTTACTTGTGACGAAAGAAGTTGAAACCCATTGACGTAAACAGTATCTTCATCTTCCGACGACAAATCTTCAGACGGAGACAAATCATCGTCATTGCTATCAACAGGCACATGACTATTTTCTTTCTTCGACATTTTTAAGATGAGAATTCCTCAGCTTTCAAACTTTAGTTTAGGATGAAGCAGAGTTGAAGTCAGGTGATCACATATGTAAAGAAAACGCTAACATAAATACGAACCTTGACTCCTCGTGACTTGATACTATTTGGCATATATAATTACTATCAATAAAGTAAATACTCCATTGGTAAACTTTCACCAAAAAAAAATACTCCATTGGTAAACAACGACAGATATTGAACTGCATGCAACTGAGACGCTTGTTTGGTACCGACTCTTCGTATCACAAACTAAGTTTTTAATTTACACTTTATGGCTTTATCGTTGACCAAAAAAAAACCCCTTTATCAGAGAAAAGAATAAATAATATGTCCATATACAACGACATTACTTTATCATCAAGGCATTGAATAAAAATGAGAGAAACTAAGGCAAAACACTAAAACTGAGTCACTCCTATGATAAAATCTCCTACAACTTCATCTCATTGCTACTTCATTCAGACATTGGCGCATTTGGTGTACAAGTCATCCTGTGGAAATTGTTTTGAGTTCATATTGATTCTATACTAAATGATCAATCACCTTTACAGAAATGAAGAGATTTACATTTTACAACATTGTGTATATTCCCAAGACATGGGTCTCTTTTAAATTCCTAAGTTTTAAGAAGACTCGATCATTAGCAAGAACATCCCAGGTAGAACCAAACTCCAAGTGCCATTAAACAATATCATCGAATGAGATAGGAGCTTTTGAGCTCGACACTTTTGCCTTCTCCTTCTCCAACAAAGCTTCCATGTCTGAACACTTCTGCTTCATGTCCTTCAACTCTTCTTCCATTTCTTGCAGCACAGTCTCACTAGCCTCCTCATTTTCCTTCTTTTCTGACACTTGATGAAGTTTATTCTCCAACCAATCCAGTTTAAATCCAGCATCTTTCATGGTTCCCAATGCAGCATAAGCATCAAACAGATCATCCTTGGAAATATCCTGAGGTAACTGTCTCATAGTCTCAACCAGACTGAGTAGCAGACTCATGTAACCCGTCCTGAGAATCGGGTTCTTTGGACGGAAATCAGATGCAATATCTGGGTGTCTTTCAAACATACATCTCACAGATTTTGCCTGTTTTTGAAAAGAAAGGTTAAAAAATTAGAACCACAAAAGCACCATATGTCATATAGGACCACATCATAATACCTCTCTCGTGCCTGAAATTTCTATTCACATAAAGTTTGTTATTATTCTTAACTCTCTTACCTGTGAAGGAAGAAGTTGAAAGCCATTAACATCTACGATTTCCGTTATTGTTGAAGTTTCCTCTGTTACGTCAACTTTGCCAATAGTTTCAAGAACATCTATCTCCACAACAACTTTTACTTGCCCGTTTAATAGAAATCCACTATCTTTGGCATGAATTTCAATTAGGGGACACATGGATAGAAGACCCCAATTAGTAGTCTTCTCATCAAACCAGTGTTCTAGTTCTGTAAAATCACACAAAAAACAAAACTCATGCATCAATTGGGTTTGAATAAAAGCCCTAAATAAACTATGCACCTGTGGTTTGAGCAACAATGTTCACAACTTGGCAAAAAAAACTTTTAAGCTACTCTAAAACGACCCTGAGCAACACATAACCCCCGTCTGAGTATAAAGTGAATATTTTTGGGTTTACCTTTAAGTTTTGATTGAGAGAGTTTATCTGATAAATGATTTACTATACTCAGACGAAATTTAGCGTGTCTTCTCCATCCAAGAGGCAAAGAAGTACAATTATGAACACCAAGAAACAGGGACAAGCTATTAACATTATTATATCCCTTGGGATAGGCCTGTAGATGCCTGAACAAAAAAAAACACCAAAGAAAACAAATCATGCAAACCCAAAATAGACGAATTTTTTTTAGAAAAGTAGTTACCATTTGCATCCACCGACGACAAAAGGATCAGAGTAAATAACGCCGGCTGGTAAAGAGGAGAAGTTTTTAATCGTCCAAGTGATCTTCTTTTTATCAAGTTGCTTCCCCATTGATCTTGAATTCTTGATGAAGCTTCCTCTGCAAACAAAGAAAAAGAAAAATACTAGCAGAGCATGAAGAGAGAAAAAACCTAGAATTAATCCAAGCTGAGAAACAAATAACAATCTCTAGCAGCATATCCAAATTTCAAAATTTAGGATTCCTATATATATATATATATGGAATCAAATCCTATGAGATAGTTTGAGTGCTACGTTACAGTTTAATGAAAATGTCAATCGTTTAGTTTACGATACACGAGGAATACGAATCACTTTAGACTCCTTTTAGGGTTACTTGGAACATGGGCATTCTGGATTCTATCTTTGGGTTCTGAGGTTGACTCTTGCTCGATTCTTTTTTCTCCTCCTTTCTTATATCGACCAGATTCTTGAGACTCTCTCTCAGCTACTTCTTTCTTTCCCTGATACGTAACTCATACGTTTAACTTGTCTTTTCATTTGCCTCACTGACTCAGCTTGTAACATTCTGTTTTAAAAACTCAGAGAAAAAGCATTTGCTGAAACACAATATATAACTGCATAAAAATTGTTCCAGTCAAATATTATAAATCGAAATAACGTAGCAAAGTATCTAAACAACACCACAAAGCCAAGTCTATCTGCAAGCGAACAGCGACCATGCCTATGAACTGAAACAAATACTAAAACACATCAGCGAATGATAGAGGAGCTTTTGCAGCTAAAACCTCAGCTTTCTCCTTCTCCAGCTGAGCTTCCAAGTCTAAGCATTTCTGTTTCAAACCTTTCAGCTCTTTTTTTACTTCTTGCATCCGAGTTTCACTAGCCTCTTCTTTCTCCTTCTTTTCAGACAGCTCCGCAAGTTTCTTCTCCAGCCACTCAACATTAAATCCAGCGTCAGTCATGGATCTGAGTGCAACATATGCCTCGTCCAGATCATCCTTGTGGAGCTCGTGAGGCGACTGGCGCAGAGTCTCAATCAGACTGAGTAACAAACTCATGTAACCTGTCCTAAGATTTGGGTTCTTTAAACGGAATTCAGATGCAAACTCTGGGTGTCTTTCAAAGATATGACTCACAAATTCCACCTGAGAAGGAATTCAAAAGTAGTCGGGAGCAGTTTTTGGAGACAACACAAAAGCACCATATATAAATATTGAACACTTCACATTGTCTCTTCTTACCTGTGAGGGAAGAAGTTGAAAGCCATTGAAATCCATGGTTTCCATAATAGTTGAAGTTTCCTCTGATACATCTAACTTCCCAATAACTTCAAGAACCTCTATCTCAGCAACAATTCTGAGTTCTCCATTCACGAGGAACCCGCTATCTTTGGCACGGATTTCATTTAGTGGAAACATGGACAGGCGACCCCAACGGGGAGACCGCACATCAAACCACTTTTGTTCTTCTGTGAAATCACAAACACTTAGAATAATCACTTCATTTTTACACCCAATAAAAAACACTACATGAACTATATGCTGTTGTGGTTTGAAAAGACAATGTTGCTCACAACTCGGTTAAACTAATCTAAAAGCCACCCAACACAAACACCTTTTAGCAACATCCGTCCCTATTATATCCTTTGTATTTAATAGTAAGAAGTGAACGTTCTAATTTGATTATATTGTGGTTATGATACTGTAAAAAATTGGAGACAAAGAGAGTAGTGGGAAGAGATAAGGACCATTTTGCTTGGAACGTTTAACGGAGTTTTGATTTACAATATTGAGGAGATAACGAACGTGTCTTCTCCAACCAGGTGACAGTGATCCGTAATCAGCTACTTCCAAATACATAAACAAATAATCGACGTTATTTCCCTTGGGGTAGACAATTAAGCGCCTGCACATGAAACATGAATTAATCAGCAAACACACTGTGAATTGAATTGTCCAAAATCATTCTACATAGGACCAAAATTAACAGTTGATGGAAACCTAACCACTTGCATCCACCGACGATGAACTGATCTGAGCAAATTTGCTCGGTTTTGGAAGAATAAGATGAGAAATTCTTAATCACCCAAGTGATCTTCTTAGCAACTTGTTTCCCCATTGATTGATTTTGACGACAAATTTCTAAGCAATCAAACCTAGCAGGGAAAGAAAAAATCATCAGATTCGTACGCACAAAACAACTTGTGATTCGACAAACAATCTCGACCTGAAAACCAACAGAGTCCGCTTTGGCTCCTTAGGGTTTATAACTCTTCTTTTATTTAGGAAATCCCTAAGAAAAAAATGTAAAACATCGATTTAATTAATGTTTCTTTATTGGTGAAATTCAATTTAATTTGTGTTTGACTGAGGGAAGTCCTTATAGTTTATAGAGCCCATAACTAAAAACATTGATAAACAAATTAATTAGTATTAAAACATATATAAATACAATTAACTATAAAAAATTCTTTATAGATAAAAACACTAAACATAATTTGTTTTCTTTCCTTTTTATCAGATCGAGAAGGAACGTCAAGGAGGTGTTTGAGCAATGTTTGGGTTCTCGTCATTTTGTTCTCTTGGTTTTATTTTCCTTTCGGTTTTTTATTTTATTTCATGGTCTTGTCTGATGATTTGAACTTGGTTGGTTAAAAAAAGAAACATAATTTTTTTCTTTTTTTGGTATGAAATAAATATAAAATTTCTCTGAATATAATTTTCTAAAGAAAATTAATAGAATAAGAGAGTCTTCAAGCATAGTCAAATTCACTTCTTTTTGTGTATCTTTCTCAATGTAAGCATATATCTGCTTAAGTAAATAATTTGTTTTTCAAAAGTTTCTGTATGACTTTGTAATCTTGATTTGATATCAATGAAATTGGAAGGAAAAAAAAATGAAATTAACTAAGTGAACTCTTTAATTGCCTAATCCTCTGATCGCACAAGCAGCCAAGAGGCCCAAGCCTTACTCACCATACTGTTCAGATACAGAGCAATTACTTTTTAATCAAGTAACTTATTTTAAAAACTTTTTGTCACTACAACAAAAGATAAAATGACTTCCAAAGTTTAAAAAGACTAAACCATTCGGAGCTAAGCAACAACCAAAAACGCCAACTCACCAAGTATTGAATCAAACTGAAAGAAATTGATAACGGTAAGAACATCAAACGATATCATCGAACGAGAGTGGAACATTGGCCTTTGAAACGTCTGCGTTCTCTTTCTCCAGAACAGCTTTCAGGTCCAAGCATCTCTGGTTTAATCTGTGCAACTCTTCCTCCGTTTGTTTCAGTCGAGCCTTACTAGTCTCCACTTTTTTCTTCTTTGCCTTAACTTCAGCGAGCTTCTTCTCCAACCAATCCAATTTAAACCCTCCTTTTTCCACGTATGACACTGCAACGGATGCTTCGTCCATATCATCATCAGAGAGCTCATCAGGCAACTGGCACAACGTCTTAATTAGTCCTAGGAGGACAGTCATGTATGTTGACTTCAGGTGCCGGTTCTTTGGACGGAATCTTGATGCAAAGTCTGGATGTCTTTCAAATATACACTTCACAGATTCTACCTGTCATGGAAGTTTTTAGATACATGACTGACATACTGTTTTGTCCAAAATTGTTTTAGATATATCCAAAAGCTGATGGACATCTACAATTTGGTTATCCATAACTGATTTTTCTTCTCTTTTATTTTTGTTTGGAAAATAATGTAAAATTATACTTTTCAGAGGTGGGTTTTCTGATACTTGAGAACAAACACTCTAATGTAGAACATATATGATCAAGACTCTTGAATTCTCTTTGAGATTTCTAGAAATGATACAGAGTTGAGTACTAATCTTTAAGTCTTCTTACCTGTGATGGAAGAACTTGAAACCCGTTGACATCGATGCTTTCCTTTGTTAGTGAAGTCTCATTGAGCAAATCATCATTATCATCATCAAGCTTGATCCTTTTCAGAGGTGGGTTTGCCTCTTGATCAGATTCTTCTGATACATCTAATTTTCCAATAACTTCAAGAACATCAATCTCCACAACAATCTTGACTTCGCCGTTCACAAGAAATCCACCGTGCTTGGCATGAAGGTTGGGAAGGGGAATCATGGATGTAAAACCCGAGCCAAGATTTCTCTGATTAAACCAATGTTGTTTCTCTGTTCACGAAAGATTTATACAACTCTAGTCAAAACCAACAAAGCAATATCTGCAGAAATGCACAATGCATAACAAGAACCTCTGCAGCAGCAGCACAAGTCACATGAAGTAGAACCATAAAATATGAACTTTTCACCCATCAACATATCACAAAGTAGCGAGTGTAGAAAGATTCACCTCCTCGTTGGGAGAGGTTCTCCGCAAGTTGATTCACTATAGTTAAAGAGAACTGAGCGTATCTTTTCCATCCAGAAGGCAATGCTCTAGAGTCATCAACCACCAGATACAGAGACAAGCTATTATTAAATTTGTTTCCCTTGGGATAGGCCAGAAGATGCCTGCAAATTAAAAACACAATTGACAAAAGTGGATGTCCTCATAAACATCAAAATTGGACTACAATAGTTTGAAAAACAAGAGAGTCTATTGACTTACGTACCATTTGCAGCCATCAATCACGAATGGCTCAGAATACATTTTATCATATTGTAAAGAGGAGAAATTCTTAATCACCCAAGTGTACTTGTTATCAACTTCTTTTTTGTAATCAACTTCTCCACTCTCCATTGAAGACTCCTAGCAACCAAACTACCTTTAAAACAAATTTCATACACCCAGATTCATGTAATATATATTATACCAAAGGAAACACATCTCGAGTAACAAAATCAAAACCAAACCTAAAACTCCACAGTTAGTTTAACTTAAATTCCACTATTAACACGTAGTCGCCATGTCAAGGTTGAACCAAACGCTTTGAAATCATAAACAAAACTTGAAAAATGTAAATTTAAAAAGGTTTTAAATTCTGAACTCTAACACTGCAGCACTACTTCAAAACATCTAGCTATGACAGATAGAGAGAGAGGGAAACATGAATGCAAATCCATTTTGAGTAGGAAAGTAAATAACTTTTTATATGGCTTAGGAAACATGAATTGAAAGCTAGAGTAACTATTGGTGTAAATATAAGTTAATGATCAATACTTTCCCCAACCATGATGATTTACCAGGATTATAAATCGCTAAAATAGGTAATACAAGGATATTCATACTCTGTTTCTCTTGTCACTCAGCTTCCAAAATTTCCCTGCGCAACACTTAGGTTGTACTTTACCTAAACACTTTTATTATTCCGGATAAGGTCATACAATATTAGTTTGGATATGAAGATCAAAGGTTAGAGTTTAGCTCCTATATTCAAGGGATAGCATATATCTCATAACTCAAGACATCAAAGTATCAAACTATAGAGGACTTTTTGGCAGACAAAAACTCTGAAAACAGATAATAACATAGGCCAAATTCCAGATCTCCAAAAAGGGTTTGTTCTATGCATGATACTTGTTCAGACATAAGAATTTAAGAACCATTTGTTCACCAAAACCAAGGGACACCATTAGAAAAATATTGTTTAAAAACATCCGACAAACAATAATATAGCCTTCCAAAGTTTAAAGAAGAGTAATTATGTATTTTTGAGCCAGGACACCACCAGAAACACCAAGTATAAAAATCAAAATAAAAGTTAAGGAGGACTTAAAAGAACATCAAACAACATCATTGAAAGAGAGAGCAACATTGGTGTCCAACAAACTCGCATTCACCTTCTCCATCAAACCTTTCAGTTCTAAGTATTTTTCATTCAATAGTTGCATGTTTTCCTCCATGTCTTGCAGACAAGCCTTACTAGTATCCGCCTGGTGCTTCTTTGCCTTGACTGCTGCGAGCTTCTTCTTCAACCAATCCACTTTAAAGCCACATTGTGCCACGTACGAAACCGAAGCGGATGCTTCATCCAGATCATTATCAGAGAGCTCCATAGGCAATTGGCACAGCGTCTCAATTATTCCGAGTACTACATTCATGTAGGTTGTCCTCAAACATGGGTTCTTGACGCGGACTTCTGATGCAATGTCTGGGTATTTTTCAAATATACGTATCACAGATTTTACCTGTGAAAGAAGGAAAAAAAAAAGAAAAGAAAGAAAGAAAAAGATATCATATATAGAAGGGAGGCCCTAATACATGAGAGATTATTTCAAAACTGAAAACCACAAAAGTCTCCTTAAGAAGTATACTATACTCTAGTAGTTGTGCACAAATCTTAAGTTTCTTACCTGTGATGGAAGAACTTGAAACCCATTGACATCAATGCTTTGCTTGTCTGATTTACCTGAAGTGCCAATAAACTCAAGAGCAACAACCTCAACAACAACTGTTACTTGTCCGCGAACCAGATATCCGGCATCTCTTTCGAGAAGGTTGGAAGGGGGTGCTACTGTTGGATAACGACGAGTGGGAAGATTCTCATCAAAGTAGATGTCTGAATCTGTAGCATCGATCAGGACAGGTAGTATTGTGTCGAGTGAGTAGGTATAAGTTATAGTAGTGAATAAAAACAACTTATTGTTAAGGGAGCGTTTTTGAGAAATATAGAATAACCTGTGACAAGGGAGCGTTTTTGAGAAATCCCATTAACTATTGTTAAGCGAAGCTTTACATGTCTTCTACATGTAGAAGTAAGTGACTGACAACAATCATCAGCAACTCCCATATACTGATAGAAGAACTCAAAGTTAGTTCCCTTGGGTATGGCAACAAGACTCCTACAAGGCAAAAAAGAAAAAAATAATGAACCACAAGTTTGTTTAATAAGGCGAAAACATATGATATGAGTATGACTCAGCGCTTAATTATTAGAACAAAGATTGATTCAATTTATACCATTTACTGCCAGCAATCACGAATGGATCGGAATGACTCAGCTTAGGGTTGCAGATGCTGAGATTCTTTATCACCCATACGAAATTCTTTTCAACTTGCTTCTCCATTGAATGTGTGACTTAATTACCTACAGGAGCGAGTATATCAAACCCTAGAAGAACAGAGAGGTCGCCAACAACCTAATTCATAAACCTACTAAGACATATCAACGGATTAAGGCAACAAAGCGATTACCCTTCTTAAGAGATGAAGTAGAGAGAGAGAGACACACACACGGACGGACGAGATGTCAGAACTCTTACACAAGTCTTCTGATCAGAGTGGAGAACCCAATTGAAAAACCAAACTATTCCTGGACTCAAGTTCACATATATACGAGAAAAATTAACCTAAAATAAAAACCAAACAAGGAAAAGAAACGGAAAGAGAAATCCGATTGCAATAAGGAAATAAACTACTCACTCACTCCTATTAGACTTTTGGACTTGAGATTTTTTTCTTAGCTGAAGACAATTTTCCAGGGCAAAGTCCTTGGAGGATGCATTGAAAAGAGATAGACACAAGGATACCAAACGTTTTCTACTAAGATTTTTATAATATTTTAGTAACTTAAAGCATACAAATATTTTAAAGTAAAATCATGAAATCTAATAATATATTTTTTCAGTCAATTAAAATATTTACGCTTTATTCTTGACAACAAATTCATTTCTCTAATTCACAACACTCTGTTCAGATACAGAGCAATTACTTTTTGATCAAGTAACTTATTTTAGAACAACCAAAACCAAGGGACTCACTCCATTACAAATAACTACAGGAAAATTAGGAATACGATATTAATCATCCGAAGTTTATAGATGAGCTGACCCAAGCCACAACAAGAACACCAACGCATTTCTGAGAACTTAAGAACATCAAACGAGAAAGGAACATCATTGGCAGCTGACACATTTGCATGATCCTTCTCTAGAAGATCTTTCAGATCAACCTATTTCTGATTGAGTTTCTGCAGCTCATCCTCAATTCGTTGCAGCCGAGCCTTAGCAGTGGCTTTAACATAGAATGGAGGAGAGACATAATGATATCGCACAAATCTAAAACAGAGTACTCTGTTTCTTGATCGTAAAGACGGATTTTGATTCACTTTTCTCCTATTTCTTGATCATAAAGAGGGGTTAGAGAGAGAGAGAGAGAAAAAAGGAATGCAAAACGATCTGATTACTCGAGCGAGGAGATAGAATCTGAATAGCTTTTGCCTTCACGATCTCATTGATGTCTAAAACACTTTGTGATATAATTTGGGGAACATGCATGGTATACGCAATAATAACTATTGGTGCATGATGATGACTGATGTGATGTTAATTAAGTTCCAGCCGGCGAACAACGAAGGGGCGAGAGTACCGACAACACTCGTCTTTCAAAGTGGTTGTGTCTTTGTGGTTAACTTTCAAAACAAGTCAAAGAACCGTATAATCTGAGCCAGACAAAATAAAAGCAAATCGGTTGAAACCAAAACTAATTGAGCCAAGTTAAACCAAAACTAATGAAACCGGGATTTGAGCTTTTTTTGGTATCAGCCGTGATTTGAGTTGCACCAACCTTACAAGAAGAAGACTCGTTTCTTGAAACAAAAACAGAGGGAAAAACAATAGACGGAAAATACCAAAGAGTAGTACTTATCAACGAGCATCAGACGACTTGTTCCAAAAGCTTAGGTCTTATGATGATTTGACTTCTGCAACAATTGTTCTAAACAAGAAACCTACTTTTTTTACAGCCTAGCGTTCCTCACGTCACGCGCCATATCATGAGAATAATTTAGAAACCAGACGATCATCAGAAAAGCTATCCACATACGTTTCTTCTTCGGATTTGTTTTCACAGAATTTTGCATCTGCGAGTAAAAACATCATCCTTTAAAGACTTGAAAAACAAACCACAGAAACTCCTAGTCCTACTTTATTTTTTTTACCTGTTTAATCCCATTGACATTGTTGCTTTCATTTGGTGGTGAAGTTTTCTTGAGCAAATCATTAGACTCAACACCAACATTCTCCTTTTTCTTGCTCACAAGTTTAGATGCGTCTTCAGGGTTCTCTAATGCAACTAATGTTCCAATGACATCCAGAACATCCAACTCTGCAACAATCATGAGTTCTCCGTTCACAAGAAATCCACCATCTTTGTCATGAAGGTTGGTAAGGGGAAGCATTGCTGGAAAACCCCAAATGGTTGACTTGCCATCAAAACAGTGCTCTGTTTCTGTAACAATTCGACCAACTAGTGTTAGTAAATATCTCAAAACTGATCCGTAGAAACTCCCAAAACCAACACATCACACCCTTGACCAACATATAATTCCAATCCAAACAAGTTCAAGAGTGCAAGATTCATAAAACATGAAACTTTCTATATTTATATCTATTGCTGGAAGAGTCGAAGGATTATATGAGTTTGTTATTGTCAAAATGTTTGATATGAGCAAGTGCTACTGACACAAAGCAGGATTATTCAACTATATGTAATCAAATAGTGAGCAGAGATTGGTAAAAGTCATCAACTTTCACTATGGAGAGATGTTGTGACAGTTGATTTACAATACTAAAGCGTAGTTTTACAAGCGTTCTCCATCCACAAGGCAATGATTCAGCTTCATTGACTTCCAGATAGAGAGACAAGTAATCACTGTTATTTCCTTTGGGAAAGGTAAGGAGACGCCTGCAAGAAAACCCAAAGAACAGTATTATAAACCGTTAGACTATATATGTCACTTTATAATCTAAGTAGACGAAAAGGTCCATTTTTTGCTTTACCATTTGCAGTCGCTGATCAAGACTTTGTACAGCACACAGCATAAATGCACAACGTATACCTCTCAGTAAAAAAATTAATGAAATACTTTTGTCTATACTTTTGTCTACAGAAAGTATCTTGCAATCACAACTTAACGATGGTTACTCTGTGTATGTTACTGACTTAGCTAATCATAAATCAATCAACTAGTTATAGAAGACTGAAGTGAAAATCACATTTCAGTACTGAGTGTTCTTCTGAAACCTGTTTTACTACAGATAGCCGAAGCTTTACGTATCTTCTCCATCCAGAAGGCAGTGATGCAACATCAGCAATTTCCAGAAACAGAGACAAGTGATCACAGTTGTCTCCCTTTGGATAGGCGAGAATACGCCTGAAGAAAACAAGAAGAAACGAGTCAACAAAACCCATATCTCCGATATATCAGATAGACAAAAGCATTTTAAAAAGTAAAATTACTTTATACCATTTGCAGTCATCAATCTGGAATGGAACAGAATAAAACTTGTCACATTGCAAAGAGGAGAAGTTCTTTATCACCCAAGCGAACTTCTTACCAACTTTCTTTGTCATTGATGCAATATAAGATTCTTCCTGATATAACTAGAAGACCTGGAGAAGAAAAACTAAGTTTTCTCTGAACAAAGTGATTGGAGGCAAAAAAAAAAAAAAAAAAAAAAAAAAACTAAGAAAGCTATGCATACCTTACAGAGTCGGTGAGGGAGTTCTGTTTTTTTTTTTTGAGGGGATTTTTATCAGCAGTTGATAGATACTATATGATGAAAAATGCATGAGTCTCGATTGATGTGCGCGAATGAAAACGGTCTTCGTCCTTCGTGACTTGATACTCTTCAATAATTACGAATTAACACATTGCGGCTCAGGTGAGTATTAAAGGAGTCTACGTAAGCGCAGGGGCATAAAAGTACATCCTTGAATTTCTTGCTGCATTTATATCATGCGGGAATATGAACAGCCTTGACTCCTCGTGACTTAATAATCAGCCAAAACTACGAATTAAATTATAGAAAATATCAATATATGTTAAAGCAGCAATGTTAGGGTGTCTTTCAAATATACGCTTCACAATTGAACCTACAAGTGAAAGGATATCTAAACCATATCATACAAGTTTGTGGCCTCTATGTAACTAATTTCATGTAACTCCAGAAACTAACCAATCTTACAGAGATTATCTTCAAAACATAAAACGAAACAGTCTTCCCAACAAAACACACCATCTTATGTAGAACACATGGTCGTACCTAATGTATTCAGGTTTGAGATTTTCTTGAAAATAAAGAATACAGAGTTGAGATCTAATCTTAACTTCTTACCTGTGAAGGAAGAACATGAAACCCATTGACCTCTATTTTTCTCAGGGGAATGGAATCATCAAAAACATCTGATGTGCCGAGAACCTCAGCAACAATCATTAGCTCTCTGTAAACTAGTATACGAATCGCGACAATGTGCTTCCAAATCTAGTCTGGCAAGGGTTTTAGGGAAGAGATAGTGGAAGATGATGATGTCTCTACAAAATTACTGGTTAGCTAAAACCGATATAAACCAAACCATATAGTATTAATCAAATTCAAACAATTTTAGGCCGAATTATCAAAATTAATTCAGGTTTTAGTTCTTGATCATCAGTTAATTTTTCCCTCGAATTTGTAGTAGTAAATCGACAAATCTATGAAATATTCAAAAGCCAACTTCCCTCAACTAGCACGGAAGATATAAAGGAACACAAGAGCAAGTGATTTAGTTTTGTCGTTAAGACACCTGACATTTTTGGTAGACCATGGAGGCAATATACAAACTAAACCACAAATTCTTTTGAACCCAGAACAACAAATGCTTAACAACTCAAGTCATAAGTTCAATAATTAAAGGCCAAAGTTAAAAAAAAATTAAAGAAGATATCAAGAACACCAAATGCCTAAACAACTGTGGTCAGCAAACAAGATCATCGAAAGACAGAGCACTTCTGGTGGCCGACAACTCTGTCTTCTCCTTCTCGGCAAGAGCATCCAGGTCTGACCACTTCTGCTTCAATATCATAAGATTTTCCTCTATTTCGTGGAGCCGGGCCAAACCAGACTGCTCTTCCTCCTTCTTTTCCTTTACTTGGTCCAGCTTCTTCTCCAACCAATCCACCTTAAACCCTGCATCTCTCAAGTATGTCAGCGCAATGTCTGCTTCCACAAGATCTTCATTGGAAAGCTCCTCGAGTGACTGGCACATTGTCTCGATTAAGCTGAGCAGAAAATTCATACACGCGTTCCTCAGATGTTGGTTCTTTACACGAAACTCCACAGCAATGTCTGGGTGATTTTCGAATATACGTCTCACAGATTCCACCTGCGAGTCAAAAGATATGAAAAAACAGAGCATTCTTTGGGGATTACGAAACATACTCTGTACCTTATATTACAGATAACAACACGCCTTCTTACCTTGGAAGAAACAACCTCAAAACCATTGATATCCATTGTTTCCTTTACTGGTTGAATCTCCATAAGCACATTATCACAAGTCTCAGATGCCACGGTGTTAATCCCCTTACCACTATTTTCCATTGTCTGAGAGACATCCTGCAAGGACTTCACTTGGTTTACATTCAAAACGAGAGATGAAGACTCATCATCAACATCTTCTTTAGATGCATCGTCATTTTCACCTTTGGAAACCTGATCAGACTCGGCCACAGCCACCACAGTGTTATAACTTATACCATTATTTTCTTCCTTAAGAGAAAGATCCTCTAAGGCATTCAATTGGTTCAAAGGAGTAATGCCACTACCTCCATCATCAGCATCATCATCATCATCCGAACTCTCTTCATAATCGTCTTCATCATCATCCAAACTCTCTTCAGATGCATCATCATCATCATCATCATCATCATCATCATAATCATAATCTGAACTCTCTTGGGATGCATCATCATCATTATCCGTACCATCTTCAGAGGCGTCATCATTATCTAACTTATCTTGAGATGTAGCATTATCTTGCGCCACTTGATGACTAGGAGAGTCCCCCTGAGATTTACTGAGAGAAGCTTCTTTGCTATTCACAGATGCAGTAACCTCCGCAGGTACAACAATATCTGGTAGAACATCTACTTCAGCGACGATAGTGAGCCTGTCATTCACTAAAAATCCTCCCAAAGGATTACTGAGTTGGTCAAGGGGCAAGAAGTCTTCAAAGCTGGAGATGTATTCGTCATTCAAAAAACATCTCTCTCCTGTCATTATTTCCAAAGAAACAAAAACATTTTGGTTACATCGAATGATATAATATTTAACGGATAAGATTCAGAGATTGCTACTACTACATGTATATATAGAGAGAGATTCGTATATTACCTAAGACTTTGTTATATCGAGGGGAAACATTGACAAGAGTAATGCGATGCTTGACTATCGTTCCCCGTTCTGGTAGGGGAGATCCAGGCGTAAAATAAAGATACACGGCTAAGTCAACATAAGAACGATCATAATAAACTCCTCTGCGATAAGCATTAAGACGCCTGTTCCAAAGCATCTGATTAAGAATGGCATCAAAAACATTCCACAATAATAAATATGGTTTCTTGCTTTACCAACTGAAGCTGCCGACCGTGAAGGGGAGAGAGTAGCGGTTGGACTCCCAGTCTTTCAAAGATGAGAAATTTCCCAAAACCCAAGTGAATTTCTCTTGCATCTTCAGGCCTAGCAATATAATCTTAAGTTACTGCCAGAGCAAGAAAAGTGAAAACCCCTAATTCCCAAGTTCGTGAACAATAACGTGCTTCCAAATCCAGTGTCCTAGGGTTTGCTGTTTAAGGACAGAAAAATTATATAGATGTGAGTATGTGACGTTACTAGGATTAACCAAACCATATTTTAATGGGCCTGTATTTAATTTTACTCGGTTTAACTTCTTCCTTTTGTTTCTCAATCGAACCAAAACTAAATTGACAAACTAAACCGAGCTGCGATCCAATCAAAAACAAGATCGTCATGGTAATCGAACCAAAGTCAATGCTGACTGGACCAAAAATCTTTTTTAGCTTTTAGCTTCAAAGCTAGAGATACACCATCATACAATGGATATTCAAAAAGGAGCTTCCCTCCAATGTGAAAATAAACAGTTGTCCACGTTAGAAGCAAGATACGTGTGCAGGACATGTTACGTTATGTGTCAATCCAAAATCCATCATATACATCTGTTAATACTCTCCATCTTCCACCTACTCAAGATTCATACGTATAGAATCATTAATAATTCATACGAACATGCATATCAGATTGTAGTTGGCTAAAGCCGAATAAGTAACAAAAAAAAACATACTTACAGAAATTAAAAAAAATGGAGACTTACGTTGATGCGATTGGTGTGGACGAGACTGCAGCCATGACGACGGAGACAGCGGCTGAAAAGCACAAGAAAAAATTGAAAGTGATGGTTGCGATTGATGAAAGCAAGAACAGCTTCGATGCGTTGCAATGGGCAGTGGAACATCTCAGAGATGTTATTAGCGCCGAACCCGAAACCAATCAAGAAGGCGGCTTACTTACGTTGGTTCATGTTCACCCTACCTACCTTCAATATATTTACCCTTCTGGTGGCACTGGTGAATAAAAAACGCTTCTCTTTTTTGTTTTTCTCTTTTGAGTTTATTTTCTATCCCTATGATATATCGGAAATGGCTATATACAATATTGAGAGAGTTTGAAAACTTTTAGCTTCGGCGGTGTATGCCACAGATTCAGTGCCCGAACAAGTGAGAAAAGCACGAGAAGAGAGTACGACTAACTTATTCACACGGGCATTGGAGATATGCCGAGGCAAAATGGTGCGTGATGTGTATATATGTGTGAACAACGTTTTCGAATTGTCTTTTGTCTCCCTTTTGAGTTTTTGGTGCATGTTGTAGGTGAAGACAGAGACTATGATATTGGAAGGAGATCCTAAGGAGATGATATGCCAAGCGGTCGAGCAAACCCACATTGATCTTCTTGTGGTTGGTAGCCGTGGACTCGGCATGATCAAAAGGTTACAAAGTTCATTTTGGTCTTAAGCAAATAAAAAATGAAATTTCAAGTGCGACTATCCACCAATTTGTGGTGTCTGGGGATATGCAGGGCGTTTTTAGGGAGTGTAAGTGACTACTGTGCCCAGCATGCGAGATGTCCAATTCTCATAGTGCGACCGCCTAGAGAAACCTCAACTAGTAGCACGAAGGAACACAAGAGCAAGTGAGGAAGGGAACCTTGTTATGATCAGTTCTTTTTCATTCCGTTTGTACTTCGTAGAGAAAAAAGTGAGCCAATAAAGAATAAAAAGTGTACGTCGAAGAGTTTTCTGAATTTAGCTAGAGATTGTGCACCAAAACTAAAATAATTAAACCTTTCGTTTCTATAGGTTCTAAACCAGAAAACTGGTTTAGTCATCTGGTTAAAGCTATACAGTTTCTAAATGCAAGTAAAAGATGGATTGAGAAACAAACGTTACAATACACGCCAGAGTTGTATTTTGCGAGTTGTGTTGTCAAGCCTGCAAGTTAGATCACAATGACTTCTTTGTTAGTCGTGACCAAACTAGAAAGGTACTAAAATTAGAATCCTCGTTAGGACAAGTTTATACCTGTTGGCTCATTAGGATCTCCACTGCTACGGTGAGATCATCGTCGGCAGCAGCAAGCGCCACTTCCACTTGTGTCTGCACAAACCCAGAGACTTTTATGACATCTTTTCACTATTTTGTTTCTGTCAAGGTTGGTATGAATCAAGAAACATACCCTATCAAAGCCCATGGCGACGAGTTTCTGGATTTGTTCTTCTGGAGCAGCAACACGACCCTGTATCTTGACAACTCAATAAGAAAAAAATCTTCTAGAAGCCTTACACGGGTTTGGGACTTTGGGTCTTAGGCGAATATCTAAGAGAAGTAACTTACCTGGGATTGGGGCAGGACTGCTGCATTAGCTATTGGCACCTGTCTGCACACGATCAAATATGAGGGTGAGGTTGAAAGAAGGTGCATATAAAGCTGATAATGTAGACATTAAATACCTTGGCTCCGCCATGGTGGTGATAGTTGCATCAGAAAGGCGGTCTGGGGTGCTGCTATCTTCCAGCAGTCTAGCGTGAAGGTTTGGATCTGTTTCTCCAGCTGGGGCGGTTGGATCACGGGCAGTGCTAAGAGTTCTACCTCTTCCCGGAAATCTACTGTCCTCCGAAGACTGCATGTAAAGTAGTATGATGGTCAGATGTGAACTCATCCACTAAGACAAGGAAAAGAAAGTGACAAGATTAGCATGGACGTACCTGACTAGATGCTTCCCTCTGGGGCAACCATGAAGACAAGGATCTCCAAGCATTTCCAGTAGAGAAGCCACTGTTCAAGGAAATATGTCATTCCAATGTTCTCTATGAAAATAATTCAGTCTTTCATATGTTCTTAGGAAAACAGACCTGGATGTTGTATTTTGTGCAGAGTAAGTGGGAATGTAACTGGAAGGATTCCCACCAGTACACATGATGAACTTGGGCCGCCTTACAAAGCTAGACTGGAAAAGGACAATGAATATGGATGAGCTATGACTTATGCAGAGAAACTATGTCTATTGCACCACTCAGAACCTCATATCAAAATAACAGCAAAACAAGAAAGTGGTTGGCTAATGGCTATCAACGTTGTAGTGAGTGAGTAGCTGAACATAAGGGAGTACAAATTTTGGATCTTGGTGGCTACTGAAGTACTTACCATCCAGGAAGCTGACTCAATGGTGGTAAAAAAAGAAGAGCTAGGCATCAAGAAATTGAAGAGGCCATAAGAATCTGAAATCCAAAGCGACTAGCAAATTAGCTTCCCATGTAAATGCAGGCTTAGAAAGAAGATGGGAATGAAACAGGTCAAAAATCATACATGAAAATCCAGACAGGATACCGCATAGGTGCCCAAGCAGTGAAACATTTGTCATGAGAAGCTGGAATACTATTAATAAGATCCACGGATACCTACACATGGATACAAATTTTTACATCATATGAATAACAAGAAATGCAGGAGGACATTAAGATGCCAACAAGCAAGACAATGAGCTTACAATTTAGCTGGTACGTTGAAGACACCAAACACACTGCACAGAGAAAGAAAGTAGCAAATGAAGATTATATGAAATGCTTAGTGAATACAAAGGATTGGAAAAACAGCCCACACTCGGAAGACATTACACGCATATCTTACATTCACATGTGCAGAAGGTGTTTTCACATGCATGTGCAGCTTAAAATGTTTGAGAATGTTTCTGAGCTATAACGACAACCTCATATTTACTTACACATTAAACTTCCAGAGATAACTAAATTATTTAAGTAACCATTAAAAATTCTTACCTCCTAGAGGTAACTCCACTGAGACTTGTCTCTATGACAATCATAGAAAACAAGATTCCAGAAAATCCAATCGCGCATTCATTCAGGAGATGATCATATTGATAGAAGGGATTATATCCAGCCAAGGATGCTATAAGAAGATGCAATATGGCATTGGTCGTTGCCAGCAAAAATGTCAGGTAGAGCAAACGGACGGATCCCATGATTCTCTCCAGCTCAGAGCCCATAGGAACCAATGCCATCATGTTGAAGAGGACATGAAGCAGTGATCCATGGAAAATAATGGCTGTATAGAACCTATAAACTGCACAACAGATGACAGGAATAGGATGAACAAGAGAAAAAAAGAATCAGGAGATTTCAGGCATCTCATTCAAATGCAATGAATTTACCAGTTTACAAGACGATAGGAATATCAAACATGGACAATTATTATTTTTCAAGAACAAAAGTTAGCAAAGCTACATGAAAATGAAATGCAACCCTCAATAATATGAGAAGATTACCTTGGAAGCGCGAGATAATCGCTGAGGGTAAGAAGCACACTTCATAGAAAGTGTCATATCCAGTTAAGAGGCATATCACGTAAATGACCCCACAAACTGCCACCACCGATGACGTGAGGAACGGTATGGCATTCCACCACTGTCCAACTCTAGTCTGAACCCCAGCCTACGAGGAAATGAGAAATCCATAACTAATCAAAAACCTTTACTAGTTTAGTTTATAACTAGACATTGTGCCAGACATAAAAATACCTGATTATCTAGTCCAAGAACACTAACATAAATACATTCAACCTTTTGACTTAATTCAGAATCCGTTCAAAAGGAGGGATTTACAATAGTATGATCCAGAATCACAGTTCTATAATAGAATGGTGAAGGTTTATAATTCGACGAACTAATGAGACAACAGAAGAAGCAGAGGCTGGTATAAGACTCGGCCATTAAAGTGAAGCTATGCCGAATCGAACAGCTAATTAGTTAACTCTACCGAATTAACACACACTCGTACTGATTTTGCTATCAGCCATAGCTCGTTCTCACTAGGAGTTTCTCGGTAATCAAATTAAGTGAAAACCTCAGCAATTTCTGGTTAAGATCAGGGAGAAAGAGCAAGCAGAAGGGAAAATCGAACAGATCTCACCTCGGTAACAATGTTTGGCCTCATTATCGAAGTCGCGAATTAGTCTTCTTCTCTGATGATGCTTGCGTGTTTTTGAATTTCAATGACCATGGAAGAAGAAGAACTACTCTCGTCGTTTCTCTCCCACCGTAAGACTTCTCGAGATCTTAACTTCTTCTCCCGGTTTAGCACTTTGATTCTGGTAAAGTTTGGCAAACCGGGTCGAACCAGCTTCTTCTTTCTTTATTTTTCTTTTTTTTTTTTTTTTGCTGAGAGAAAGTATAAAAATTTGATGCATTTGTTGTGGTTTTGGAATGTTACGGATTGAATTTGTTTGTGATGAGCTAATTCCGTATTTCATGTTGATTCATGAAGCAATATATCAATTGATAACGTAAAGCATATAAATACTCAAAAACTCTTCAATCGATCAACAGACTTGAAATCTGCGGTTGCAAAAAATACAGAACAGAGAACCATTTAACACGTTGAGATCACCAAGAGAACATTGACGAAAAAAGATCAGAGAGCTGAGAAATAGGATGAGTGGGAAGCACCACACATGAGCGTTACCCGCCGCAAACCATCCTCCCTGCTAGGGGGTTAAGGACTTGAAATGTAGGAAACCTGAGATTGGTTAAGAATTTAACAGTAAGCGAACAGCAAAAGGGGAAGAAGACATGAACAAGTGTAGATAGATGCTTAGATGAAAACATGTACTACTCACAACTAGCTGTCCTCTTCCAAGCCTCCTAATCTGGTACCTGGATCATAGCTTATAAACAGTCGAAACTCGTTTCCGAGTTTGCTAGAGTGAAGAGGCTTAAAGACACAAGGACGAACACCCAATAGTTCAGCTGCATGTTCTCTTTGCACCTCTCCTGCAAGAGGTAAAATCTCACCCAGTTGATAAACCATAAGATCCAATGAAATCGACTTGAAGAAAACATAAGTCATCGTAGTACCTGTGAGAAGAAGCAACAATGAATCTACCGGGCTTGCGAGGAACGAAATTGTCTGACTAACTCTTTCCAGGCACTCCCTACTCTGCCAAACATAAACAAATCAAGATCATTAAAACGCTAACTAGAAGTTACTTAAAGACATTTTATGTTTTGAAGAACAGCGAGCAATATAGGCACACAAAAACATCACAGATTAATGTGGTCCTAGCAAGCCACAAATACTCTTATCTGGGAAATATTTTGGATGATAACCAAACCGCAGCATAGATACACAACGTATTTATCTTAAAGAAGTGGGAAGAATTAAGCCATGACCATAAACTAACTGATAAAACTCCAGTTGTAGGAGTTTGGCAAAAGCTTACACTTCTACTTTCACCTTGTTCTTACTGATTTTGAACTATATTCAATCGAACTCCACGATTGAGAGGCCAATAAACCGTAACTCTATCTATATGCATCCTACATATCAATCTCTAATCCAATCTTATCGAGTGGCAGGCTAAAAATACTCGAACATTACCATTACATGATTGCATGAACAAAGAAAGTAAACAACTTTTAACAAAATTTACCAAGTAGGGAGGATCTGCAACGATTATATGGAAGCAATGTTTCAGCTGAAGCGGCAGATCTTCAGGTTCGTTGTAATCATAAAACGTGAACTCACTTCCATATCTCTCGAACCTCATATCGTACTCCAGCAGTTGCACATGGAGACTCGGATCCCTTTTCTGACTCATCACAAAATAAAAACCCGGGAATTTAGCATCAACAGCAACCAAAAGTACCGATTTTTAGCAAAACGGATTCGATACAAATTAAGGGTACTTAACAAAACTAATCAATAGTAGTTGAACCTTGAGATAAACGTAGAGAGTAGGGCAAGCAATGCAAGCGACTCTGCAGCCTGAGAATCTTTGAGAGAGAGTGACCACTTCCTCAGCTACAGTCTCCGCGGTTTCAGGTTCGTACCAGAACTGGCTGAGTCTCCAATCCTCTGTAACCAGCTCCACTTTCTCGGATTCATCACCTCCGGCTTCGGGCGTGCTCTCGGTAGGCTTGTTTTGGTCGGCTAGAAATTCCTGGAGAGCCGCCAATGCTTGAGAGCTCAACACTAGCGGATCGTCGTCTTCTACATCTCCGTCTCGTGGAACTGAAACTTTGCCGTGTAGCCTCTGGAGCTCATCTTCTTTTTCCATTGAGCTTCGGCGTCGGAGTACCGGAGTAAAGTAGAATTTAACGGACACGGCCAATTGAATGTTTAGGGCTTTTCGATTCGGCTTGCGTTTATAGAGAAATTTCATAAAAGGTCACCAACTTTTGAACGTTTTCTTATTGAGACATGTACCTTTTTTATTGAGACTAAAAAGGATCACTATATAAATACTGTATATACATTACGTTAAAAACTATATTTTATTTGAAACAAAACTTGTAATAAGCATTCAAATTAGACTTGTAATTTTTTTTATCAAAATAAGTTAAATAAAGCTAAAAATTGTATTTTTATTTAACTTGTAAAAAACATTCAAATTAATTTGTGTTTTTATCAAGATAAATTAAATAAAGCTTGTGATCTTTTATATATATATATATATATATATATATATATATATATATGTTATTTAAAATAAAAAAATTGTATTTGTGGAAAAGAGAAACTTTTAAAGTTGATGATTATCTCTTATGGATTTTAGACTCGGGTGAAACTACTAATTTTGAATTTTATAGGGACCAAGTTTTAAAAACTAAATTCTTGTTTATATTTCCATAACATCGACGCCAAAATTAGGAAAAAAACTGAGGAGGAGCCAACAAAAAAGTTACAGTGAGATCGTGAAAGCTCTCTCTTTCTCTATGTTTAGGAAGTTAGAAAGAAAAAAAAAAAAAACAGAGGATTCTAATTTATCCACCGCCAATGGAACACATTGGCATTGATAGAATGAGATTTGATAAGAATCTCATAGATGAGAAATGGCCGCCATTATCGTTCTCTCTCACGTTCCCATCATCTAATCCTAGACACCAAAGTCCCCTCCCTATTCAAAACCTCCTCGTTTCCTTTTTGGCTCTGTTCTTTTCTTCCATTAAAAGAATCTCTTCTGTCTCATGGGTTTTGTCTGACTTCCAGGTCTGTTTCTTCTTTTACCCTTTTGTTTTTTCTTTCTCCTGAAATACAACAATTTAGGAAATCTCCTACATGTTTTCTTTTTGGTCTGGTGTGGTTTGACAGATGATCGTATTGTATATCTGACATTTTCAGGACTTTCATCGTAAGGAACTGCTTGAACCTGGTTTCAACTGAAAATGGGTTAGTATTTTTTGACAAGATTCTATGATTATTTGATTTGGTGTATATATATTGAAACTTTGAGATATATTTTTTTTGTGTTTGGTTCTGCAGAAATGAAGACCATTCTTCGATCAATCAGTTTTAATGACAAGGACTCGGATTCAACCATCTCTGAATCACCTGAAACTAAGAAGACCCTGTACAGCAGATCCCTTAGCGGTAAAGGGACACAACGTTCAAGAATCTCTCCAGCTGATGTGGAGATTAATTTCTCTGTTAAGCCTTTAACTTTTATGAAAGAAGATGACAGATATAAAATGCGGAGATGGAAGCCTGTTTCCGAAAACGATCATGCCAAAGAATTCTTAGCCTTGTTATTAGGTGACGGAAGATATCAAGCTGCCTTGAAGTTGCAGAAGGTTTATAGAAGCTTCCGAACTCGAAGACGGCTTGCTGATTGTGCTGTAGTCGTTGAGCAAAGATGGTTCGTGCTTAGTGCTATAATTGTTGGCATTGTATATTCTAGGTGTTATCTGTTCTAGTGTGACTCAATAGATCATTTTCAGGTGGAAGGTACTTGACTTTGCTGAGCTTAAAAGGAGTTCTATATCGTTTTTCGAAATTGAGAAGCAAGAGACTGCAGTTTCACGCTGGTCTAGAGCGAGAACAAGAGCTGCTAAGGTAACATTAAACCCACCATCAAACATGTTGGCTTGATTAATGCACCCATTTTCTTCTTGTGCACTTATCTTTATTTACTGATTTGACCATTTTTACCCCTTAGGTGGGTAAAGGCTTGTCAAAAGACGAGAAAGCTAGGAAATTGGCTTTGCAGCACTGGCTTGAGGCAGTAAGAATATTCTTGTACAATATATATATGTCTTTCTTTGTTGCTATAAATTTTGTGTAAAGCCATGTGATCTTACTTTTCTAGCTTATTAACAGATTGATCCTCGACATCGGTATGGACACAATCTGCAATTCTATTATCATGCTTGGCTCCACTGTGACAGTAAACAACCATTTTTCTATTGGTAAGCTTCCTATTACAAAATAAAAAGTATGACAATATCAAGAGTACGTACATAGGATTTACGAGCTAACGTTCAACTTTGGACATATCAATTTTAGGCTTGACATAGGAGAAGGGAAAGAATTGAACCACGAAAGATGTCCAAGATCAAAACTCTACCAACAAAGCATCAAGTATCTTGGTCCGGTGAGTTCTACCCTCTAGTTTATGTGCTTGGTAGACCAATATTCTTGACATTGCTTGTTAGATACCATTTTGTAATGCTTTATTCATTCTTATAAACAGACCGAAAGGGAGGCATACGAAGTTGTAATTGAGAATGGGTTACTAATGTATAGACAAAGTGGGATAGTCCTCGACACAAAAGAAGGTCCACCTGATGCAAAGTGGATCTTTGTCCTAAGTGTATCTAGAATATTGTACGTTGCAATGAAGAAAAAGGGTAACTTTCAACACTCGAGTTTTCTAGCCGGCGGGGCTACATTATCTGCTGGAAGAATTGTGGTTGACGACGGTGTTCTTAAGGTGAAATCATTTTTTTTTAACTTGAGCTGTTCCTCGTTTACACTTGTACTGCAGAAGCTGAGAAGCAAGGGATTGTTAAAACTTTGTGTGTTAAGTTTGAGTTCTTTGGATGATCTTTTCAGGCAGTTTGGCCTCACAGTGGACATTATCTCCCAACAGAAGAGAATTTTCAGGCGTTCATGTCGTTCCTTCGAGAGAACAATGTAGACCTCACCAATGTAAAGGTAAGTCCATTCTGGTCATAGTTTTGGCTCTGGTTTGTGTTCTATGATTTACGGAGTTATAATTTTGTTTTTCATGTTCTACAGAAGAGTCCGGATGAAGAAGATGGAGAAGCTCATGCTAAGGTCAAGAGGATGCCTTCGAGAATTAAAGAGACGACAGAAGAAGAACATTGTGACTTTGTGGATGCTGAGACCGGCGAAAGTCCGAACTCTAAGCCCTGCAATCATTCAGAGCTAGAAATATTAACAAGGTTCAGTTCAAAATTGTCAAGACCGGCCGAGATTCTTAACAAAGACGAGGAAAACATGATTGAGGATGATGAGGATGATGAAGAAGAACCTGAAACCCCTTCAGAACAAGGATATGAGACAGCAGAAGAGACATTCATAGCTGAGGAAGAGTTCACATTCCCAAAATCAAATCTGTTCGATGAAGACATTGAAGAATACGAGAAACCTGTCCTCAAGGAGAAGATAATGAAACGGATAGATTCACACAAAGGAATCAAATCATACCAGTTAGCTGAGCGGCTACATTCAAGATGGAGTACTGGTGCAGGCCCTAGAATCAGTTGCATGAGAGATTACCCTTCAGAGCTTCAATTTAGGGTTCTTGAGCAAGCTCATTTATCGCCAAGAGCTTCACGCTTTCCTAACCCATCTCCTTTTGCCCGGCCGGTTAGATCACGAGGAACAAGTCTTGGGAGAAGTCCTTTGGCTGATGAACTTGAAAAGCTTTAGGTCGATATGTGACGCAACTGCTCATGTGATGAACTGATCGGCTTGAATATTTCTTTTTTTTGGGTTTTGTTACGCAAGATACAAAACTAGGGATTAATTGAAGAATGGTCTTCTTACTTACTATGTGTCTTCCTTGTTCTTCAAGTCAACTATTCATTATTCTTTTGTTCAAGTATATGTCTGCAACTCTACATACATAATTTGATAAACAGAAATTTAATTGTTATTTTTCTTTTTTTTTTTGTATTGATTTTACTGGTACAGTATAATGATTCTTTCGTGTGATTATTTTTGTAATCCACTGTATTCTTAATCTTCACAAAGAATACTAATCCAAATGTCAATCAAACAAATTTGGTTTAAATTAACCAAAACTAGTCAAAACTTTAGTCCGGTTTATAATGTTTAACCGGAAAGTGAATCAATGTTTTTTCTCCAACAAACCGAGCGATATTGCTACCCCAAAAAGGGGTAAAACAAACACCGCCATATAGGGGTAAAACAGGAATTTTATAAGAAGTAATTCCTAAATTGCAAAAGCAAAAGTCCTAGAAATACTTGGCACAGTTCCTCGTCTGGGGATTTTGGGATTTTAATCCTTGTCTTACGTTCTCGCTCGGTACATATCCGAATTTCGTTGGTTCAGGTTTCGAAATCTATTAGTCTTTGTTTGTTTGATGTTGATTGAGATTAGTTTTTGCACTCAATAGCTTATTTGATTTTTTCCTGAAGAAAAGTATTCTGCTTCGGATCTAATGTTATTTACTGGATTATGATTTTTCTGGGTTTGATTTCTAAGTTTTTCGTAATTCTATGATTATCAAAATCTCTGCTTGATTGGAATTTTTTTTTGAAATTTTTGCTTTACTCTGTTTTCACTGAAACTCTAAATGAACTATGGGGTTACTGCTCCTTTAATTTGTGGATTACGTCTATCTTCGTTAATTATGAGTATTTCAGATATTGATTTGGTTATAGACTTGTAGCTTTCTTCCTCTGAATTTGTATTAACATGTTAGCATGTGGAACCAACTTATAAGATAATCGAACCATATTGGTTTGGTAGATGTTGTCATGTGACAACTACTTAACCTCTTAGGTATAGATGATTGTAAAAAATTAGTTCTTTTGTTTATTTATTGGTTCGATCAAGTCCTGTCCTGTTTAGAAGTCATTGGATTGGCAAAATGTGTTTTTCAGAGTTACTTCATCTTTTCAGCTAGTTTCTTTTTCCATTTTTTTTCTTTGTGGAATGCAGGACTGCAGGTTATCATTACTTCCATTGCAAACGTTTACCTCTTCTACTAAGAAAGATGTCTAAGTTCTTTGGTCCTCAGGTTTTCCCTTGAACCCTTTGTATCTTTAGTATGGTGTATTGGTTTTACTTACTTCAATTTTCTCATTGTATCTTGTTCACCAGAGTGGAAGTGACAGTGAATATGAGAGTGATGTTGATGATCGGTTGGAGGAGGTTCAAGATACCAATGCTGCTGGTGCCTCGCGTTACCTTGCAGGTGGCAATGAGAGTGATGACGAAGATCTCCATAAACGTGTTGTTCAGCCAACCAAAGACAAGCGTTTTGAAGAGATGGTCAGTACTGCAGAGCTGATGAAGAATGGCATGAGGATCAATGACTGGGTTAGTCTACAAGAGAACTTTGATAAAATTAACAAGCAGTTGGAGAAAGTTATGAGGATTACAGAGGCTGTGAAGGCTCCAATCTTGTACATCAAAACCCTTGTGATGTTGGAGGATTTCCTAAACGAGACTCTGGCAAACAAAGAAGCCAAGAAAAAGATGAGCAGTAGCAACTCCAAGGCCTTGAATTCAATGAGGCAGAGATTGAAGAAGAACAACAAGCTCTATGAAGACGAAATTAACAAATATAGGGAGTCGCCAGAAATCGAGGAAGTGAAGGAATCAGAGGATGAAGATGCGGAAGATGAAGACGAGGAGGATGAATTTGAGGATGACATTGATGATGACTCTGATTCTGGCGAGAAGGAAGACAACGATAAAGATGATCCCTCTTGGGAGAAGATGCTGAGCAAGAAAGATAAGCTTATGGAGAAGTTGTATAATAAAGATCCTAAAGAGATCACATGGGACTGGGTTAACCAAAAGTTCAAAGAAGTTGTGGCTTCCCGTGGCAGGAAGGGAACTGCACGATTTGAACTTGTTGATCAGCTTACACACCTGACAAGGATTGCCAAAACTCCAGCACAGAAACTTGAAATCTTGTTTAGTGTTATATCTGCACAATTTGATGTGAATCCTGGTCTCAGCGGACACATGCCTATCAATGTCTGGAAGAAGTGTGTGGGTAACATACTTACGATACTCGACGTTCTTGTCAAATATGATAACATCATTGTCGATGACACAATTGAGCCTGATGAGAATGAAACTTCAAAACCAGAAGATTTTGATGGAAAAATTCGGGTCTGGGGTAACCTTGTTGCATTTTTGGAGAGGATAGACACTGAATTTTTCAAGAGTTTGCAGTGCATAGACCCTCACACACGTGAGTATGTGGAAAGATTGAGAGATGAGCCGATGTTCTTAGCTCTTGCTCAAAACATCCAGGACTACTTTGAGCGGTCTGGTGACAATAAAGCTGCGGCAAAGGTGGCCTTAAGACAAGTTGAGTTAATTTACTACAAACCGCAGGAAGTCTATGATGCCATGAGGAAACTGGCTGAGCTGGTGGTGGAAGAAGAAGAAGAATATAGCGATATCCCCAAAGAGGAAGCTGGAGCTCATGCTTCATTCATTGTAGTTCCAGAGGTAGTTCCTCGTAAGCCAACCTTCCCAGAGAGTAGTCGAGCTATGATGGATGTTCTCGTCTCCCTTATTTACAAATATGGAGATGAACGGACCAAAGCTCGTGCGATGTTATGTGATATCTATCACCATGCTTTAGTGGACGAGTTTGTTTCTGCTAGGGATTTGTTGCTGATGAGTCATCTGCAAGACAATATTCAGCACATGGACATCTCAACCCAAATTCTCTTTAACAGGTCCATGGCACAGCTTGGTCTCTGCGCGTTCCGGGTTGGAATGATTACCGAAGCTCACAGCTGCCTCTCTGAACTCTACTCTGGTCAAAGGGTGCGAGAGCTGCTTGCTCAAGGTGTATCCCAAAGCCGATACCATGAGAAAACTCCTGAGCAAGTACATATTTTTGTTATTATTGCATAGCATCTTCTTTTGCATCTTAGGTTCATAAAACTATTTCCAATCTTGTTTAATTGGGTTTGTGATGTTCCTGGTGTATTCATTCATCAGTATATTTATATCGAGAATGGAGCTAACGGTTTGCAACCTTTTGGTCCGACCAGGAAAGATTGGAAAGGAGACGACAGATGCCATATCACATGCACATAAACCTTGAGCTTCTCGAAGCTGTTCATCTCATATGTGCCATGCTACTAGAGGTCCCCAACATGGCAGCCAGTTCTCATGATGTGAAACGCAAGGTGATAAGCAGGAATTTCCGTCGCCTGCTCGAGATCAGCGAGAGGCAAGCATTCACTGCTCCTCCTGAGAACGTTCGTGACCATGCCATGGCAGCAACCCGAGCTCTCACTAAAGGAGATTTTCAAAAGGCTTTTGAAGTTGTGAACTCTCTTGATGTCTGGAGACTGTTCAAGAATAGGGAAACCATTCTTGATATGGTGAAGGATAGAATCAAAGAAGAGGCTTTGAGGACTTACCTCTTCACGTACTCGGCCTCTTATGAGTCCCTAAGTCTAGATCAGCTTGCGAAGATGTTTGATCTCTCTGAGAACCTAGTCCACGGCATCGTGAGCAAGATGATGATCAATGAAGAACTTCATGCAAGCTGGGACCAGCCTACACGTTGCATCGTCTTCCATGATGTCCAACACAACAGATTGCAAACCTTGGCTTTCCAGTTGACTGAGAAGCTTGCTGTTCTTGCAGAGAGCAACGAGCGAGCAATGGAGGCTAAAACCGGTGGTGGTGGTCTGGATCTAAGTTCAAGGAGAAGAGACAACAATCAAGACTATGGAGGAGGAAAGTGGCAAGACAACATGGCTTACACACAAGGAAGACAAAGTTACAGCAGTGGTGGTAGATCTGGTTATGGTGGTAGCAGATCATCTGGGCATGGTGCGCAGAACCGAGGGACTGGTGGATATGGAGGAAGAGGTGGAATAGGGAACAGAGGAATGCAGATGGATGGCACAAGCCGTATGGTAAGTCTTAACCGAGGCGCTCGTGCGTAAACCTGACTTGGCTTTACATTTTAAGACATAAACCCAAATTAAAAAGGATATCTCTCGTTAGACTTATTTGTTGTTCTTACTGCTCGAAGAGCCTTCTTGACTTTTAGTTGACTCTGTTGTTCTATTTTACAAAAATATTAATTTTGAAAACAAACGTTTTATAATTAGTTATTAACTTATTATCGTCTACACTAATCGTTTGTTTAGTTTGTGTCTTCTACGTTTCATTTCTTAATAGCATTTTTTTCGTTTCGGTATTTTTTTAACTTTAAGAATATTAAAAGAAAACAAAAAAGGGATACGAAACATTTGGCAGCACAAAATCAAATAAATGGCAAATCACAATCAAAAAGTTAAAAAAACTTATAAAATAAATAATGCGTTGACTAAAGTCAGGGAAACCAAACCACACGTAGACGTCACTTTCTTAAAGTGGTGGATCAAAACTGGTGGCTATGAAATTTTTTATAAACAACTCTTAAGGTTCTCAAAATCTCTATATACTGCTATAATTAAAATAAAAAACGTCTATAATTTATTCTTCGCTCTCTTTCTCTCTCTCTCGCTTTGCCAGCGAACGTCCATTGGAGCTCCTCACTGCTCGCCTTAGGAGGGAGGGAGAGAGAGAGATTATCCTTAATTTTTAGCAAACAAAGATAAATTTGATAATTGGTCCTCTAATCCTCTCTTCTGAGGTTTTTGAAACCCAGAAAAATTTACTCACTGCCTCTAAATTTTCTACTCTCTCCTCTTTCTTCTTGACCTCTTGGGAAAGAGGGAGGGAAGAAGAAGATTCTCAATGGAAAGCTCAGGATCAGGCTCGGGGTCATGGCAAGGATTGATCCTTGTGGGTATTGTCACATGGATCTGTGTTTCTTCCTATCTCAATTTTACCTACAAACTTAGATCTCTCTTACAACCATGGGTCGCTCGTCATGTCCTTGGTGGCGTTCCTCTCATTCTCAGTATCCAGGTGTGCCTATTCAATGAGCCAATTAAAAGTTTACAAATCCCAACTAATGTATGTAGTAGAAACGAATTGAAGCTGATTTTATTTTTTTGCAGAAATGTCAGAATGGAGTGTTGGATGCTTTCTTCTCAGCGCTATCGTGTGTTGTCTCTGTGCCCTTTTACACTGCTTTCTTGCCTTTGCTTTTCTGGGTAATAACTTCTTGTTCAACATCAAAAGTTTGTAGTCTAAGTTGTGGCTTTTTAAATGTGGATATGATTGTAACCAATGAGTGTGATTGCAGAGTGGACATGGTAGATTGGCTAGGCAGATGACTCTATTAATAGCGTTTTGTGATTACTTTGGGAACTGCATCAAGGTATTATTTATTAACTAACTATTGGGTGTTCTATTACACATTCTCTTAGTTCAAGACAATCAACTGTTAGTTTTATACGGCCTTCTGTATCTAGGATGTGATATCAGCTCCTAGGCCAAGCTGCCCACCGGTTAGAAGGATTACTGCCACCAAAGATGAGCAAGACAATGCAATGGAATATGGCTTGCCTTCTTCACATACTCTTAACACTGTTTGTTTATCCGGGTATCTTGTCTCTGAACTCTGACACTTTTTGTTGTAGAATCCCATTGTTATTATTATTACCTAGCAGAGAATGTTTGTTCTTCGTACTACAATGCAATGAAGACAACAAATTTGTCTAAATGCTATAACCCGGTATGGAAACCATAGTAATATTGATGGATCAACTGATGCTTACTGATACTATCAGTCTGATAGTACAAATGTGAAGCATTTAGTGTAATCTGCTTTCCATCAGGGGGCTCTTTGGTAATACAAATGTTATTGTGGGTATTGGAGTTCTTAACACTCGTCTCCTCGTTCGTTGGTGTTTCAGATATCTACTTTACTATGTGTCATCATCTGTTGGATTCGAAAATGTGTCTATCCAATACTATGGATTTGCCCTTGCTTGTCTGTTGGTAGCCCTAATAGCCTTTGGTAAGATTCTACTAGAGAAAACATACATTTCTTAACAAGTTTTTGATTCCTCAATTAACCTCATTTTTTTCTTCTTAGGAAGGATTTACTTGGGTATGCACAGCGTGGTCGATATCGTTGGTGGTCTTGCCATAGGAGTCCTAATTCTAGGTCTATGGCTATCCGTCACTGACCAAATAGATGATTTTATTACCTCAAAACAGAACAGTAAGCATCATTGCTCTTAGTTTTTCTACAAACGAAACACTGAATAACAAAGAAGCTATAACTATGGATTGTGCAGTTAGCTCCTTCTGGACTGCTCTGAGTTTTTTATTGCTCTTTGCTTATCCAACTCCTGAGCACCCAACTCCAAGCTACGAGTATCATACCGCCTTTAACGGGGTTACACTAGGAATCGTAAGCCATCAAGAAATGTTATATCGTGTAAATGGTTAATGCAGACAATGACCTTAAAATGGCGGTTTTACTTGTGATAGGTGACTGGAGTCCAACAAACGTACAGCCAATTTCACCATGAGGCAGCCCCACGAGTCTTCTCACCAGAGCTCCTACTATCAGCCTACATTGGGAGAGTTATGGTAGGAATACCAACAATACTCTTAGTGAAATTCTGCAGTAAATCCCTTGCAAAATGGATCTTACCAACAGTTTCCAGTGCACTTGGGATTCCAATAAGATCTAGCACATACATTCCTAAGCTCAAGCTCAACAGTGGGCATGCAAATGGGAAGAAGACAGACGAAACCAAGTTCTCCGTTGGGTATTTGCACAGGATATGCGAGTTCTTGTGTCAGGATTCATTTGACATAGACACTGGAATTAGGTTCTTCCAATATGCAGGCCTTGCCTGGTCCGTCGTTGACCTTGTTCCTTCCATATTTTCTTATATTAACTTGTAGTTACAACTCCAGTGTGGTTATATAAAATCAGTGCTTCGACATACCATTGTTCATCGCTCGTAATCACTTGACCATACAAAAAATCTCCAATGTGGATTTAATTAGGTTAGATTTCAATGAAAAGGGTGCCAAAACGAAAATATGGAACAAAGGGGATAACGTGAAATAAATCGGAATAATATCTCACAATAAACATATTCTGATGCAGAAGGGAGCTAAATAAGTTCAGCCAAACACATGTTCATAAGAGGTTTTAAAGTTCATTGACCTCTTTGCCTATATTACACTATTCCAAGGGAAATGGCTAAATTGATTTTAAGCAACCTGGAACACAAATGCGTTGAACCAAATGGAATAAGCAGAGATCTTCAAAAACCAACAACTGGACTTTGCCGCTGCAGGAGGAGCTGAGTGTCTTCATAGGAAGTAGTCGGGTGTCCTTCGAGTCACATCTGGCTCTCCTCTCCTCGGTGCTGGTTCGAACTGTTGCAAAAATTAGACTCATGTTAGTTTTCATTCCCCAGAAATGCAGTCAAAACAAAGATTTCAGAACGTAGTTTGGGAAAAAGACCTGAATGAACGTGTGGTTCCTGCAGTCATCGACCTCAAGAATCGAGGCCATGTTTCCACAGCGATAGCAATAGTTTGGTGCACTGAATATAGTAACCACCTTTTGCTCCTGTCAACAGGAATACATTTTTACATAGTGAGCTAAGAATCTTAGATTTGGCAAATCTATGCAAGGAAGATGAGTTTGATTGTATTACATGTGCCCAGTTGAATCCATCCATAACCAGCTGATGCGCTCGGGCGATCAGCTTTAAGTTGTTAGTGTGATTGAATTGTTCGGAAATGTCCTATGGAAACAAAATTGAAAAAAAAGAAGTCAATTACACACTTATTTGGAAACCCAAAAAAAGAGAGATTCAGGACAGCTTCTGAAACTGAGGCTTCATAAATCAATACCTGACCAAATGTATATCCAGCACCACGAGGAGAGATTCCCCAGCCACATCTGTCATCAGGATCAGACCATAACAAGTCACACATAGGTCCTTCATGCGGAACTTCTTGAACTCGATCGAAGTTCCTAATGTTGTCAAGTGTCTCAATAGATGGTGACAATCCACCATGAAGACAGAATATTTCCGACTCCACCTGAACACAAGGACATACAACATGACCAGAACAGCCTCCATATTTTTCGAAATGAAAAACTCTTAAGAAACCATCAGTTTGATCCGACAAGTTATATTGAAATACAAGTAACAATTGCAATTTATATTTTCATTCACAGCTTCCAAAATATAAACCATCTCAAATAAAAGTGAAACATGCCAACCAAGGGCGCTAACACACGCAAGAATGCATTAAAAAATTCAATCTTCTCAATGAATTGGATATTAAGAGCGCTAAACCAGACAATGGGTCATCTATATTGTAGGAGTAAGATTTCAGATTGAACTTCATAAAAGTGGAAAAAACGATGCAGTGTATATACTAAGTACTAACCAAGGCTGTCAGTGGGAAATAGTCAAAGAGGTCTGTAAATATTTTCCAAACATTTGCATTGCCATACCTGCAAGTAGAAACAAGATTTAAGCAAAATGCAAACGAAATAACCAAGAATATATTTCCTACAGGCATAGAAGGAGACATGTCTTATCAAGTTCACTGTTTGAGTAGCAGTAATTAATAACTAAGGTATGAAAAATACCATGAGAACAGTCAACTGAGTAAAGCAGTATTAATCAGGAAGACATGCAGAGATTTAGTTAAAGATATATCAGGACATGAATAAAGCAAGTTAGCAGGTTATACAACATAAGGGTGTTTGCCAGGGGACTCACTTTCGCAGGCATTCATCATAAAATCCATAAACCTGAGTAATCTGCCAGAACGAACAAACAGTGTATTAAACCATGAGTCAGATAAAAACTTGGGAGGACAAAAATTTGCAAGCAAACAAACTATAAGAAAACCATAGTTGACTTGCAAAATGTTTTTACAACATTTTAATTGTAAGAGGGTCTCATCAAAGATTTCAATAACAGATAGCAGACAGACTATGTCAATAGACTCACTGCCGTACACCTCAGAAGGTGAACATACAAGTAGAGAGACAAATGGACAAAAAAGTTAATACCTGACGACTTTCATGGTTTCCTCTCAGAATAGTGATTCGCTGCGGATACCGTACTTTTAAGCCAACTAACAGCTGCAAATGGGATTGAAAGAAATAGTATGAGAAAGGTAAATCTAACGAACGTACATAAACATTAAGATTTGAAAACTCCAGTATGGACAGTATATTCGATTTAACAGCAGTATGTATAATAAGACAGGAGATGTCATCCTACTTGGAAATCAGAATATTACTATTGAACAAAAAAGAAGTATGCAGAAGGTATAAACTTAATACCGTAACAGTTTCGACAGAATAATATCCACGGTCAACATAGTCTCCCATAAACAGATAGTTGGTATCAGGGCACTGCAAAAAGAGCCAAAATGAACATTTATCAGGTTTTCCGAAAGCTGGTGGCAGATGAATAACAAAAATTAGAACCAGAAACGAAACTTCAGCACTACTTTCAAATATGACCCCTGAGAAAAGGCTCCAATATATTCTGATTATTCAGTGAGCATCCACACAGACTTTGTATTCCCCAGCCAGAACTAATAATTGCTAGAAAGATGGACGCTGAATAAAAATCAAAACTTTCATCTATTCGTTCATTGTGCATCAGTAAGTGTTATAGATGTTACCTTTCCCCCTATACGGAAAAGCTCTGCAAGATCATGGAACTGTCCATGAATATCACCACAAATTGTCACAGGGCTTTTAACAGGCTGCATATAGGAAAAAAATATAAATAATAAGTCTACTTAAACAAAACGAATGAATGGGTCCTTAAATAATAGAGGCTAGTTACACAACCTATCAGATTGTAATTATAAATGCCAAGAGATACAAGAACAAGAACTGACCTGAACATTGCTTTCATCCATCAAGATCTCCTTAGCTTTCTCACATAATGCTCTAACCTAAATCAAATAGAACAATACTACACATGAAAAATTCATCTTTTCTCACTTTACATCCTAAAGAGAGATACAGGACTAAAAGTAATATCCATTATCAATTTGGCACAAGCAGTAAACAGAAAGAATAATCTTCACAGCCAAGAAGATATGTTACAGCTATTGATCAGTTTTCCCCCGATATTAGTTCCAGATGGTCTTTAATCAAGCTGAATCCTCACTCTCTCTCTCTCTCTCTCTCACACACACACACAAGCTAAAACTATTCATCATTTTAAATATTTTTCCCCGATTGAAAATCCAGTAATGCATCTAACTGATGAGAACTTTTTCACCTATCCAAAATGATAATTTTGGCTGAGGGTCATATCAAATGCGAGTTAATTGGCCTATTCAGAACCCAAAATTCACGTTGAAACAATAAATCTGCGATCGAATTGTTTTTCAACCCATACAACTAACATGAAAATGAACAACTCCATCAAAATGAAACATCAAATCGGCAAATTAGATACCCACAAAAAAAAATCCCACCCTTTCATTCGATACAAAATCTGAGATCCAATCATCGAAACAGTCTAAGCTCACCCGAGAATACAAAAAAAAAAAAAAAAAACTTAATTTGCAGATCCAACTTAAGAGGAGAAAAAGGAAAAGGTGCGAGGAAAGCTATAATCGAAAGAGTCTAGTACCTGTTGCTCGGAAAGAGGTTTGCACTGCATGAGCTGCGAGATCTGCTCATCTAGATCGAGGGTTGCATCCGTCGGAAGCGAATTGGCGCCCATCTTTTTGGATCCGGAAAACAGATCAGAAACCAGGAACAGGCTTCCAGATTAGGGGCAGCCCTAACCCTAAATTGGATGGATTCTGCGTATTCTTCGCGTTTTCCTCTTCTCTCTCTCTCTCGTGAAGAAGCGCAGAAGAAGAGTGAGAGGAAATCGAAATGAGAGAGGCGCGTGAGGGAATGGGGCGAGTGGGTTTGTACCTTTCGAGCCGTTTCTTTAATTTACGATAATACCCTCTCTTTTGAGATCTAAATGACAAGATGACAAAAAAAAAACCCCCCTCTACTTTCTAAAGTCTTCAAATAGTACCTAAAATATTTGTAATAACGTTTTATTCCTCAATTAAACCAAAAACTACGACTATTTAAAATCAACCTTTGAAAATAAAAGAGTGGTCAATTTATTTTTTAAACATTAAAAACTTCTTTGTTATCAATCTATTTCATACATTAAAATGCAGATACATCATCAACTTTAACAAAAGATGGTAGCTATGAAGAAATACATCAACAAATTATATTATTTATTTTTTTAGCCACATAACCATTTAAAGCAAACTAATTTATTTTTCATAATTTTTTGACTAAAATTGGTAGATGTTGAGTTGTTAATTTTTTTTTTCATCAACATAATGCATTAAAAATATAGGAATTGGTATCATCTGCAATTCGATTTGTTTATCCTATATGTTATAACCACTTAAACTTTTACTTTTTTTTTTTTTTTTTTGGTAAACCAAACTTTTACTTTTTAAAATTATAGTTTTAGACTTACTTAGGCAACGAAAAAAATTCCAGCAATCGAAAGATGTTGAAAGTTGAAACATTGTAAATTTAGGCTCTTCCAACATCCAATTTTAGAAAAAAAATCATGGGTTCAAGTGGTTGGAAGCTCAAATATAATTATGTTGAAAAATTAAAAATAAGTACATGCTACTAATTCTATTCTTATTAATAGAGTTACAATAAATTAAAATAAAATAATTTGGAACCTATTTAAAAGAAAAAAAATTATAGGACTAAAGGCATTCTTTGTTTTTTGGGCCTAAATCTTTTATTATAGGTTTTATAATTAGATTTTTAGATCTTGATGAGCCAAATATAAAAGAAGCTGATGTTTCTAATCTAATAGTTTTGGTCTCATATCGAAGATTAATAAAAGAAGAGTATAGTTATTATTATTAACATCTCTCACTATTTTCTCGCGTTGTGTCCGATCCAAAAGGAAACATCGAATTTAGGGTTTTTCTCTCCTTGCCCGAGCTTTTCCGTTGGGTGAACGAACGACTACCGTTGATTTCTTCGTTTTGATTCGATTCGATTCTCTCTACCGATTTTTGAGGTTCCTTCTTTTCTCTGTATCCTCTCCTTCTTTTTTTTGTTGTTGTTGTTTTTGGTTATCTCTCTCGATTTCGAGTTTGTAGCTAGCTAGGGTTCCTTCATTGCTCCATGCATTTGGTTTGAGGTGATATAAAACCCTTTCGATTTTGTAATTTGCGTTGCTTGGGTTCTCTTCTCTTATCAGATGGCTTGATTTTGTTTCTCTTCTCTAAATTCGTCTTTTTGAGTTGTTTGGTAGATTTGATTTGGGATTCTGGGGTTTCCAAGCTTATGGAGTTCCGATAAATCCCAGTTTTTTTGGTTCTTACATTACGCAGTTGTTTGTTGTTGATTTCTATGATTGCGTTTGTGCTAACTATAGACTTGTTTTGTATATTTGCCAGGTTCTTTATTTTCGCGGATAAGAAGGATACAAGTCACCGTAGCAGCTTGATATTTCTTTCGTTTATTGGATAAGATTTCTGCTGGGAAGCTGCAACTTTTTTCTAGTTTTAGGACGTCACAAATTTCAATTATGAGTGCATCATGGGCTGATGTGGCTGATTCAGAGAAGGCCGGTTCTAGGCCTAAACCTGCTTATGTTCCCCCTCATCTACGGAACAGGCCATCAGAGCCTGTTGCTGCTCCCTTGCCACAAAATGATCGTCCTGGGTATGGTGCTCAACCAGCTGGGTCTCGATGGGCTCCTCCTACCAGTGGGGGTGGTGCTGGTGGCGGCGGCGGCTACAGGAATGATGGAGGGCGCCCCGGATATGGTGGTTATGGTGGAGGAGGAGGTGGTGGCTGGAACAACAGGAGTGGAGGATGGGACCGTAGAGAACGTGAAGTAAACCCATTTGGAGATGATGTTGAGCTAGAACCAGTCTTTACTGAGCAGGAGAATACTGGCATTAATTTTGATGCCTATGAAGATATTCCAGTTGAGACCAGTGGGGGAGACGTACCTCCTCCTGTTAACACATTTGCAGACATCGATCTTGGGGATGCATTAAATCTGAACATTCGGAGGTGCAAATACGTGAAGCCAACACCCGTACAGCGTCATGCTATACCAATACTGCTTGCAGAGAGGGATTTGATGGCATGTGCCCAGACAGGGTCTGGGAAGACAGCTGCTTTTTGCTTTCCAATAATTAGTGGAATCATGAAAGACCAGCATGTACAGAGACCCCGTGGTTCACGGACGGTTTACCCTCTTGCAGTCATCCTCTCACCAACAAGGGAGTTGGCATGCCAGGTAACACTGAGAATCAACTTTTTCCCTCATAGAGTAGAGTTTCTTTTTGGGAAATTTTCCATATATATAATATACACACGTTTTTATTCTGTGATTTTTTGACAGATACATGATGAAGCCAAAAAATTCTCCTATCAAACTGGTGTGAAGGTTGTTGTTGCGTATGGAGGAACACCTATTAACCAACAGGTAATTATCATACAGTTATTTTATTCTATTTGGCTATTGTTATATGATTATAGAAGCTTATGCTTACTGATATTGGGTTCTGCTAGCTCTTTCCTTCGTAATAATGCCAGTCTCCTTTGTGAAAATATTTTTATTTTGAAGTCAGCAGTGCATAATACCGACAAAGAAACAAATCATGTATCTTTCACACCTTTTTCCCAATGATAGTTAACTCTGCCATATTGCGTGTATCATCTTTACATTCAGAAGAGTTGGAATTTGCAGGTGTTAGTCAAATAATTTTAAAAGCATTGATTTGATGTTCTCATTTTTCATTGTTTATACAGCTCAGGGAACTTGAGAGGGGAGTTGATATCCTTGTAGCAACTCCTGGCCGGTTAAATGATTTGCTAGAGAGAGCTAGAGTCTCCATGCAGATGATTAAATTTTTAGCTCTTGATGAGGCAGACAGGATGCTGGACATGGGTTTTGAACCACAAATCAGAAAGATTGTTGAACAGATGGACATGCCTCCACGTGGAGTGAGACAGACAATGTTGTTCAGTGCTACATTTCCAAGGGAGATCCAGGTTGGTTTTACTTGTCCACGAAACACCCTTTCCTTGCTCTTAAATTCTATTTTATTGAACTAGCATGGTAGTTATGTGTCAAGAGGATAAAAGGGGTCTTTCTTTTGTATTTGTAACTTTGTTCCTAACCAGATCATGATGGGAAAACCTTTGATGATTTAGTTTTAGAGTGGCAAAATGCTCAAATGCCTTATGAGTGTTATATTTCGTATGTGAGAACTGCTGCATAAAATTCAGCACGCTCAGGAATGATCAATTCTTAACGTTCGTTTATTAATACTTTATTTGTTCTTGTACAGAGACTTGCAGCTGATTTCATGTCAAACTATATATTTTTGGCTGTGGGAAGGGTGGGTTCAAGCACTGATTTAATTGCCCAAAGGGTTGAGTTTGTCCAGGAGTCTGACAAGAGAAGCCATCTCATGGACCTGCTTCACGCGCAGAGAGAGACTCAAGACAAGGTAATGCGATAGTTACCATCTGTTGTTTACTTATCCAAGATTTATTATCATGTCACATGATCATAATTCGTCACGCTCTGACCAATGCTGGCTTTCTTCTCTTTTTATTAACAGCAATCATTGACATTGGTTTTTGTGGAGACAAAGAGGGGGGCTGACACTTTGGAAAATTGGCTGTGCATGAATGAGTTTCCAGCAACCTCCATTCACGGGGATAGAACACAACAGGTTCGTTGATTTATTGAAGTTGAATTTGTTGATGTAATTGTGAACATCAAACCATACTATATGCTTCACTCCCACTAAAACTAAAACCAAACTATTGTTACAAAAAAACCTGTGGATTATATTTGCTGAAATGAACTCTTTCAAGTTCTTCATCAATAAATGTGTTCTTTGTTGACTATAGCTGACTAAATTTTGTGTTGTTATGCGTTCAAAGGAAAGAGAAGTGGCGCTGAGGTCCTTCAAAAGTGGGAGGACACCCATTTTGGTTGCAACAGACGTGGCAGCACGTGGTCTTGATATTCCCCACGTGGCTCATGTTGTAAACTTTGATCTACCAAATGACATTGATGACTATGTCCACCGTATCGGACGAACAGGACGTGCAGGCAAATCTGGAGTAGCAACTGCTTTCTTTAACGAGAACAATGCATCACTGGCTAGGCCGCTTGCTGAGCTGATGCAAGAAGCCAATCAAGAGGTGCCTGAGTGGCTCACACGATACGCTTCTCGTGCTTCATTTGGTGGTGGTAAGAAACGGTCTGGTGGTCGGTTTGGTGGCCGTGACTTCAGAAGGGAAGGTTCTTACAGTAGAGGAGGAGGAGGAGGAGGAGGAGGCGGCGGCAATGATTACTATGGTGGAGGAGGCTATGGTGGCGGTGGATACGGTGGTGCTCCAAGTGGTGGGTATGGTGCTGGAGTGACCAGTGCTTGGGATTAGCCGACTAGGCTCCCCCATTTTTTTTCTCTTTTTAACCTGACTATTTATTTCTTATCTTCGACATTCCCAAGAGAGCACATGTATTTTCCCCCACCTTTGAGATCTCTCATTCAAGAGATGGATTTAACTAATCTTGCTATTAGGTGAATCTCTCTGTTTTTTTTTCAGGCTATTTTTAGGGTTTGTCCTAAAAGATAGACGGTAGTTTTTTTTCCGATTTTGATCTTGTTAACGGTTTCTTCTAACAAATTCACTTGTTAGTTTGAAATCCAAATTGCCTTTTTGTTTCCCTTTGTTGTTGTTGACAATCTTTCTTGGTGAAATACAATCTCTCTTTATATCCTTTTAATGATTTTATGCGTACATAGTTCAAACTCCATTCCAGTACTTAAGAGACAAAATGCAGTTGAATTGGTGCTGTGTGTAAATAAATTCAACAACTATTGCTATTCATCTTCGGAATCTTCTTCAAGCTCACTTCCTTCCACAATCTCTTCTTCTTCAGAGCCTTCTTCCGTAAGGTCATCCTCTGGTTTATCAAGCAAGAGTTCCTCTTGAGAGACCATGCCTATCCCTCTAGCGCGGTAAAGAAACCCTGTTCTCATCACATGATAGAACTTATCTCGAAGACGAGTGAGAGGATGCGGGTTCACTAGCTTTCCTCGACGATATCCTTCTTTGAGAATCACAGTTGTTGTCTTACACTTCAATGAGAGGTAGAAAATCCCGGGATATCGAGTGAATAGACGAGTGAACTTATGCGGAATATTGAGCTCCGCTCTCATGCTTCTCAAGTAGTTCCTCTTGGTTTTCTTGTGGATAGTCAAGCTGAGTAGCTCGTGCAAAACTCCCACAGCTCGTTTCTCCATGAGATCGCTTTCTGGGTCTATGTTACTTGAGTCATCGTAAGGAGAAATGTAAGGAAGTTTTTGAAACTCATCCATCCATGCTTTGACCTTCTTCTGTGCTCCATATCCTCTAGGAAAACTCATAGGGAACGTCAACGTGGACTGACCTCTTTTAAAGTCGCGGTAACTAGAGTCATCCCCGGTAACAACATTGCTCTCGTTCCGCTTCTGCAGCGCGGAGAATGCGAATTCATCATGCCATTTTACAAGCTTGAGACACGGGTTTCCATTAGAGGCCTTGACGAAGCAGAAATGATCAGGGTATTTCATGACTAGCGTCTTTTCGTAGTTATCTGGTAACCCGAGATCAAACTTGAGAGAATGTAGTGATCTGAGAGAGACGGTTTTTGTTCTCATCATCATCAAAACTCGACAGAGTCTCTCCACTGTATCAGCCTCGTGGCTTTGATGAATAATCTCTTCCTGTGAGTCAAGCATTAGTGCTGTGTCCGTTAGCTTGAAACATGGTAAGCTCGCGTAACGCGCATGCGGAAACTCGTGAAACAGAGTCGGATACCTGCATATAATGTCTGACTTTCAATAGCAGTCTTACGAGTTTCTATATTACCAGCAACGATTATGAAATTTCTAGGATTTGATACCTGCGCAAGAAGCGGAGAACAGGGACGGTGAGACCGAGGAGTTTTTGCCAATCGGCGACAGATTTTGCGGTGAGGAAACCGGTAGGAGATCGCTTTATGGCATCTTTGAGAATGCAAGCTGCTTTAAGATCGGTCTCGGTATCAATGACGTGATCAAGGTTCTTGTTCTTCACCCACTTCAGTCTCACTTTCGCCATTCCACCCATTCCTCGCCATTGTTGATGCTGCTGAAACAGCTTACTAACTGAGGAGAGAAAGCTTTGGGATTTGGCGAACATCTATAGTGATCTGATGAAAATGCGAAAACTTGATGATCTGTAATTGAAACTGCTAAATGGGTTTTTTATCACTGAAAGAAATAGAGAGAAGTGAGAAAGAGTAGTGCAGACAATGTGCTCGACGAAATTCCTGAAGGCATCTAAAAGCGAGATTTTCGACTTCTAACTCTAGGCCCACAGGTAAGCCTTTTAAGTGTGGCTTTGCGAAATGTTTTTGTGCACAGAACCTAAAAAAAACTTCGAACCTTCGTCTGCGATACAATCAAATTTACGAAACTAGTTCTCCAACTCGTCGAGACTTCTCGACTCGCGTGACTCGGGAAGACTTGGCTCGTTTAAAGGTTCAGGCTTATCCTAGACTCTAGTACTGAGGCTGATTGGTAGAAATAAACGCAAAGCTTGTATTAGGAATCATGGAAGCGAAGAAAGTGACAGAAGAGGAAGAGGAGAGATGGAGGAGAGAGATAGTAACAAGCGTGATGAGATTAGTGAGCACGAGATTGCCTCAGACAGATCTAATCTCTCTACTTCTTGTTAGCCCTTGGCTCTATCGCACCCTCGTCTCCTATCCTTCTATTTGGCTGGTAACAAAACTTTGACTTGTTCTCAGGTCTTCCAAGTTTTCTGTATTATACTTATCTGATACAAAGTGTTGATTGTTGTCTCTTAGAACATTGATTTGCGCGAGATGACCAATGCAGGGGATCGGCTTTTAGCTGCGCTGTCCTTGGTTAGTTAAGCATAAAGTTTGATACTTTGATACTGGTCAGTGCTTGATTTGAGTGTTTGGAAAGTTTGAGCAGAAGTAACTCATCGTATTTTCAAATTGTGTAGCCAAGATATCGGCAAGTGAAGCATATCAATCTTGAATTTTCCCAGGGTATTGTGGACAGTCATCTTAATCTTGTGAAAGCCCGGGTAACTTTTTTGGCAGACTCTACCACTACGACTTTTATGTGAATTTATGAAAATTTGACTACATAGATCATTCTAGCCATTTGAACTTCTGAAATATTCTATTGGCTGCTGTATTACAGTGCCCAGATGCTCTCTTAAGTTTAAAATCCTTGAATCTTAATGGGTGCCAAAAGATTTCGGACAGTGGAATCGAAGATATAACTAGCATATGTCCAAAGTTAAAAGTTTTCTCTATCTACTGGAACGTGAGGTAGTATACTGTCTGACTCATTTGTGTCACTCTTCTTGATTTTATTACATCAGACGAGCCTAATTCTAGATATAATTCTCAGGGTGACCGATGCTGGCATTAAACATCTAGTGAAGAATTGCAGACATATCATTGATTTGAACCTAAGTGGCTGCAAGGTATCTTTATATATGTCGTTCGAGTTTTATTTCTGATGGATAGCTGTGATTATGGCAGTGTCTTACACATATGGACGCCCCTTTCTCTTCGATGTTCTCTGTTTGTATTAAGTGAATAATATGAATTGGATGTGCACTAATTGATGCAGAGCCTAACGGACAAAAGTATGGAGCTAGTAGCTGAGAGTTATCAAGAATTACAGTCACTGAATATCACCAGGTAAGTTGAAAAATGCTGAAGTCTTTACTTTTCAAATACTATTTTTCCTGGTGATAAAAAATCCATAACATTGTTGCATAATATCATTCTTTGTTTGTTGATTGTTTATAAAGATGGAAGCTTTATTTCTATACATTTTAATTAAAGACTTATGGTGTTTGGTTTTGGTTCTTCACGATGCCGCCAGGTGTGTTAAGATTGCAGATGATGGTTTACTTGAAGTGCTACAGAAATGTTCCTCTCTCCAGACCTTAAACCTCTATGCTCTTTCAGGGTATATAATCGGCACATTTATTTGTTTCTCGCTACATTGATAAGCCAGCTGTTTTGAGTTCTGGAACTGATATCGCAATTTCTTGCAGCTTGACTGACAAGGCCTACAAGAAAATATCACTTCTAGCTGATCTAAGGTTCTTAGATCTATGTGGTGCTCAGGTAGGAGTCGGTGTATCCCAATTACATGGTTGCACTATCCTTTTTCCCTTGTGGATGGTTGAGTTTATTTGAGATCTTGGATATCTTTCACTGTCTTGAAGATTATAACTTAGGGATTGATTGCTAGCAAACCATAGTACAGATTATATACGTTGAAAATGGTTTTCATATCTTTGATAGAAATCTGTAACTAAGAGTGCGGCTTTGGTTGCCAGAATCTATCTGACGAGGGGCTTGGTGACATAGCTAAATGCGACAAGCTAGAGTCTCTCAACTTGACATGGTAAGCTAAGTCGTCTCCCCCTTTCAAGAAAGATAACAAGCAAAGAGCTGCGTTTTCATTTAAAATGCTTCTTAAACATGGCAGGTGTGTGCGTATCACAGATGCAGGTGTGATTACAATGGCTAATAGTTGTACTTCCCTCGAATTTCTCAGGTATTTTATTCCAGTTCTAGAACTATTTGCTTTGTTGTTTTGACAATGAATCTTTGTTGCTAACACCATTCCGAAAAAATGCAGCTTGTTTGGAATAGTAGGAGTGACTGATAGATGTCTGGAGACTCTCTCGCAGAGATGCTCTAGTACACTGACCACTCTTGATGTCAATGGCTGCATCGGCATCAAGGTGTGTACTGTTGACTTTTTTCTACAGAAAATATTTAAGTTTCTATGTTGTGGCGATGCTCTAGACTAAACACTTTTCTCTTCACTGTTGTGAAAACACATGGTAATTTTGCAGAGACGAAGCCGTGAAGCGTTGCTTCAGATGTTCCCTCGTCTGACATGCTTCAAAGTACACAGCTAATTTGCTCTCATTATGTCACGATTCTCAACAGGTGTCGTAATTCTACCATTAGTTATAATGGCTTCCAGTCACATTACTCTTGTCTTAATCAGTCGCGGTATGTTTTATTAACAAGCCATGGTTAGGCATGTCAATAAGGGCTAAAGCCCGCGAGCTAGTTTGGCCCGGCCTTGAAAAACATCGGGTTCGGGCTTAAATATATATGTCCAGAAAAAACCGGGCTTTTTGGGCTAAGTCCATTCGGGCTAAAGGGTTTTTTGGGCTTAGCCCGGTCGGGCTCGGGCCGTCCCGAAAAGCCCTTATACAAATATATTTTGAATTTTTTGAATATTTTAGTTTGATTGAAAGATTTGATTAATGTTATAGTTTTCATATTTACTTACTAGTCTTACTTATTACTTTTAAAATCTTTATACAAAGCTAAAACTAAATATATATATATAAGTATCATGATTTTGAAATCATCAAAATATCTATTAAATTTTGACTCTATCTTATACTTTAAAGTATTTTAGTTCCATGTTTTATTAGGTTAAAGTGTAAATAATTTATTTGGCTTTTATTGTTTTCTCTTAAATTAAGTTAGTTTTATTGAATATTGATAAGTTATTTAAAATTTGATGCCTTATTTTTATAGTAGACCTTTAAATATAGTTTTTAAAAAACTATGATGAACTTAGAAATTGATTTTTTTTATCGGTAAATAAAGCCCAAAAAAATCCGAAAAGCCCTGTACCTCTGTTAGGGCCGGGCCGGGCTCACATATATGAGGGCTTTACGGATTTCGGACCGGGCTGGGCCGGGATAGTCCGATTGACATACCTAGCCATGGTACATTAAATACATTCACTTGTACAATTATAAGTTTGTCAAAAAAAAACAAAAAAAAATATAAGTTTCACTAAACCAAGTTTGACCCTTGACTTCTCTCTTCCTGTGACACTAGTTGAACTTGTAGAGACCCAATTATTCGTTTAAATATGGGCTTCCATTTTCCAAGCCCGGAACACATTATGGACAAAGCCCAATATAAATATTTTTTAATATACCGTAACTCCGTAAGTAAATCTGATAAAATAGGCAAAAATTGAAAATGAAACAGATAAGTACGAGCGATCATAAATCCTCAAAATAAGATTAACCCATATTACACGTGTCGAATTTATTTGATGGATTAGTACACACAATAATAAAAATACGCCTAATACACAGCGGATTAGTACTCGACGAGCAAAAAAAAGAAATATCTATAACGGAATCAGATATTTTTTTTTGTTAATGACCCACTTGGGTTGGGTTTGTGTACAGATATAAATACCCCTAAACCTCTCTTCCTTGGCGCTTCTTCGTTTCTCAGTTTTACTCTGCAACATCGTCTCTCTCAGTTTCACATCACATAGCTACCAAGTTTCGAAGCTTTTCTTTGTTCGTATCAGGAGAGGTACTGCTGTTTTCTTCTCTTTTATCTTTTCCATCGTCTTCGTCATTCTGATTTCCTTGTTTCGTAAATAGATTACAAATTCGTTTTCGATTGAATCTGATGTTTTAGCTTCATGAAGGAAAATAAGTTTTGTGATGAAAGTAGATCTGCGCAAACAGTCACCAAATTTTCTTGTTCTCGATTTTGGAATTTTTGATGAGGTTTTTTTAATTTTTGTTTTTGTTGGTAATTTTGTTTGCAATCTTTTGATCATTGGATCCAGATCCAGTCATGGCGGGTGCAGTAGCAAGATTCGTGAAAAAACTTGATGTTTGGGATCGATTGAAGTTGATATCATTACCAGTCATGGGTTGCGTATTACTACTACAGAAAAGGCAACTCGATCGTGTGAGAGAGCAGCGTAAGCTTTTGATTGATGACTACGTTGCTAAAGGAACCATCAGATTCATGGAGGAGACAAAGAGTGATTGATCGATCCGTCGCTGATTTGAAATGAATAATAATAATTGCTGATGATAGCCCCATGTCTGTGACTGTGAATTTGCTGCTGTTTTAGCTTTTCTTTCTTTTTTTTGCCAAAGGGTTTCTATGAACAGGAAAACTAAATAACTCTTTGTATATGACATATGCTTCAAAGAGTTCTAATCTCTCGTTATATATCTCTAGTCAGATGCTATGAGTTTTTCAATAAGTTTTATTAACAAGCCATGATAAATACATCTGCTTCAGATTAGATTATATGATTCGTATGGATGTGTTTATTTATTCGCTCAGAATACAGAGATGATTTTTACACTAAACACCATATTGAGAGAGCTCCAGCCATCACTATACCAAATTGCTTCTTACCACTTCCTTTGATGCTTGTACTTTTCGACACTGCTGCAATATTATTTTATTTGTTTTTCTTTTAGTTCCGAGAAGGCTAGCAGGAATCAAAACTGTAAAATTCGTGCTAGTACTAGTAGTACCTTTATGTCCAACATTCTGAGACGATTCAGTGAACTGCTTAAATATCTGAGAGGCTGGTGAATCTAGAGGCAAATGTAAAAGCTCTTCTTGCAAACAAAAATGAAGCAATGAGGTTGACACCATGCAAAAAAAACTGATGAATTATTCAACAAAACATTTTACAAGGTATCTGGTTATGAAATCTCTCACCTGGGCATTTTGAGATATTTGCAGGGACGTGACAAGCGGAAGGGAGGCTCATTGCACGATTGGCATCAACTTTGAACCCTAAACCAGGATCATCTCTGTCCTTGACAAGAGTACATAGACATTTCTTGGTCTGCCCTTTGTCTATGTTTACCTTGAGTGTGCTGCAACATGTTGAGTCTGGAGCTTTAGCTTTGTTTGTTACGAAAGGAAGACACGAGTAGAGATCAGACATGGCATCCTGACATCCCTTTAGGTCCTGCTTCAGGTCTGATCTCACACCAAGAAACATTACTGCTACTGTTATGCATAGAGCCAACATTTGAGGATTTTTATAAGCCATCAGTTTATTCAGCAGATTAAGAACTCAATATGGCTTTTTATAAGCCTATCTACAGACTTGTTTCTTGCTCGCATATGTTTCCCCTGTTGGATTGATTGATTACTCAAGAGTTCTATTTCTGCAAGAAACTTGATTTAAAAAGCTAATATAATGAGTACTAGTTGATATGTCTCGTGTCTTAATTGAAATTTGAGTTTGTGTCATTGGAGGCTTACATATAAATATAGTAAGTTGTTCACAGTTCGTTTTCACAGTCTCTGCAAGATATCCCACTAGTACAGAGAGTAGGACACTGATAGTTAACGCTCTAGGATTAAAGTTTTATGAGGCAACAACCATATAAGACACAGTTTATATGCTTTAAGCTGAATTGACTGTAAACTTCAGTCACCATTTCTTGAAGAATCTAATGTTTACAATGTTACAATGAGGCAAGCCAGTGAAGACAAAACCTACTGGCAAAGAGGAATAACTATAAAAAGAAAAACCAAACGAACCAAAAAAGATATCATACTTCTTACACTGAGATCAAAGTAAATAAAACTGAGATACAGAGTAGAACGCAAGCGAAAAACCCAGCAGGAGAAAATCCTGGGACATGGCATGCGTTCTTCTTCATGTAGCTTAACCATCTCCATTGGAACCAATCTTTGAGTGGCATTTATTACAGCTGCAGTATCTCTATGCAATATTGTTTCATCTGTGAGTTTGCAGCATCAACGTCTGGCCCTAGGCATGCAGCGGAATTCAGCCAAAAGTGCAATGTGATCAGAAGACCATTCGGGAGATGGAAGAGCTGTGTCCTTCCTCAAGCTCTCTTCATCCAACAGTTCCAATAATGATTCCACCGTTAGCGTATCCGCTGGAAAAAAAAATAAAAAAATACAGAGCAAAATGTTTACATGACAAATAAATCTGAATTTAAAGCAGGCATTGGCTGTGAAGCCAGAAAGTTATTGCTTAAGTTAACCTGTGTAAAATATGTAATCAAGTGTGCCTATAAAGTCTCTGGTACAGTTGGTAAACAGTGGTTCATTTGATGCAGGATCCATTTTTCTCCTTTGCTGCTCAGCAATATGGCTGCCTCCCATTCTTGCAAATGATGAGTAAGCACTAACCTGCATTGCTCACAAGATGAGACAATTATCCATAAGTTCCAATTTTAAAGTTTAAACGCATGTCTTTTGCATCACTTTCCCGTTTTTGGGAAAGATAATTACCAGTGGTAGCTGATGAGTTAGCTTGGTGTGAGGACGCAAAATTCCAAGAGGATCGACCATCAAATCTGGGTGTAATGGATCGATCTTTCCCATCGCAAGAAGTGAATGAGGAGCACTGAAAGATTTAGAAGGAACTCTTAAGTTAATTCGGTTAGAGACCATAATCATAATTTAATAGACTTTGACATTTTTGCAATTTGGGCATAGCAATTAATGAAAAACAGCCAGACCTTGCTGGTACTGTGTTGAAATCTCCACAAACAAGCATTGGAATATCTGCACTGGCAGCTATTTTCTCCAGTCCCTTCAATAATGTGTGAACCTAATTTGAGCAAGAATGATTATTAATTAGTAGTGGTGTTGGGACTGAAATCGGAGAGTTCTTTTACAATGAGAAATAAAGACCAACCTGCCAGAGCTTTACATCCTTCAGTTCATGAGAAACATTTACATGCGTGTTAGCCTGCACCCATCAAATATATAAATATCACCACGAGATCTTTAAGGCAGAAGAGAAGGTGGAAACACATAAAATTCAACTGTAGCATCATCTTTTACAACAAAATAGATGGAAAACTCACTACACAAAGTAGCTGGCGCTTCCCAGGATTTTCTGCAGCCTGGTTGCCAAATTTTGCTTCCAATACAACTATTAAGGCGACATTGTCCTAAAAAGAAAGAGTCTAAATTAGTTTTATATGAAAGACTAACACAAAGAACGTGTGGAAACAGGAATCGATTTGGCATCTCTGAGTACCTTAACCAAACGATTCAAAGCAGCTTTCTTCTGAGAAATAGGAATAAGGGCTTCAGTCAAAGACTGGGCAGCCTTATTGAACTCAACCTAAATGAGAAGCGTGATGATTTAGCAAAAGGACATACATAGATAGGTAATCAAGAGGAAAACTAAGATATACCTCGTATTTTTTAACATGAGAAAACCTGTCTCTTCTAAAAAAAGTAGCACATCCATCGATTGTGTTCGTATTACCAACGAAAACCTAAGATTATTGAGAATATGTTATGGTCAGTACATCTAGTCACATAAGTGACCAGCAAAAGGTTATGAGGGGTCTAGGTGATGCGTCCAAACAAACCTCATTTGTTTTCCTCTTGAAAAGAGCTTGATATCCATGCTTATCCAGCTCAGGAGCGAAAAACTCGTCGAAATGATCATTCTGTACCTGCAAAATGGAAAAAAAAATAAAAATTGGAGAGGTATTTATCCATAAACTAACTAGTTATTCATGAGTGCACATGATCATAATAAAACAGAAAGCAACTGCAACGTCTCCAAGTCTGTCAACCTGTGCCAAAAAAATATTTAACATACCTCTTGTAGACAAACTATATCTGCACGGTACTTCACAATTTCCCGTAATAAATTTTGTCTACGGTATGTCCAAGTGAGAGCCCATGTGGGGCAGTAACTGTATAAGTCGCTGCTAGCATATGTATCAGCCAATATATTGTAGGAGAGCACAGTGAATGATCCCATAGACAAAGGTCGCCCATTAGAATCCAGGTGTCCGATAACATCAGCTCCACTAACAGGGATCAGCCTTCGCGGAGAAGGTGATGGAGCTGGAATAACACGGGAGGTCAATATGGTACAAGAAAGGCCCACATTCTGTTTTGTCTCGGCATTGACCACTACACATTCAAACTTCAAAACATGGCCAATATCATCAGCCATTGGTGTGTATGTCTTAGAGCATCCAACCTCAACAAGTGTTTCTCCTCCAGCACCTGTCTTTTGAGTTATAGATGCGGGATAAACTGATGATGAACCATTCGTTAAACTACCACTGGTGCTGAGAATGCCAGATCCAGACCCTGAGCTATTCAAGCGAAGCAACTCTTCTTCATCATTTCCTTCTGTAGCAGCACTGGCAGCACGCTCGTGCAACACACGGTGGTGTTGCCACGCATCTGAAAAGCACTTGGTAGAACAGTGGTAGCTTTTGGAAAGAGGAACCTTAGACTTTAGACAGCCTAGACACTGCAATGTGGCCGGCTCAGATGGATGCACACTACAAATCGCAACTTTCTTATCACTCTGTACTCTATACCTGTGACAGATGATGCATCTTTAAATACAGAACCAAAGAGACAGACTGGAAACTAATAAACCCCATTTATATCATTTGCATACGAGCAAAGACTTGAACTTACTAAGAAACAGATACATAAATCACATCAGGGGATATCAAACAAAATTCTCAAACTTTCGTCGAAACAAGCTAACCCATGAGAAACTGGAGCAAAAACTAGTAAAAAGAAGCAGAGTAAAGAAAGCCAGAGGCTATAACTAACCATCTGTACTTCAAGAAGTGACCTTCAAGCGGAGCAGATTCCGGCACATCATCGGAGGTGGGTGTCTTATCCGGCCGCCGAAGAAGCACGTAAGGGGTAAGTTCGCAGCCAACAATAGGTATCTCCGACGGTAGATGCACCCGTATAACGCTAAGCATTGCTTTTTCCTAACTAACTGTAGTTCTCAAAGCAAATCAACACTAACGAAGCCCAAAGGTTGAGACTTTCAGAGAGATATATAAATAAATTGATTAAAAGAGAGCAGAAGCAGAGATAAAGCGGATCCCTAGCGGATCCGCCCTTTACTTGACCCTAAACCCCGCAAGCATGGATGAACCCTAATTCTTCCAGAACCCTAGATTATATCCCCCAAAATTTCTCAATAACAAGTTTCTCCAACCGCAATTTTTACGACCTAGAAAATATGAAATTGAATCCGAAAGTGGGATCGATAATTTTCGCTACGATTAAAATTTAATTTCCAAAGACAGACAAGGACCCAAAATACGCCGTATTTTTATTTTATTTTTATTAAAAAGGCTGCAATAATAACTACGAGTTTTTCATTTTATTTTTATTTTTATTTTTATACACAAATAGTATACTATTTACACTAATTACTGACAAGGATCTATTAACTTGTTTTTTAAAATTACATCATTTATTTGCCTTTTTCAGATTATCATTGTAATATATTATTCAATATTGGGTAGAGACTAGAGATAATTTAGTATACAATTTAGAAAATCATTAATATCTAAAATAGTGATAGCACAGACTCATACATAAGTTGGTATGTAAAAATACTTTTGCTGGCAATTAATTTTCGAAATTTGTCAGTAATTACTTTTGTCCAGACCACAATAAATATTCGTCTCTATCCAATCCTTGCTCTTCGTGTATATCACGCGCTAAGGTTAATTAATGCCGACACACAGTTTACTTCGCTATAGCTAAGTCGGCACGCGTTTCGTTATTGGAAAGCGGCAAGCAGTCTGAAAGAAATTAGAAAAAAAACGAGAAAGCCTTGTTGGAAAATAACTAATAAAAAGTTCCATCGACGAAATACAAATATCTCTTCATCTTTTTCTCTTTTTGCTTATTTCCCAGAAACCTTTGTTTCGTTTTGCTTCGTGTGCGATCGCGAGAAGAAGGCAAAAGAAAAAATTAGGGTTTATATTCTCAAGCTTTTTCGAACACCATTGATCCTTGATCTAGATTTTTTCTTCTATTCGAGTTTCTGAAGGTCTGGCTTTACATATCTTCTATGTGCATGGTGTCGCTAAATCTATGCAGCGTTGTCCTGTTCGATTTCGTTTAGCTTCTAGGGTTTAATGATTTGTGCATTTGTTGGTTTCAGAAATTGATTGTTCTCATTTTTGTGTTAGTTCATCGTGATTTTGTTTTGTTACGGCCTCCTATTGTTAGATTATTCGATTAGCTGAGGTTTTCTAAAGATTTTTTCTAGAGATAGTTCTCTCGAATCGATCTGCATTTTTTACTTCTTTTCCAGTATTTTTGATTTGTTGTCTGTTTCTCTTATTTCTTACATGCACTGCTGCAACTTATTTCTGGGGAATGAACTTGTTCTAACTGAAATTTATTACCATCTTATTAGGGCTTTTGATCAAACTCAAAACCAAGAAGTTGGAGGATTCTGGTAAGGCCAAAATCAGTTGTTCTTTCTGGGAGGTTTTAATTTGCAATTATGAGTTCAAATTCATGGGCTGATGTTTCTGAATCGGAGAGGGCACCATCTGGTGGTTGGGGTTATTCTCGTCCATCGCGTACCAACTATGTTCCTCCACATCTTAGGAGTCGTACGCCATCTTCCGAGTTTGCTGCTCCTTCACCTGGTAATGATCGTGGGGGATATGGTGGTGCACATAGTGGTTATGGTGGTCGAGGCCAAGGTTATGCTGGTCGAGGTTCGGGCTATGGAGGTAGAGGAGGTGGTGGTGGTGGTTGGAATTCCAGAAGTGGAGGTTGGGACCGTAGGGATACTGAAACTAACCCGTTTGGTAATGATGGAAATGCTGACCCGGCTGTTAATGAGCAGGACAACACAGTCATTAACTTTGAGGCGTATGAAGATATTCCCATCGAGACAAGTGGGGATAATGTACCACCCCCTGTTAATACATTTGCAGAGATAGACCTCGGAGAAGCTCTGAATCTAAATATCCAGAGGTGCAAATACGTGAAGCCGACCCCTGTGCAGCGTAATGCAATTCCCATATTGGCTGCCGGAAGGGATTTGATGGCTTGTGCTCAAACAGGGTCAGGGAAGACAGCTGCCTTTTGTTTTCCGATTATTAGTGGGATTATGAAAGATCAGAATATAGAGAGACCACGTGGAGTTCGGGGAGTCTATCCTCTTGCTGTCATCCTCTCACCAACAAGGGAGTTGGCTTGCCAGGTCTGAATCACTGGTATAATATCATAGTTTATGTGCATTCGTAGGTCAAATGAAGATTTCATGAAAAGACATCTGTTTTATGATTATTTGGCAGATACACGATGAAGCAAGAAAGTTCTCATATCAAACTGGAGTGAAAGTTGTGGTTGCTTACGGAGGAACACCTGTCAACCAACAGGTTTCTTTTACTATTTGATTACTGCTTCATGGCTCTGTATTTTTGTGTGTGTGTGTGTGTGAGAGAGAGAGAGAGTGAGAGTGAGAGAGAGAGAGAGATTAGTTTTGCTTTACCAAGCTGTAATTATACTAAAATTTTCTAGTGCGCCTTGTTAAATTATTTTCAGACTGTTTCTTTAGCTCTTAGTTTAGTTGATGACATGCCGTGGCTATTCTTTGCTCTGTAACATACCATTACTCCTCCTGTATATGTGGGTTTATGATATTTACTACTATTTCCTTACAATGAAAAGCTGCAGAAATCAACTACATTTCATGATAGTAAGTCTGGTGCTCTTGCTAATTTGTTCTTGTTTTGCTGTTTTACAGATTAGGGAGCTTGAAAGAGGAGTTGATATTCTTGTTGCAACTCCTGGGAGATTAAATGATTTGCTTGAGAGAGGTAGAGTCTCATTACAGATGGTAAGATTTTTGGCGCTTGATGAGGCGGACAGAATGCTGGACATGGGTTTTGAACCACAAATCAGGAAGATCGTTCAGCAGATGGACATGCCTCCTCCTGGTGTCCGGCAGACAATGTTGTTCAGTGCTACATTTCCTAGGGAGATACAGGTTGGTGGAACTCTTCACATGCCTTTTTCTATGTTTTCTCCATTCCGGAGGAGATTCAGCTAACTCTATCATCAGCTCTCCTTGTTCTGAGAATAACTGTCTTTTTATTAACTTGGATAAATCTGACTGACCAATTATCCTTTACTTGTGTAAATGATCTGATATTTCCATGGAGTAAGGAAGGATATATTAGTTCTTATGCTAGTGATATGAAAGAACAAGATAGTGATTCATCTGCTTGCTGTAGTTCCGTGAATTGTGCCTATAACTGTAGTAAAGAGTGAGATTTGGTAGGTCTGGGAAATGATAAGATGACCGGTACATGATCTTGTTTTTCTTTATTGTTGGAGGTCTCATTTCATTGTCTTATTAATGTTTATTGTTTAAGTTTAAACTTCCAAAAGTTTGGCTCTTAGAAGTTGTGTACTGTGCAACAAATGATCTTTTTCCATACCACATGCACATAGGTCTGATTTTCTTTTTGTGTGCAGAGACTGGCATCTGATTTTCTTTCAAATTACATATTTCTGGCTGTTGGAAGAGTGGGTTCAAGTACGGATTTAATTGTCCAAAGAGTAGAGTTTGTCCATGATTCTGACAAAAGAAGCCATCTAATGGACCTTCTTCATGCTCAGAGGGAGAATGGTAACCAAGGAAAGGTAATATGATTGATATCTTGATTAAAGTGTACATAGTCAATACTAGTGCTCCTTTTGGTCTCATGGTTCTTTTTCATTGTCTCTTTGTTCTAAATGATGCATTGTGGTTCAAGAGCACCTTGATGATCCTGTTTATTTTACCCTACAGCAAGCTTTGACTCTAGTTTTCGTGGAGACAAAGAAGGGCGCTGACTCTTTGGAGAATTGGTTGTGCACCAATGGTTTCCCAGCAACGACCATTCACGGTGATAGGTCCCAACAGGTAAGTGAGTTTTTGATATCAAAAAGAGAAGATTGTAGAGTATAGTTCAGTGGAACCAAAACCTAAAACCGTATTGTGTTTTTTATGCATACAGGAAAGAGAAGTAGCACTGAGATCATTCAAGACTGGACGGACACCTATTTTGGTTGCAACGGATGTGGCAGCACGTGGTCTTGACATTCCGCACGTGGCTCATGTAGTGAATTTTGATCTACCAAACGACATTGATGACTATGTCCACCGTATCGGAAGAACAGGCCGTGCAGGCAATTCAGGACTAGCAACTGCTTTTTTCAATGACAACAACACATCAATGGCCAAACCACTGGCTGAGCTAATGCAAGAAGCAAACCAGGAGGTCCCTGACTGGCTTACTCGATACGCATCTCGTGCTTCATTTGGAGGTGGTAAGAACCGGCGGTCGGGTGGACGGTTCGGTGGCCGTGATTTCAGGAGAGAATCTTTTAGCCGAGGCGGTGGTGGTGCTGACTATTATGGTGGTGGGGGTGGGTATGGAGGCGTTCCTGGTGGTGGCTATGGAGCAATGCCTGGTGGGTATGGAACCGTACCAGGTGGTGGATATGGGAATGTTCCCGGTGGTGGTTATGCACCCTATGGTAGAGGCGGTGGTGCTTACTATGGTGGAGGATATGGACCCGTTCCTAGCCAAGGATATGGTCCTGGAGTGGCTAGTGCCTGGGACTAAAGCTCTAACTTTAATTCTTCAAGAACCGATTACGTTCAATCTCTTACTTATCTCTATTGTTTATTATTAGGGGCAGCCACCGATGTGTAGGTTTGCTCTTTAAATGGTTATGTAGACACGACTCGTCTCTCTTTGTTCACTGTGAAAAAAGAAAACTCCTAGTCGACTATTATTTTATTTTCATGAATTATTGTCTTACACTTACCAAGCATGTAAAAATTTTAATCTACTAAACCCAAACTCTTATTAAAAATGCACGGAAAAGAAAAAGCAAAAGAAAGTTTTACTAAGATTGAGAGAGAAATAAATGAGGTTAGACAAAGCCACACAGAGGTCATAATAAAAATGACCAACTTCCGGAAGTGATTTGCCTTACTCAGAACCACTTTTGATCTTTTGTGTCATCTCTATCACAGATTTGGTAAAAGGTTTTTGTCTAAGCAGTTGATGTCATAATCTGATAATAAACAAAAAAAAAAAAAAGAAAGAAAGAAGCCCGGAACAAAAAAAAACCTATCTGTAAGCAAATGCTGATGGGTGGTGAAGGCGGTTAGCGTCTGGTCCTAGGCATGCATCGAAATTCAGCTAAGAGTGCAATGTGATTAGAAGACCATTCTGGGGATGGAAGAGCTGTGTCCTTTCTTAATCCATCTTCATCCAGTAATTCCAATAGAGATTCCACCATTAACGTATCCGCTGTAACCAAACAAACAAAAACTCTTCCTGTTCAGTTAACTTATTTTTCCTGTTGTGGTTTCAAATAGGACAAGGGAATTACAAATGGTGAAACCTGTGTAGAATATGTAGTCATGAGTGCCGATGAAGTCCCTTGTACAATTGGTAAACAAAGGCTCGTTTGTATTAAGATCCATTCTCCTTCTGTGTTGTTCCAATCCAAGACCCATTCCCTGCCTCGCAAAAGATGAGTACGCACTCACCTGAAACCAATTCACTTATCAAAATATCCAAAAGAGATGCCAAAAAAAGGTATAAATTTACTTAACTCCAAGAAATGAAAGGTTACCAGAGGTAATTGATGAGTCAATTTAGTGTGAGGACGCAGGATATTAAGGGGATCTACTGACAGATCTGGGTGCATTGAATCAATCTTTCCCATTACAAGAAGTGAATGAGGAGCACTGTAATAAAATTTCCAAAAAGCAAAGCTTTAGCTTCCTACACCACTAATCATAAGAGAATTCTGCATTTCATACATCATGTCAAAAGAATTTATGAATCAACAAACCTCCCGGGAAGCGTATTAAAGTCTCCACACACGAGCATGGGAATATCGGCACTAGCAGCTATTTTCTCAAGTCCCTTTAATAAGGTATGAACCTAAACTCAAAAGAATAAAACAGTTCTTGAGGTCAATACTAATTCTTTTCAAGTTAACTAAAATTTGAGTTATTTCGGATATAAAGATACACAAACCTGCCAGAGCTTCACATCTTTCAGATCTTGTTGAACATTTACATGTGTGTTTGCCTAAACTCCAGCAAGTTATCACAACCAAAAAAAATTAGTTGGCTTTCACTAAACCAAAAACTAAAAGATCTCATGAGAAGAGTCAATTGACTGGAAAGAAAAAAGGAAACTGTACCACACAAATAAGCTGGCGCTTCCCAGAGGAATCAGTAGCTTGATTACCAAACTTGGCTTCGAGAACAACTATCAACGCAATGTTATCCTATAACAATCATTGGAAGCAGTTTGTAAACAATAGCTCTCTGTTTATCAGCTTTGACCAGAAAAAAAGTTATATAGCATGTCAAAAATACCTTAACCAGTCGGTTTAAAGCAGTTCTCTTCTGCGCCTGAGGGATTAGAGCCTCCGTCAAAGACTGAGCAGCCTTGTTGAATTCAACCTGAATTTACAGTCCATGGATTAGTATAAAGATCTAAATAGATCGAGCGAGCAAACATACTGAACTGATACGAACATCATATTTCTTGACATGCGAAAATCTATCCCGTCGGAAAAATGTTGCACAGCCGTCAATGGCACTTGTACTTCCGCTGAGAACCTAGCAACAAGAAATTCACGGTTAAGAGATTTCAAAACATAAATCACTGAAGGAAGGAGTGTGTGGGATCAATGACCAAACCTCATTAGTCTTCCTCTTGTAGAGAGCTTGATACCCATGCTTATCCAACTCAGGAGCAAAAATTTCAAGGAAATGATCACTTTGTACCTGCCAGATAACCATATAAGAACACATTAGATCTAGATTTTAATGACAAAATTTTTTAAATCTTTACCAAGTCCACACGAACAACATACTTCTTGCAGGCAAACTACATCGGCTCGATACCCAACAATCTCCCTCAACAAATTCTGTCTGCGGTATGGCCAAGAAAGAGCCCAAGGAGGACAGTAACTGTAGAGGTCGCTGCTTGCAGAAGTATCAGACAAAATATTATATGAAAGAACAGTGAATGATCCTGCAGACTGAATCCGACCATCTTGATCTAAGTGACCCATCACATCAGCTCCGTTAACAGGGATTAGCTTACGGGGACTTGGAGAAGGAGCAGGAATAACCCGTGAAGTCAAAATGGTACTAGGATGTCCTACAGACTGTTTAGTCTCAGCATTAGCCACAACACACTCAAACTTCAAAACGTGGCCAATGTCATCAGCTGTTGGAGTGTACGTTTTGCAAACCCCGACCTCAACTAACGTCTCTCCTCCATTTTTCTGAGTAATATTAGAAGGATAAAACGGAGCTGGACCATTGTTGGCAATATTGAGATTTGTCATAGACCCAGATAAGGTCCCAGCGAGAGCCCCAGAACCCGCGCTGTTATGCCGGCCCAAGTCATCTTCCTCGTTTCCGTTTTCAGCAGTTGCTCGCTCGTGCAAAGTCCTGTGATGCTGCCACGCATCCGTAAAGCATTTTGGCGAACAGTGATAGCTTTTTGGAACAAGGGCTCTACGCTTGGAACAGAAAACACATTGCAAAGTGGCTTGTTCTGTTGGATGCACACTGCAAATCGTTACTTTCTTATCGCTCTGTACACGATACCTACAAGAAAGAAATCCAAAGAATGAATCTACAACAAGATCAGAACTTTTCTGTTCAAAAGAAGCAAGAATTCCGACTATAATAATATCTTTTGACGACCTAAATCAGAAAAGTATACATCACAAGACTTGAAATTCGGATCAAAATTCAATCTTTGATAAACCCCAATTCGCCAAAAGGATCGAAGAAAGCTGAGGGAAATGAAGAAAACAAACCATCTGTATCTCAAGAAGTAGCCTTCAAGAGGAGCCGATTCAGGGATATCATCCGTGGCCTGGGTCTTATCGGGGCGACGAACAAGAACGTAAGGAGTCAATTCACAGCCCACAATGGGAATTTCAGAAGGTAGATGCACTCGGATCACGCTCAGCATTGCTTTTCAATAACACCTGGTAATGGTCGTCGCACACTAACGAAGCAGCAGCAGCAGAGATTCAGAATCGAACCAAGACCTTGATTAGATGTATATTCTCCTTGTAGACCTAATGAAGTGGAGCGTACGATTGGCTGATCCACCATTTACTTGACCCAAAAACCCGTCGAATCTCTAGAAACCCTAGAAATGAAATGTCTTCTTCTTCTTCTTCTTCTTCACAACCCAAACCAAAAATATATATAAATATATATATATATATAAACTATAGTCGTAGTAGTAGTAGTAGTCGTAGTAAAACCAAAGTTGGATCCAAAATCGAATTAACAAAAAAGAAGAAGATGGAATCGAGAAATCTAAGTTTGTAGAATTAAGAGATGTGGGAGGAGAGATCTTGGAGGAATCCTCTTTAAAAGATCGATTCTTACGCTCAGAATATGGAAAAAATCAATCAAAACATCGATTTTTATTTTTTTCTTTAATATTTTTATTTTTCTTCGAAGACAAATAAGAATAAAATATTTATGTACATTGTAGAATATTAAAATTGATTTTCTCTTCCTCATGAAAAAATTGGTTTTGGCGCTCAAAGAATGAAAGTTTTTTTGTTTGAGTTTTTTCGGTTCCTTTGGTGTAACATATAGTATAATAAGGCAAATCTACAAATCTTTACTAACAAGAGACAAATCAAAGATTTATGGACTCGTCTTAAGCCTTAGGAAAATAAGATTGATGACTTAAAACCAAAAAAAAAAACGTTGTTAATTGACAAACCCCAATAGGAGAGGTGTGATTACTTCAAAATTAACATATTTTCTTCTTCTTCTTCATATTATTTTTGGACTAAACATATTTTGTTCTTCTAAGATGTGATACTTACAACAACTTACCCCAAAACAAAAGAGAAAAGCATTGGGTACTTTCGTTTATCAATTTAATTTAAACATTGATGAAGTTGATGAAAGAAGCACATTTGAACATCGTCCGAATTGTCATGTTAATTTTAACTTTCGTATTGGTTTGCTAAGCTATCACGGGATCAAAAACCAAATTAATATTTGTTTGACTTGTGAAAACTTTGGTTTGGTTTTCTTAAAATGTGGATTTACTAAGTTCACTTTCTATAAGGTTTACTCGAATTTAAAAATATTAAATTTACAGGGTTTCTATATAACTTTTGTTTTATTTGACTTGACTAGTTTTAAGATAGGTAATGAATTGATAAGGTTCAACTCTCATTGAATACTTTTCAAATCTCAACTAGGAAAACTTTTATCTTTTTTTAGACAACTATTAAGAATTTAAAATTTTGAACAAAGTAAAGAAATAAACAAATAATGTATACACACTAAATCAAATTTGAAGATTTTTTTCTATCTTTATGCATCCAATATATTTTTTTCTATTTTGACTATGAGAGGCTATAGTTTCCATTCTTTGTGGTTCGGCGCATGATTGATAACCCAGTTTTCTTTGAGAAGCCTCAAAGGCTCTATATAACTAGTAAAAGAAAGACGCTACAAGATAACACCTCAAACTTTTAGCAAAAAGAAATATATATTTTGAAGTAAAAAAGCGATTAAGATGAGCGCAAATAAAGAACGCACACAACTTTTCGAAAGCGTTGTGGAAGCTGAATTCCGATTGAGATATGATGGTAATTAACAATTTGTTTTGTTCTTTTGTTCTTTTGTTCTTTGTAGTGAATGTTTATGATTGATATTGTTAATCTTTCTATGGTAGATCTGAAGAAAGCCGTCAAAGGCATACAAGAATTGAAAATTGATTTAACAATGGAAGAGAAGAAGTCTTTGGAAATGGTACACAACAAACTACATTGGGAGGCGTATAGGACAGCAAAAATCTTGAGGACTATGGGTCCGAAAGAGAAAGTAAAAAAGGACGCCAATCTGGAGTGGATTCAAGTGTATCTGGAAAACAACTTGATCGATTTTAAAAAAATATGTGATAAGATTCAAAAGTTGTTGGGTTGCGATGTCTCAGTTTAATTGCTCTTATCTTCTATTTCTTTTACCGAATTTATATCTGATATGTAAACCAATCTTATACAGATATTAGGTATCTAAGAAATGTAAGAAGAAGATAGAAGGGAAGTAAGAACAGCTTTTTAAAAATTGATACATATCATTGGAAATGATAAATAAGTTGAATTATGGTATTAAAATAATTTTTTTTTTAATATTTTCTCCTGAAAATAACATTTAAACTTTGCATCTCAAATTTTGAAAAAAACAAAAAAAGAAAACTTAGTAGTATATATATATATATATATTTTATTTTTTTTTTTTTTTTTTGGTCAGCAACTTAGTAGTATATATGGAATATTAAAATTTCTATATGTCTCAATCTATACCATGTTCAAAATAGTCAAATCAAACCGTGATCTTGTGGTTGAGTTGAACCAGCCGGTATTGGTTTAGAGTTCCCTCTGGTTCTGATTTCTGAACTTGAAACTTTTGTTCTTGGTAATCCTTTTAAAAGAAAACTTCACAACTTTCTTCATGATGCAGAAAAAGTAGTTCCTTTTTAGAACTGAGATCGATCTGGGAAGTACTCTGTTTTCAGTATCCTCTGCATGAGCCTCAGCTGTAGAGATCTCGTCAATCACAACGACCGTCTAGTTAGTTTACTCAATGTCTGCAGAAAAGCTCCTTCCTTTGCAAGGACCAAAGCTCTTCACGCTCTCTCCATCACATTATGCTCTGCCCTTCAGCAGCCTGTTTTTATCTCCAACAACATTATCTGTCTTTATGAGAAGCTGGGCGAGGTGTCTTTTGCAGGCAAAGTGTTTGATCAAATGCCTGAGAGAAACAAGGTGTCTTTCAACACGATCATTAGAGGGTACAGCAGATGCGGGGATGCAGAGAAATCCTGGGATGTATTCTCTGATATGAGATATTTTGGATATTTGCCAAATCAGTCAACAGTGAGTGGTTTATTGTCCTGCCCATCGTTGGATGTTTATGCTGGAACTCAGTTACACGGTTTGAGCTTTAAGTATGGCTTGTTTATGGCTGATGCATTTGTTGGTACTGGTTTGCTGTGTTTGTATGGGAGGCTTGAGTTGCTGGAAATGGCGAAACAGCTTTTTGAAGATATGCCGTTTAAGAGCTTGCAAACATGGAACCATATGATGTCTTTGTTTGGGCATCGTGGTTTTCTCAAAGAATGCATGTTTCTATTCCGTGAGCTTGTTAGGATGAGGGCTTGTTTATCTGATTGCTCTTTCTTGGGTGTATTGTCAGGTGTATCTTGTGAAAATGACTTGGAAATTAGCAAACAGTTGCATTGCTCAGCAATGAAAAGAGGGTTAGCTTGTGAAATTTCCGTCGTTAACTCTCTCATCAGTAGATATGGAAAATGTGGCAATACGCATATGGCAGAGAGAATATTTGAGGAGGCAGGTTCCTGGGATGTAGTTTCATGGAACTCCATAATTGGTGCAACAGCCAAAGGTGAGAACCCGTTAAAAGCTCTCAAACTATTTGTAAGTATGCCAGAGCATGGGTTTTCCCCTAACCAAGGTACATATGTTAGTGTTCTTAGTGCGTCTTCTCATATGCAGATTTTTAGTTTTGGACGCCAGATCCATGGCACGCTAATCAAGAATGGCTGTGAAACTGACATACTTTTAGGGAATGCATTAATCGACTTTTATGTTAAATGTGGTAGTCTGGAAGATGCCCGCTTCTGCTTCGATTCTGTCCGTGATAAGAATATTGTTTGTTGGAATACATTGCTTTGGGGTTATGCCAATAAAGATGGTTCCATTTGTCTCTCCTTGTTTCTTCAAATGCTTCAAATGGGTTTCAGGCCAACTGAGTATACTCTTTCAACAGCCCTTAAACCATGTTGTGTCATAGAGTTACAACAGCTGCACTCTGTAATTGTGAGAATGGGATATGAAGATAATGTCTATGTGTTAAACACTCTTATGAGATCCTACGCCAAGAATCAACTGATGAATGATGCTCTTCTTCTGCTGGATTGTTCTAGCGGGCTATCTTCTGTCATCCCACTCAACATTGTTGCCGGAATGTATAGCAGAATAGGTCAGTACCATGAATCTGTGAAGCTGATTTTGACACTAGAACAACCCGACACTGTATCTTGGAACATTGCAATAGCAGCTTGCTCCCGTTCTGATAATTACAGAGAAGTTATTGAACTTTTCAAACACATGCTTCAATCAAACATTCTCCCTGATAATTACACATATGTTAGTATCTTAAGTTTGAGTTCTAAGCTTTGTGACCTTACGCTTGGGAGTTCTATTCACAGTGTAATCATCAAAACAGATTTCAGCCGCGCCGACACATTTGTTTGCAATGTATTGATTGACATGTACGGGAAATGCGGAAGCATTAGGAGTGTAATCAAAGTCTTTGAAGAAACAAGAGAGAAGAATATCATTACATGGACGACATTGATTTCATCTCTTGGCATCCATGGATATGGACATGAGGCATTTAAAATGTTTAAGGAATCGCTATCTCTAGGTTTTAAGCCAGATCGTGTCTCTTTCATCTCTATCCTAACTGCTTGTAGACATGGTGGAATGGTAAAAGAAGGAATGGATTTGTTTCAGAAAATGAAGCGTTATGGTGTTGAACCGGAAATGGATCACTATCGTTGTGCTGTTGATCTTTTGGCTAGAAATGGTTACCTAAAGGAAGCCGAGCATCTGATTCATGGAATGCCATTCCCTGCAGATGCGCCTGTATGGCGTACGTTTCTTGATGGTTGCAATAGATTTGCAGAAGAACAGAAAAGCACTCTCAATGTCGTCTCTTTTCAGTAGTTTAAGCAAGAGAAGTGTAAATTTTGATATTTCTTTGTTTCTCTTGCAACGTTCATATTTTTATATGGTCAAAATGAAAATTTCAAGAGTTTATCTATCTAATCACAAGTTCATAGAAATAAACTTGACTTTTGCAATTATACAGAAAATGACCTCTCTCAGTAGCAAGCAATCCAAACTTGATCAGCCACATTACTTATAAAACGATTCTTTGCGTATGTTAAAAAGATAACAAGTTTAACCCGCAGCTTGGAAATCTCCGAAGTCATCATCTGGTGCATCTTCAACGCCTCCATGTTTGCCTTCTTGGTCTTCATTTATCCCTTCTTCTTCACGCTTTGTATCTAAATCTTGTTGCTTAGGCGATCTTTGGAGGCTGAGGCTTGGTGGTAGACTTGACGGGGACTTCTGAGCAGTTGTGACAGGGGAAAGCGGTCCAGGAGGTGGAGGTGGCGGGATGATTGAAGGAATGGTTTCTGTTGACTTGCCTTTATCCTCCAAGGAAAGATTGCTCAGACTCTTCTCTACCATTTTCGACTTTGTATCCTTGTCGCTTCTCTGTTTTATTCATTTTGATGTGAACAAACAAACTACTTTTGGAAAATGTATCCAGATAATAACTGTCAATCTTACATTTTTAAGTTGGAGAACAATTGTTTCTCCTTCCTTTAAGCTGTAATCGACAGAAGAAGTGTTTTGAAAGTGTTGTTCCATTTCTTCTGCTGTTTTCTTCTTGTTCAAATACCTTTAGTAAAGAGAGAGGGAGATCAGATTCCAGACGTGATTTAGTTGTTTCAACAGAAAGATTCTAAGAGAACACTTGAAAATTGGAAGTGGAATGTTACTTCATATGGTCATGGAGTGCTGCTTGGAAATCATATGCTTCTGTTCTTTCCCGGAAACCGATCCCGATAAAAGCATGGCGAACACGACCATCTGCATTGCTTCAAAGAATGAAACTCAAAACAAGTACTACAAGTTAACATCTCTATATCTACATGGTAAGTGAGTACCTATCTTTTCTTCAACACGGAGAACAAAATATCTGCAAGACAGATTGTTTTTGTTAGACTATCTGCAGATCATGAGAACAATTAAGAAGACCAAGTTAAGTTCTAAGGTCAACTTTGTTACCTGCTACTGTCGATTACGGCTTCTACTGGATGAAGATCGCCCTCTCGTAGAAAAGCCTGAGCGTAAAGTTCCCCTGTGGTCTTATCTACAAGTTTAATAATGCATTCTTCTCCTTTGCTCACCACTTTCAAAGCTCCTTCCCATGCCCATTTGTTCACGTCCCACTCATCTGCTCTGCAAGAATCAAATTTTATAAAACGTATCAGCTGATGTCTATCTCCATCTTCCAATGGATCACTCAATACACTATTTCAAAAAATATTTAGCATAGCAAGCCCAGTTGAGTTGATAAAAAGTGAATGTAACTAGAAAAATGACCATCTTGATTCAATAAGATTTATCCCAAGCTTTTTAGATCATTTGCTAAGCCAAAAGGGTTTGCAGGAAAACTGGTTTTGTAAGAATCTCCTAACTACAGAGATCAGAATACTTTAGAGATTTTCTGTAATGAAGGCAAGAAAGAACCTGTAGGAAGCTGCGCTTTTCCTTGGAGGTATCTGCATAGACACACAAACAAAAGAAAAAGGAAGAGGAGCTTACTATCTGTAACAGTCCCATAAAGTAAACAGAGATAGTTCAAAGGTAGGATATGTAAAAACGAGCGCATTATCGTCAAAAGCTTTTTTTAGCAAATCTAAATAACAGCACTTCGCAATGTCTAATGAGTCCAAGGCAACCAAATGTGGGATCTCTAAACATCTTGTAACGGAATGAACATGTAACAATTTCAAGATTATATCTACTGTTTCAGAGACCTCATCAAGAAACCACTTAGCATGCCATAGATAACTTCTCATCACACTCTTTTACAAAAATCTTTCTGATAGTTAAAAATGTGCAATACATCACGCCCTTAAACCAGCTTGAGACAAAATTTTGGGCGATCAAGTAATCAACTTCAACAAATGCACAGATTAAGATCATTTTTCTCAACACCATTGAAAGAAATCTATACCACCAGATTCAAAATTACGTTCTAACTTATGATCAGATCCAAAACCCTCTCCAAAAATCATCAACAAGTGAACTTACAAAGAAAGGATTTAACTTGAGCATAAAAGTTGCAAAATCGATCAAATTATCCAAAAAACCCATCTCATTATAACCTAATAAAGTTGGAAAATTTACCAAATAAACATAGCATTCAGGCACTTGGAACAGAGCAATCTCTATAGCTTCTCTCTCCTCGTTATCATCGACGGTCACAGGATCAGTGGAAGATTTCGTGTCTTCCTTCATACTCGAAGAAGACGAAGCTTGATCCATCTCAGAAATAGAGAGAAACCCAGATGACTGAATCGATCAAACACACCCGTAAAATCCTTAATGGAAGTCTTTGCCAAACTGTGATTATTACAACAATCTCACAAGTCGCGAAGACGAAGAAACGTAGAGGTTTCGCGTTAGGTGTGTTTTTGTTAGTGTACCATAACTCCGATCTGAGCTACCTCAAAACCATCCGATCTTATTAATTACTTTTAATCTCAACCGTCCATTACATTGACTTTCCTAAACCTTGAGTAGACACCAGACACGTGTGCTTCGTCTGCCGCTAGGAAGTCAACATAGAAGCAGTTGATGGATCAACCAACCAATAGAGAAAGAGCAATTATAAGTTACCCTTAATGGGCCTTAAATAATGGGCCATAGCCCACTATAATTTTAGTTTTGATATTTTGTTTTTTTAGTAGCAATATCTGCCTCTTGGTGGTGACGAGTAGGTGAACATGTGTGTGCTTATTAATAAATTTCTCCACTTGTGAGTTGTGAGTGTGTGACCCTAATTTGAGAGCTCTCTTCTCTTTGCGCAGTCAATTTGCTACCTCTGAGAAAATGGCGGCTGCGACTTCATCCATCGCTCCTTCCCTTTCATGTCCATCTTCATCCAAAACCCTAAGGTCTTCCAAAGCTAGAACCTTGGCTCTGCCCAATATTGGTTTCCTTTCATCTTCTTCCAAGTCGCTGAGGTCGTTAACTGCTACCGTCGCTGGAAATGGTGTCGGTTCCGCCACTGGTTCCTCCCTTGCCGCTCGTATGGTTTCTTCGTCAGCGGTCAAGGCCCCTCTCGCGCTCGACTTCGAGACATCTGTCTTCAAAAAGGAGAAAGTATCCCTTGCTGGTTACGAAGAGGTATTCGAATTTGTGTGGGAATTCTATAATGATTGGCTGATGTGTTTTTGGATTGTTGCTAATGTTTGTATTTTTGTTGCTAATGATTGTTTAGTACATTGTGAGAGGAGGAAGGGATTTATTCAAGCATCTTCCAGATGCTTTCAAGGGGGTTAAGCAGATTGGTGTGATTGGTTGGGGATCTCAGGTATTTACTTTTTTGGGTCTCTTTATTTTGTGCGTGTGTTCTGTACTTTTGATTGTGGATATGGAATCTTGGTTACGGCATGTAAAGTGAAATTGGTCAGAAAAAGGAAATAAATGTGTTCATTTTCATATTGCAAGTTCTTTTTCCTACATCTGTTGTACTAAGCTCGTAATCTATGTACAGGGACCTGCCCAAGCTCAGAATTTGAGAGATTCACTTGTAGAGGCAAAGTCTGACATTGTTGTTAAGGTATTTCTTTCAACTGCCGAGTTGACTCCTTGCTTTTATTTATTTGGCTTTATGCTGTTACTTGAAAGGCTATGCTCTGACATGGTTTCTTGTTTTTTTCTACTTTAACGTAGATTGGACTCAGAAAAGGGTCTCGCTCATTTGAGGAGGCACGTAGCGCTGGCTTCACTGAAGAAAGTGGTACTTTGGGTGATATCTGGGAAACTATCTCTGGCAGCGATCTTGTATTGTTGTTGATCTCTGATGCTGCTCAGGTAATTACAATTTGCTACAAATATATCTTAAACTTGTTGAGGTATTGCTTTCTTAGCTGTATACATTGAATTTACTGTATCCTGTTTTTGCAGGCTGATAACTATGAGAAAATATTCGCTCACATGAAGCCAAATAGCATTCTTGGTTTATCACACGGGTTTCTACTAGGGCATTTACAGTCCTTGGGACTTGATTTCCCAAAGAACTTCAGTGTGGTCGCTGTGTGCCCTAAGGGAATGGGTCCTTCTGTGAGGAGGCTATACGTCCAAGGAAAAGAAATCAACGGTGCTGGAATTAACGCCAGTTTTGCAGTCCACCAGGTTTTCTATCTCTTTATATCCACTGCAAAATCTATTTTTTTATGTTTCAATGGTGCGAAAGCTCTGATACCTCATGTGTTACATTTGTTTCACCACTACTTATGTTATTCTGTTGGCAGGATGTTGATGGTAGAGCCGCAGATGTTGCACTGGGATGGTCTGTAGCTCTTGGTTCTCCTTTTACTTTTGCTACTACTCTTGAACAAGAGTACAGGAGTGACATCTTTGGAGAAAGAGGTGAGTTGGGCCTCTAGTAGAACTGTCTTTCTATCGCTCAAATCCCATACTTAAACATATCTTCTTCTTTTCTGTTAAAAGGCATATTGCTTGGTGCTGTTCATGGAATTGTGGAGTCCCTATTTAGAAGGTACACCGAAAATGGGATGAGCGAAGACTTGGCTTACAAGAACACAGTAGAATGTATCACAGGAACAATTTCAAGGACTATCTCTACCCAGGTTAGTATCTGTAGAGACCGAATCGGAATAAAAAAATTGATATCTGTTTCTGATGAATTGTGAACATCAGGGAATGTTGGCTGTGTACAACTCCTTGTCTGAAGAAGGTAAAAAAGATTTTGAGACTGCATACAGCGCATCCTTCTATCCTTGTATGGAGATTCTCTATGAATGTTACGAGGATGTACAAAGTGGCAGTGAAATCCGAAGTGTTGTCTTAGCCGGTCGTCGCTTCTATGTAATGACTCTTCTGAACCTTCCTTTTGGTGCGTTTAGTCAAAAACACAGTTTGTGCAGGAATTTTGATGGATTCTCTAACTTGTAACAGGAAAAAGAAGGCTTGCCAGCATTCCCAATGGGAAATATTGATCAGACAAGAATGTGGAAGGTGGGTGAAAGCGTCAGGAAGTCCAGACCCGCCGGTGACTTGGGTCCACTATATCCCTTCACCGCTGGAGTTTATGTAGCACTTATGATGGCTCAGGTATGTTTGCGTTTATATCTGGTGTGCCCACCATTGTTTTGATTTGGTTTGGATTTTCATGCAGAGTAGGTTCAGTTTCAATTTTCATTCAGATTTTATAATATATATTTTTAATCAAAAGTTCTTATAAACAAGAATTTGCTTTTAATATATTTATCGTCAACTTGGATTGTTCTGGATTCGTTTCTCAGAATATATAAATCATGGTTTCTACTGGGTTTTGTGTAGATTGAGATCTTGAGAAAGAAAGGTCACTCTTACTCAGAAATTATCAACGAGAGTGTGATAGAATCTGTGGACTCTCTGAACCCATTTATGCACGCCAGGGGAGTGTCCTTCATGGTTGACAACTGCTCGACCACAGCGAGATTGGGTTCGAGGAAATGGGCCCCACGGTTTGACTACATCCTGACCCAACAAGCGCTTGTGGCTGTGGACAGTGGTGCAGCGATCAACAGAGACCTGATCAGCAACTTCTTCTCAGACCCAGTCCATGGTGCCATAGAGGTCTGCGCACAGTTGAGGCCTACCGTTGATATCTCTGTGCCAGCTGATGCAGACTTTGTTCGACCTGAGTTGCGTCAATCTAGCAACTAAGTGAAGAGTTGAAAAGTCTGTCAGAGTCTCTACTTTGTAATCTGCTGAGTTTTAAGTAAGTCTGCTGAGTTTGGGATGTTTTAGGCGTGAGTCGTGACTGTTTTGTTTCAAGGATTTGAATAACTTTATGTCTCTTTGCTTAAATCTACTTAAATCAATAAAGATGAAACTTCCTTTTCTACTATATTCTTGTAAACCAACTTGCAAGCCTAGTTAGGTACCCCAATAGGGTCATTTCGAGTTGGGATAGTTTTTTATTTCTTCTTTTATCCACTGGGCTACATGTGATTGTGCTTCCAAATTCATTCGATAACTGAGATGGGAACAATGCTTCTCATCAGCGTCCCTTGTCATGTCGGATTTAAAAAGAGTTTAGGATTTGATGATGTTAATCTGTCTGATTTACTGTTTTTAATATTGTTGAGAGATTTAATCTTCAAATTCAACGCTTTTGAAGTTTGAGCTAAATAGGAAGATATGTTTTACATTCCCATAACCCAAGCTGTAGTAGATATTACAACATTTGGCTAAATCTCGTGTAATGTTTTTGGATCTATAGTTGAGACTTGAGAGAGTTTGAGATTAGAATAATAATTTTTTGGTTTAGCTGCTTCGTAGATTTTAAAAAGAACTTGATCCCTGCAGGTTTCAATAGAAAGAAGACTTTGAAACTTTGGTTGAAACCTGTATCTCCTCTATGTTGAATGATTGAAACATAGAATAAAGGAGGGAGGTCGTATAAAACTGTACAAGTTTCACTGCAATTGCCAGATAGATTTTAATTGATTAAATATATCTTTTTATACTATGTAGCCACACTACTCTCACTAGCAAGTCTCCAATTTCAAATAAATATAGCTATTCTTGCAAGGAAAAATAATTTGTGTTTTTTTTTTCTTTTTTTTTTCCAAATTTAAAGATAAAGAGGAGGAACTTGGCAGAGGAAAATGCTTTTGTCTATCTTTTTTTTTTACAGTGAAATGAAAGAATCTAAATTATTAGAATCACATGTAATGACATGTGCTCTCCCTCCTTCTGCACATTTTCATTATATGTCAAGTCTTTTTCCCTTTCCCTCTTCACAAAACAAAAAAGAGAGAGAGAGAGAGCTATATATAAATCCAGAATGCTTGATAAAAAGAAAACAAAGAGAGAAAGAATCAGAATATAGAAATAACAAAAAATTCTGCAATCATATGGTAGTGTGGTTTCAAGAACTAGAGAAAGACAAGACCAACATGTGTATCCAATCATATTGTATAACTCTTTTCCCACATTTCATGTTCATTTATCCCAACAACACCAACACACACACAAAAAAAAAAGAATTAAAACACTAAAAACAAACTTCTATCTTCTAACTTCAAACTTGTCTTCCAATTGTCATAAGCATTTATGCTTTAGGTTTAACCAAAATACAGATCGATATCGTATACTGAGTAATGCATCTCTTATTTCTAGGCATACCAATTAGTAAAGAAAGAAAAAAACTTAAGATGTTAGAAAGGATTAACTGCTACATTTATTATTGTTAAGATGTTAAAATGCATGATTCTAATTATGATAAACTTAGTTATTTTTGGAAGGACAAAAAATGCTTTAATGAGTAGTAACTTAGTCGTGGAATCCCACGACTGGACCAATACGCTCTTTCAATTTATTAACTTTTAGTTTTGTTATAAGACAAAATCTTTGCGTTTTGTTTTTGTTAAAAAGACAAAACAAATCTTGGTGTTTAGTGTGAAATCATTATCATATATGATATTGATTTGACACCAATGTCTTGTGATTATTTCTGTTAATACCAATTCAACCATGATTTTGATCAAACCACAAGAGTACAGTATATATGACCCATCATTTTCACCATATATACAAATAAAAACCTATATATATAAACTATATTTAAAAGAAACAAAAAAAAACAGACGTGATGATCATATTTAAGATGGTTAATATCCTCGAAACTTCATTTAATACTCTTCATAGATATTTCCTGTTTAATTAAGTAAACTTCATATAGATAAAAACTTTTCTTAAAAAACCAATAAACTAGCATGTGAGATGTTAAATAAACAGCACATAAATCGTGCATACTGTACTAAAAGCTCTTGAACTTTTTCCTCGTTCATGATCATTATAAGTAACCAAAAATGAATTAAATAAAAACATTTTAATAAACTTCTTATAATTAATCTGTTAATATTGATCATGATGGCGATGATCGATGATGCAGATAAAGGAGATAATTCACAGCTTGGGGGCATATGCTCACACATGCTCGAGCATATAGCCTCAGGTGGCAACCAATAAGAAGTATTTCTAATAATGTTGTTACTCTGATTATTTTGTTTTTAAGTACTTATATAATTGCATAATTTAGGATTATAAACCAATCAACTTGCTAATATTATTTCTATTTCATATGACTATAGATGCAAAATATTACTATTTACATTAGGTCTAAGTTTCGCATACGTCACTTAATTACCACGATAAAATGAATACTACGAGCTAGTTTCAACATGCATCGAATAATCATGATACAAATTAGTTTCTGGTTTAAGAAAATTGGAAATTTAAATCCAAAACTTCTCGACTATACGTAAATATATAATGATATATATAATAATATAAATACAACAGATTATGTTTAGAAAATATATATATTTATATATATATATACATGCAACATGAGAATTGCACAAAATTAAAAATCGTATAAAATCGATCTTCGTTTTGAGTTATAGAAAAACTTATTGACGTTTTGTCTTCCATCAACCATGACGTAAGGGTAAGACTACTAAAACAATATAATTAATACAATTCAATTGGTTAACAATAGAGTAATAGAAAATGTTCAATTCGAACGACATCTTTGGAACAAATCAACATGATATTATATGTATTTTGTCTTCGCATACCTTGTAGTCTTGTACTGTACATGAAAAAAGTAAATCTTATTAGAATCAGATTAATATATAATTCTGTATAATTAGCAGTCTCTCTCGATGAAACGTGCAACATTTTTATTGAAGAAAAATGCGAGTTGGACGGTAATGCGATCTACATATATTATTGCTTACTGTGTATTCGCTGACATCATTTGGATTATGAAAAGCTAAAATATGAAACATTGGATACTCTTAATGACCCATTAATTAAGATCGAGCTTAACCAAGCGTCGTTTGTCGTTAAAAAAAAAAAAGATTAATTAGAAAACCACAGATGTTGACAAAAAAAAAAAAAAAGATAATAGTAAGAAATAGAAAAACAGATAATACCCATACGTGGTTTATTTGTCGTGGTATATATCGAGAATCATTAATTGTGGTATATCGAGAATCATTGTGTTTATTTACTCTCTATTAATTTACATATAATTAATTAAGGATACCGTTAGACCAAAACATAATATATACAAATAATGTGATATGCTTACATAAATAATTGCTAGAACTATTTGTTTTTTTATTATTGTTAAGTGTCTAGCTAGATCGTTGTAATGTCTGAATAATTCTTTGAATTAAACAAGTAGATGATTTTTCGGACTAATTAATAATAATAAAATTGTCTCCAACTCACGCATTCGAAATAGTTTTCTCCTTGATGACCCAATTATAGCTAGGGTATGCATATATGTTGTACACCACTTCCTATACATATTTTTTTTTTTTTGTTCAACACTTCCTATACATATGTGAGTGTTTTTTAGTAAAGAAAAATCGAATTGACAAACTATACGGATTTCATAACTATAATAAAACATATATAGTCGTTTGGTGACCAAAGCAAAAGCATATACGTACGTCCAGTTAAAATAGATTTCTTACGACGATTAGGGGAAAGTTTTAACCAATGCAACTATTACAACTACATTCATCCGAGATCGATGTTTCATGTACCGATGTACGTGAGTTTAGGAACAGCTTTGGTGATGTGCCGGTGCCGTTCAAATGTAATAAAGGGATTTGCATGAAAGTAATTTTTGAGAAATATAAACCCATGCATGCATGTGTGTCGTTTGTGTATATAATTACGTGATATTATTGATTGAAGAAATAGAAGCATATTTGTATGTTGTCTGAAACTTTTATTGGCTTTGCTTAGAAATCATATCAATATTTTCTTCTAAAAGATTTGATAATCTGATAATGTGTGACGTACGGTTTGTGTTTTATTTTACCCCCCCCCCCCCCCAATTAAATAGTGATTAGCTTAAAATTTTGTAATTTTAAGTTTTATGTATAGTGTGAAAAAATCAGGGTAAGAGACACACACACGTCACGTTCGAATTATTTAAAGATAAGTTCACTGCAAGTGTGGGTCTATCTATATTCGTCCAGCACAGCACCACCAACAATAATTAAGGGGACATAATTTGCCTTGAGAGAAATTACGATCGATTACAACTTTGATTTTAATTCTCCTTTAAAAAACCAAAAAAAAATAAAAATTTGTGTACAGTATAATAAAAGTTATGTTCCCCAACAGGAGGAATAGGAGATTTTCTCTTCTTCTTTTTTTTTTTTTTGTTGCCTTCTCCTTTTGACCCTAAATCTCTTGTTATTATATTTACTACATACTGTACTGTACTGAGTATAATAAACAAGCAATAAAAGCATAGGATGTAAAGCACCGTAATTACCAGCTAATTAATTAAATTACTACTCAATTTGCACTGTGAAATATTTTTACTCTTCCATTTCCTTCGTATTTTGTCGTTTTCTCATTGGGTCAAATGTTGCGGCCAACATCGGTACGTACTACTTTGCTACCTTTTCCTACTAAGGAGAAACTCTTTTTTTTAGAAAGAAGAAGAATGCATGTTGAGAGAGAGAGAGAGAGAGAGAGAGAGAGAGAGAGAGAGAGAGAGAGAGAGGGAGTGGTAATATATGTGAAACAATTATTGGAAGAAACAAAGTTTGATGCTAACTAGCGTCAAATTAGTTATGTGCTAGCAACTAGAAACTGTTATATATCTATATGTATTATGTGATGGTCAACATGCATAGAATTATAAATTCTGATCTGATGTGCAATTTTGTATATTTTTTCCAGTATATATTGAATTTGTTGTCTTGCTTCTAGTTGGGTTTGTGACTGTTAACATAATACTAGTGTTCCAATTTAGTTTGATTTTAAGTTTCCTTTTTAGCTTTTAAATCTGTACACTGTAATCATGTGTAGAATACTGTATATACGTACATACTTTATGTTCATATATTTGAGAGTATAAATGGTGATATTGTTCTTTCTGGAGTATATTTTCTTCTTCAGTCGGGGACCAATACATATATAATTGAATTGCTTATGAATATGTATGTGTGTACTTTGATGTTTCTCTCTACTTATATCACATACATGCTAGTTTTGGTCAAAGGTTTGAAGGAAGAAAATAAAATTTTAGAAAAAGCCGGTTCGATTGATCCAAAAAATTGGAGGCAGAAAAAGGAAAATCCGGTATGGAGAAAGGGGTGTGTAATGTATAAACCAGCCCATATCGGTTCGGCGGGAGTGGGGGACCGAATGCATCTGTCTGCCCCTTTGGGTAATAATATATTTATATTCCGTCCGGTTCCGTTAAATGCATTCGGCGTGCTTAGCTGGCAAAACTGTAGGCGAAACCAGCTGGCACCTGGCATGGTCACACTGCACGTGGCCAGCGTCCTCCTTTTCTTTTACTCTTTTGCCCCCCCCCCCCCCCCTCCCCCTTATTTACCGTTTCCTAAGTACCACTACAGTATATCAGAACCACCGTATTATAGATGGCAATGAGGGGTAATATTAGATCAGAACATTGATTGATGTTTTTTAATTAAATTATATTATTATTTTTGTCTTATTAATCCAACACTGCCAGCTATGCATCTGTAGTAAATGATATGAGCCTTCTTCGGTCTCTCTTTTGCTTTATTTTGTCTTCTTTCTCTTTTTTTTTTTTTGCTCTCTTTATCTTTCTTTCATTTTCGTCTTAATGTATAATACAAAAAATATTGTGTATACGTATGTAAGAAATGCTTATAGAATTCAAAACTCCTTATATTCATAATTTTTCTTAGAGCCAGTACGGTACCGAAGTAAAATTGCCTATACAACATGCCTCAAAAGACGATTTTAACCCTCAGTTTTTGTTGTCTCTGACTCTGACACGTACCTGGGTTTTAAAATCCGAGGTGGCATTTTTCATTTCAAGCTACAGTATATATATTTCTCATTACACATAATAACAACCGTATTATTATTATTATCACGTATTGTGTATTATATTTTCTGATTGTCCTTTATCATAAACATGTAATGAGTATTGACTGTAAGAAATTAAAAGCATTTACCCGAAAAACCATACAATAGTACTAATTATATTTTGACTTTTTAACGAATTTCGTGGTCGGCAAATACAAGTTTCATCTAGATTCTGTTCAAACATATAATTAATACTTAAAATTCAAACTTACATACAGACACATTAGTCTCTATCTATATATATATATATAGAGTACCACTAAATTTAATAATATGGAGTACTAAATAAATTAAAATTTGAAAATGAAAATTTCATAAAAATTTAAGTGTAATTTTATTAGGGAGAAGCAGCCGTGAAAGACACGGAAGGCAGGGGAGGATAAGAGAGAGGCTCGTGCGTGATATACAAACAGAAGCTCTAGGAAACTAGAAGATCAATGTCTCTCACTATTTATTTTAAAAAAATAAACACAGAATTAGTCGTTTTGGTTAATTAATCAGATATTTTAACGGTAATCTAAAATATTAATTATTTTTGTGGTTTTCACCATCATCTTCCTCCTTCTCATTCTCATTCTTCCGCTTCCTTTTATATATCACAAGATCTCTCTTCTTTCTCTCTTCACTATAACTCTTCTTCTTCCTTCTTCCTTCTTTTAGCCTATCTCTGTGTGAGACGATTTATTTTTTGGGTTAACCAAAGATGTCGTCACATTATAGAAGACATTCTTTAGAACCTTCCATTGACTCCATTTCCCGTACATTCCGCGATTCTTTGAGTTTCCAACGAGACGATGACGTCATCGACAAACCCGACTTCCGAGAACTCGATTTCGGTTCCCCGGTCTCTCCTTTGCGGCCACGTGGCTCAGCCTCCGCCGCAGCCACTCCCGCCGCCAGTGGCAGCAGCTCTAGCTCCTCTGGTTCTGCCTCCGGTAAACCCGCTGTCACTTCTCAGTTTTCTGCTAGACGGAGTCACTCCGGCGAGCTTTCCGGTTTGACCGAGACCAGTACGGTTAAACCCGGATCCGGAAACGTGAACCGGAGTTCGAGACAGGGTCACCGAAGATCCGCTTCTGCTGGAACGCCCTTGATTTATTCCGGTTTAGGCTTCTCTCCGGTCAGCAATAACGGTTCTCGCGGTGGTGGGAGCGGTGCCACGTCGCCGAATCCCGGCGTTTTACCTACCGGAAACATTTGTCCGTCGGGAAGGATCTTAAAAACAGGAATGGCTACAAGAGCCTCCGTTAGACCCGAGACTCTATGCGCGGGGACAGCCAATTACGGCCACGGCAACATCATACGCAGCAGCGGTGTCGGCAAGACGAACCACGCTACTAGAGCGCCGGGGATGAGTGACTCAGAGGACGTGAAGAAGGCCGGTAACGAAATGTATAGGAAAGGGAACTACGCCGAGGCATTGGCTCTTTACGACAGAGCAATCTCACTGTCGCCGGAAAATCCAGCTTACAGGAGCAATCGTGCGGCGGCGTTGGCTGCGTCAGGGAGGTTAGAGGAAGCTGTTAAAGAATGCCTTGAAGCTGTCAGACTTGATCCTTCTTACGCTAGAGCTCACCAGAGACTCGCTTCTCTCTATCTCAGGTCTAAATAAAAATCTTTACTTTCAATTTCGAAACCAATTGTTTTGATCGAAAAAGGAGTAATCTTTGATTGTTTTGGTGTTAGATTGGGGGAAGCTGAAAATGCGAGACGTCATCTTTGTTTTTCCGGGCAATGTCCCGATCAGGCCGATTTGCAGCGGTTGCAGACGCTTGAGAAGCAGCTCAGGCTGTGTACCGAGGCTCGAAAGATTGGAGACTGGAGAACGGTAATTAGCGAAATCGATGCAGCCATTGCAAATGGAGCTGATTCTTCTCCTCAGGTTAGAGATCGAAATGCGGCATTGCCTCTTTTTGTGTTTCCATCCTCGGCCAATAGACTTGGATCTTTAAAAACAATGAGGTTTGATCTTGTGCAGCTTGTAGCTTGTAAAGCAGAAGCCTTTTTGCGGCTTCATCAGATTAAGGATTCGGATTTGTGTCTATCCAGCATTCCGAGATTGGAACATCGTCATAGTACTCAATCTCCTGCCAAACTGTTCGGTATAATATGCAATGCTTATGTGCTATGTGTTCAGGCTCAAGTTGATATGGCGTTAGGAAGGTGAGCTTCGAAATACTTAAACTTCGAAAGGTGTTTTGATTCTTTATTAGTAGTAGTGTTGTATGGTTCTTGGGTGAGTGATTTAGAGATGATAGGTTTGTTGCAGATTTGAGAATGCAGTTGTAAAGGCGGAGGGAGCCATCACAATTGATCTTAGCAATAATCCTGAGGTAGTATCGGTCTTAAACAATGTGAAAAATGTGGCGAAAGCTCGTACCAGCGGAAACGAGCTCTTTAGTTCAGGGAGATACTCGGAAGCGAGTGTGGCTTATGGGGAAGGACTCAACTTTGATGCTTTCAACTCGGTTTTGTATTGTAATAGGGCGGCATGTTGGTTTAAACTTGGTATGTGGGAGAAATCCGTTGATGATTGTAATCAAGCGCTAAGAATCCAGCCTAGTTACACCAAGGCTCTTCTCCGAAGAGCTACTTCATATGGAAAGGTTTGATTAAAGTAACTGAATAGGTTTCAAACTGAGGTTCCAAGTACTATTAGTTGACGATGTTAGCTTATGTTTAATGCAGCTTGGCCGGTGGGAGGATGCGGTTAGAGATTATGAAGTATTGAGAAATGAACTTCCAGGAGACAGCGAGGTTGCTGATTCTTTACAGAGAGCAAAGACCGCTCTATCGAACAAATCCGAAGAGCCTAAATACCTGGGATTCAATAACGAAGTTGAAGAGGTATCGACTTTAGATAAGTTCAAGACTGCAACATCACTTCCCGGTATAAAGGAATTAAGTAACTCATTGCAAATTCAAGTTTCAAAAATTCCTTTCATTGCTTTAAAAATAGGTAAATGGTAACGTTTTTCAGGAATCTCTGTGTTTCATTTCAAATCATCATCAAACCGACAAAGCGAAGCAATATCTCCATTTGTCAACACCTTATGCTTACGGTATCCATTAGTACATTTCTTCAAGGCAAGACACTTATTCTTATGCTAGTACATTCCCATTGCATTTGCGGTAGCATTTACCGCAAAAAAAAAAAGGTTTTCGATTCTGGTCTAACGCGGGTATAATCTATAGGTGGACGTGGAGGAGAGCTTGGCATTGGCGAAAGCAGAGAGCATCAAGAAAGTTCCAACCTTTAAAATTTATAAGGAGGGAGAGAAAGTGAAGGAAATGGTATGTCCTAGTCATCAGTTACTAGAGGACTCGGTTACTCATTTCCTCTTATAACACATCTCTCTTCTCATTCACGAACGTAAATTGATCCAAAAGAGCCATATGTTAATTGAAATTTTTCATTCTTTTGTTTTTGTTCTACTCTATTGAAACCTGCTCCGATTGTATCAATCTGAGGAAAATGTTTCTCAAAAATTGGCCCAATTGAAATGGTTCGTTTGGGTTTACTTATTTTGCAAAGGATTAATTTTCTTTAATAGATCAGATAGAAATATAGTAAGACAAAGCATTATTATAGGACAAAAGCTCAATGAGTTAAAAATGGGCACAACAAAATCTAACACATTTATTCAAGAGAGAAATAGAGAATCACAGAGAAGGTGAGCAAGTAATTTTGTTTACAGGCAAGAGATTCTCAATGTGATTCGGAAAAGTTCCAAGGAATTCCCATTCGTGAGGACATGCTGATCCCTTACGGAGCCAAAAATCATCATCAAAATCTTCAATAATTTTGATCCTCCTGTTAGTTTTTCTCTTGGGATCGTAGTAGGACACATAAATCTCTTTGTCTTGCCATGACACCGAAACATAAATAAATTCACCATCCTCTGTGACGTCACTTAAAAAGTAATTGCCTTTCACAGTACTAGGAACTTCAAGAGGAGATGGTATATGAAAATCTTGGCACGACCATTCTTCTTTTTCAGTATCTTCAAGAATCCATAATTTGTAAAACGCTGATTCTGAGATAAGCCAAGCAAGTTTTCCCTTGTAGCTAACTAGTGAAGGGTTAGTCTCCACTTCAATGCACGGGCACCGCATACAAGTGTGGGTTTGGATAATCTTGAACTGTTCAGTCCTCACATCAAAACTCATAATTTCTTTCCTATGAATCTCATAATTCTTTACAATAATAAACAAGATGCCATTGATGCATAACCCTTTAGATGACAAAAAACGGTTAGGATAATCTTTGACATGTCTCCATGATTCACCAGCTCCCAATGTCAGAACACGAGGATCAGCATCAATGCTGCCATATGTCATGCTCAGTAGTTTATACGTATTTCCAATAGGATCGTATCCTAAATAGCTTTTTGTTAACACTTGTATACCTAGCTCCGGATTCCCTGGTTTGTGAAAGGTAACGTATTGTCTAATGGTAGGATTCCAAAGTACAACATGGTCAAAGTAATGGAAAGAGATCAAACCATGGACGGACTGAAACTGAAAATTAGGTGCGTATCTATCTCTTTTCTGAAGAGTGAGCCGATATTTTTCCACGTGAGTTTCTGAAAAGAGATTATGATCATTCTTTTGTTGCGCCCGAAAAGACAAGAACAATAGTTTGTCATGTTTTTGGAAGTTTAGCATGCTAAGACAAGTAGTTGATGACGATGATGTCGACTGTTTCGTGAAAGAGTAGATGAAGTCTGGATCGGAGGTGATAGACGCCCATTGCTTTGAGACGCATCGAAACCTCATCAAAGATTTTGAGGGCAGACTCACAAGTATCTCCCTCGTCAGATCGAACGGAATCCAATAGCCGCCAAGTGATGCTTCTTCTTGCCTTGTTACTGCTTGGATCTGTTTTGTCTTCTTATCTCCTCTTATTTCCATCATGACTCGTTATAGTCTTAATATAGTTTGCGGTGTCGTTTAACAATCTTAGGTAGATATATATAAACCCAGAAAATGTTGATGGCCTAAGATATATGATATGTATGTTCAAACTTAGTTTATGTGAGAATTTTTTATAAGTATTAGATTTGTAAAATTTTTAATGAAAGTATATATTTTTCTTTATCATAAGATTTTGTACGGGATCTTTTGTTATTTTGTATATATTTTTCTATACATCTAATTAGATATTAAAAGAAATCTATTTATTGTTAGGAAAAAGAGGATATATATTTTATTTTTTTAGTGGTAAAGAAAAGAGGAAATCTATCATAGGTGAATCTAATTAATTTTAATTATATACTATATATGAGCCGATAATTGTCATGATCCTATATATATTATATGGGCTTATATAATAAACACATGTTACAAAAGAATTATATCTATAGTTAATATATATATATATATATATATATATCATTGTTTGATATGAAAAATTTGTTATAAAATGTAAAAAGTTATGTAAAATAGATGTTTTAATTATGTGATTGTAAGTCATATATATATATATATATATATATGCAATATGAAATTTTATTATAAAATAATCTGTTTTTTTTTGGCAAAAGAACTTTAGGTATTAAAAATTGGATTCATAAGTAGATGTCAAGTTATATTTATAGGAAAATAACTTTAGTTATATCTTTTGCTTTACACAAATGAATTTTGGATCCCAATTAATAATTTTACTCATAAAAACTTTTTCATAAAAATTTTATTTTAATTGTTACCTAATTATATGATTATTTGGAAATAAGATTGACATAAATGTTTAGTTAGAAATAAAAATGAAAATAATTAATTAAAAATAAAGGATAACACGTGTCATCAACAAAGTGCCCCAAATGTAGTAACGTGGTGAAAAGTTAGAAAAAACCTTGTTCAACTGATGAATGAATTAAACAAAATTTAACTTTTATGAACTATATGATAAAAAAAAATAAAGACCAATTTTTTAAAACCAAGTACTTTTTGTTTATTTTTAAACAGTTAGACCTCAAATTTTTAATAAATTAAATATTATAATAATCTATTGGATCAAAACTAAATATAATTATACATATATTGAAATGAATTACAAAATATTATTTGAAATTTTCAAAAAATAGAAGAAGTTATTTGTTAAAGGTTTAAATTGAAACTTTTATTTATATAACAATCAAAACTTTTATTTTACCTATGTGTTATATCATATTTTCTTCATTCATACTCATAAGTATGAAAACATATGTATAATAAGGCATTAGAAATAAAAATTGAAAAAGTATGCATAATAAGGCATTAGAAATAAAAATTGAAACTATGTTTGATATATATCATACTTTCTAAAACAAATTAAGATCAAATTCTTAGAAAGATACTTTTATTGATTTTCAATCCATATAACAACACAAAAATAGAAAAATATTTAAGATACATGAATGTAGTGAAAGAGAATGTGAGAGAGAGAGAGAGATTAATTATAAGATGAAAGTGGCTCCTAAGCTTAAGCATTTTCTCTGGCGAATACTTTCCAATGCTCTTGCTACAACTACTGAGTTAAAAAGATGGGGTATTTGCATTTCTCATATCTGCAAGAGGTGCAATCAAGATGAGGAAACATTAGAGCATTTATTTTTCAGTTGTTCCTACTCTCAAGATATTTGGAAGAACAATCCAAATAGTGTCATATAAAACAATGTAAATATATATCATATAGTACTAAAATTAAAATTTAGATTAAACTTTTACAATGCAAATTAATTTTGTTTTTTAACTCATACAACAAAAAACAACCAACAAAAAAAAAACAGAAAACAAAACAAATTGTAAGATGAGAGAGTGACGAGGAGGAGGGAATGAGAGAATGAGAAAATGAGTATTTATAAGATGAGAAGTGACGAGAGTTACAATTTAGAAGAACAAATTGTAGGAATTAATTCTAATTTATTGAGTGTTGACTAAAATTGAGTACAAAAATATAGTGAATGCAAATTTATATTATTTCAGTTTTTATATTAAAGTGTGAGATAAAAGTATATAATTAATTGTGTTTTAATTGAATATAAATATAGATGATCAAATTTTTTCTTATTTATGGTTTGATTAAAATAATTTTTTCATTAGGTTTATATTAAAGTGTCAGTTAATATATATATCTAAATGTGTTTTATTTTTGGTTTAGTTGAAAACATAATTTAAAAAAATAACATTTTATAGAAAAATAGACCAATAAGAAGAAAGTGAAACAAACCACAAATAAAACACAATTGATCATATATATTGATCTCTCACTTTACTTTTAGAAATTTTTTGAGAAATACCCCTTTTGGTGTACCCCTTTTTAAAAATACCCCTCTTTTCTATTCATTTTCAAAAATACCCTTCTTCAAATATGAAAAATTATAAACTTTTATATGGTTGATAAGGTACATCAAGATCATCATTACTACTGGGAGACTAAATCCAAATATTTAGAAGGTTTTAAAAGGTTCTAAACGGCATTTATATGGTTTTTATAAGGTTTTTAAAAGGTTTACACATTTTTTATAAGCTTTTTATATGATTTTTAAAAGGTATTTATACGGTACTTATGAAATATATATATAAATTTACACACATGTAAAGATAATTTGTGTCTATAAATATAAGTTTATACATATTTTATTGATAAATTTCAATTTTTATTGTGACTTTTTGATAAAATTAGAAAGAGGGGTATTTTTAAAAGTGGTATTGGAAAAGGGGTATTTTTGAGATTCCCCCTTAATTTTAAAACTGAAAATTATATATTTAATTAAAACACAATTAATTAGATCTCTACATTTAACTCACACTTTAATATAAATTTGCATTAACTATATTT
>NW_006238919.1:11939023-11985937 GCF_000375325.1 Capsella rubella
AAATAAATATGATGGATGAAAATTTAAATAAAATGTAAGAAAATTATGTAAAATAGATTTTTTAGTTATGTGATAGTAAATCATATATACATATATATGTGATATATCATATGCAATATGTGATTTTGTTTTAAAACTTTAGTTATATCTTTTGCTTTAGAGAAATGAATTTTGATCCCAATTAATAATTTTACTCATAATTATTTTTTCATAATAATTTTATTTTAATTTTTACCTAATTATATGGTTATTTGGAATTAAGATTGACATAAATATTTTAGTTAAAAAGAAAAATGAAAAAAAAAATTAAAAATAAAAGATGACACATGTCATCAAGAGAGAGCGCCAAATATCGTAACGTGGTAAACAGTTAGAAAAAACCTTGTTATATTATATAAGATACATCAATTTCCAAAACCTCTGTGTTGGAATTAGCATGACCAGCTTCGGGGAACCAGTCCTCTATCTCCTTATCACTGTCAACAAAATACCGAGAGAATTTCAATCATTCTCACGCACACTTTTTTTGATATTGGATTCTAAAAAATCATCCTCCTCTTTGAAAATTATGTCTTTTTATTAGATTTTCTTTTCTTTATGTATGAAAAAGGAAGTCTTTTAAGAAACGAACTTATAACATAAACTGAATTGATGAATAATATTGTTGTTACCAAACCGTTAAAATCACTACTACTCTATTCAAGAGTATATTGAAATTGACCACGTTCGTTTATGCCCACACACATTATTTATTTCCTTTTTCTTTTTTCCTAACATTATTTATTTCCTATTAATATAGTAAAAACATGTAATAATCCAATATTACTTTTTATTACAAATTACACCTAAACATGTAATTTTTTTTTTTAACATGTAAATTTTTAGACAAAAACAAAATTTATGTTGTTGACAGAGATTATTTGGTTATAATCAGATCTCTTTTTAATTTCAGTTACGATTTTTTCTGCTTAAAAAAACTGATACATCGATCGAAAGAGGAAAAGAGAAGGGGGGGGGGGGGGGGGGACGACAAGGCAATAAGCATACGAATGACTTAAAAGGATGTAGCATATCATATCAAGTTGTGGCACACAGTCACCGAAACATGCTATTTTTACTTTGTATTCAAGAACTTGTTTCCTTAAATACGTTCCAATGATAATACGTTCATAAGTCCATTATTCTCATCACCGACCATGAGGAATTTTAAGTACCAAATTACCCAAAAGAAGAATAACTTAAGTTAAGTTAGAAAGAAGCCGTGAGAGAAAGAGGAACGACACACACACGGCAAATTAAAAAACTAAAACAAAAATCATTTGAATGAATCGCGAAACTAGCATCTCTGGACTTATGCAAAACTAATTTATACATGATTATTTATTTTAATTTTTTATCTTCAGTAAAATTACATAACTTTACCAAATTATATGTCTCTCCGAATTTCGAAACAAAAAAAGAAGAAGATTATAATAGTAACAATCCAATTAATTAGTCGCTGACTTTAAATAACTACATATACAGACTACATATGGTTCATGGAAATTTACGGGTGTAAATGGTAACATTAGTTCGAGAAATTGTTGAGAAAAAGTTGAGGAATTTTCATTAGTTTACATCATTTAAACAAATAAAATCTTGAGGAAATCTTGAGGAAAACTTGAGGAATTTTAGTTACATCATTTAGTTATTTAATACTTTTATATTTGTTATCTTTTTCTTGTAATGTTTTTAATAAACTATGAATACTATATATTATTAAAATCATAATTCCAGAAATATTAAACTTATTTGTGTGATGATGATAAAAACTAATTAGTTAATCTTTTCTTAAAAAAAATAAAAGACATAATTAATGATGAAAATGGTTAGATTTATATTGATCTCTTAAGAATACAAATAAGTTTGTAACCATTTAATAATTAATTTTAATAGTTTAAGGTTTCATATGATAATTATGTTTTGTAACACTACTTAATAATAAACTTAAAATATAAAATTAATAAAATAATCTTTAAAATTCAGGGGTCTATCCGAAACAACTCATAACATGTAAGTACCACTTTTTAAATCACTTTTTTTTGTTTAATACTAATGATGTCCTCAGGAACTACTAATAAAAGAAGAAAAAAAAATGTAGGAATAGTAATGTAATAATAATCTTGAACCTGAAAGAAGTAAAATTTACAAAAATAAAGACAAAACTCTTTTCTGTTTTTTTTTTGCTTTTACCACATCTTTCTTCTTCTATTGGTTGGTTGGTTATAGAACCATTTAGATACTGACTGACTGACTGACTTTTCTCTTCTTCTACATCAATCACAAACTCGATGCTCTGCCTAAATATAAAATAAAAACACAACAGAATCAATAAGAGTTAGCCCCCAATACAATACAAAACTGACTCTGGGATTTACACTTTTTAAAGCAAAGATAAAAAAAATAGAGTCCTAAGACCATGTCCAATGGTAGTTTGTTAAGTAGTTTCTTAGTAATAAAAGACAAAAAAATAAATCAATAATGAAAATAAAACTAAGAAATGTATCTTAGGTTAGAAGTTTTGAGAGAGTTTTTTAGTGATAGGTGTCAATATATGAATAGTTTGAGTTTAGGAAAAAAAAAAAAACATTTTGTTAGCAACAATTAAAATATAATTTGTACTATGTGTTTTTATTATGTTTTTATATAATATGTGTTACAAATTTTATAAAATCTAATAATTTTGAGAATTTTTTTAAAATAACTCTTTTCAAATATCATTTTTTAACTCTATTTTCAAACTTTATAAAAAAAACACTAAAAATGTTGAAATTTATCAAAATATGTGTGTAAACTTATAATTATACACACAAATTATCTTTGTATGCGTAGAAAATTTTATATAGTTTTTATAAATAGCGTAAAGGTAACTTATAAAAACCTTTTAAACTCCTTTAAAAACCTTTTAAAATATGTAAAAATGATTTAAAACTTTTTAAAACATTATAAAATATTTATATTGAATCTCAGTAGTAGTTATTATGTAAAAGTACCTTATATACCATATAAAACTTTATAATTTTCATATTTAAACAGGGGTATTTATGAAAATAGATAGATAGGTATTTTTGAAAAATACATTTTTTAGTGTATTTTTCAATAATTCTCAATAATTTTCCTGTTTTATAAAATTTTAGTTTTCAAATTTTAGTTTTTAAGAACTCCAATTAGAGTTTTAGCATTGGAAATGGAAAATTTTAAAAAGTTCTTATTTTTAAAAAGTGCACAATTTATTATCAAAAAGTTACCAAGATCTTTAAATTAAAAACTTGCATTGGACATGCTCTAAGAGCAACATTATCAATAGGTTCATAGAATTTAATCTTAGGAATAGTTTATTATTAAATTTGAAAAGATAAGAGTTAAATGTTGTATTTTTGTTTTTAGTTTTGATGTGTGTTTAATGGTAGACTCTTAATTTGAGATTCTTAGAAAATATTTATTTTAAAATTAAATTTTAATTTTAAAAAAGTTTATAATTCTCTTGGTTTCAATCATAATGTTGTGTTATGTGACTTGAAGGAGCATGAGCCATTGAAGTATTTACGTTTAGTGGTGAGAATTGTTGGTACTGATGGAAATCCTGCACATGGATTGGTATCGATGTCTTCGCAGGTTCATATTCAAGCTCATTTTACATAATGTTTTTGAAAGAGTAAACATGAATAACTTTTCAGATCAAATTCAAGAACTTTGGACGTGTAGTATTCGAAGCTAGTCAAACAAAGGTAGATTCACGAGAGGTGGTATATAATCAATCTAAAGACCAATTAAGTAAGCACAAGTTTGAAGCTTGAGTACAAAGCATAATCACAAACCAGATACTGTTTCAAAGGAAAGAACCTGCAAGTAGGTAATAATATAAATTGTGGGTACTCTAGTTCCTTGTTCTTCTTGTCTCACAACCCATTGGTAAAGTTTCTCCTGTAAAACAAAAAGTCTAATTCATTAGAACAAAAGAACTCAAAACTTCATATTTACAATATCATGAAACGCTACTGAATGATGCCAAGAACGTTGTGCTGCCCCCATAAGGAAGCAACGATCCCTAGTTCATCAATTTAGTTAGTCTGAGTAGAAACAAAAGCAGCCACTTCAAGATCAAAAGGCCACAACTTTGATCAGTAAGACCACGTATTAGCTTTATATGAAGATTAGGTTCATCTGATAAGAACCAATTCAGAGTGTCTCTCGCTCCATTGATTCAATTAGGACAAACTTAAAGAGATCATATCAGCACAAACAAGAATAAAAAAAACAGAACAACCAAAACATGATATCCATGAGTTAAACAATAACTCTAATCTTGAAATCAAATAGCAACCAAACAAAACACAAGCCTTCAAATTTCAAGGTAGTCAACCAACATCAAACAAGAAAAGTATTCAACTTTTTTTTAATCGAACCCAGAAATCAAAATGGAAACTTGATAAAGAATAAGGTAAAGAGAGAGAGAGACAGAATAGACCATGCCGCGACGTTCACCGGCGAGGAAAGAGACGCGTTGGTGGTTCATGCCGTGGGTATAGAGCTGAGAGAGCGAATTAGCAGCACCCCCAAACGCTACATTGTTCGAACAATCTCATCGAGCCGTGTGGCCTCGGATTTTTGTTTCTTCACCTTTAGAGTTCGAACGGATTACACAAACCCTAGATTTAATAAATTAGGGATTCGGAGAATTGAAATTGGTAAAAGAAAAAGAAGAAGAAGAAATGATCGATTGTTGGTGAAGGGAAGAAAAGAGAGAAGACAGAACGCGAGCCATTGTTTTTTTTTTTCTCATCTTTTTCTTCTTTGACCAATACAATAATGCCATGTGTGCGTCTCTTACCCTTGTTTACGTCTTTTAATTAAGATACGTCTCTTGAGAAAAATCAACATTAAATTTTAAAATTTAATCTAAAAAACCTTAAGAATCACCAAACATCTCACCGATAATGGTGGTCTAACCTTACAAGTAACTCGGGAAATCCATCATCCCATACTGAAGAGCTGCAGACAACACAAAGAAAGTTTCACTTTATTATTCATATAACATATATAGACTCTTGCTAATTCTTAGTTCTAGTACTTGTCAAACATGTAATCCAAAGAGAATTTAACAGGTCAAGGAGTTAGTCTAACAAGTCAAGAACAATTAACCAAACGAATTATGCCAAAGCCAATTTTGCAGGCAGGACTTGAGAGAGACTACATCTCAATGGCTAATGGTTGCAAGTCTCTTTGACCTATATCATGTGTCATACCTAGTTTGTTTTCTCAGATTCATTCTTCACAAGCACCTCAAGCATTGTCCCTCTAAAATCAAAACTGATTCTCAATTATACTAAGCATTGTCTTTTCAAACATCGAATACCACTATTTCCTAACTTTCAACATAACCAACAAACTTGATTAGAAAAGAAATAGAAGAAGAAATCATCATCTTGCCAGTAAATAAAGCACTCATGCTTAAGCTATAGCAGCAAACAGAAGCAGATTCAATTTCCTAGCTCATGAACCGCTTCCCAACTATTGCTCATGTCAGTCATTGTGAGAATGTTTCCAGTCTCAAGCTATAATATTAATAACAATGCTACAAATTAAAGAGTGATGTAATCAGGACCTCCTACTCATTATAGATACCAATACTTGCTACTAATTACTTACTTTTTCCTGTTCTGAGAATCTGATTCATCATCTACGTGCGAAATCGATTTGCTTTCATACCAACAGGCAACAGTATCGGTTACAACTTCTTTACTACTCTTTTATTTTCCGGAACCTAGCCAGACTACAATGGCTATAACTAAATGAAATCATGTAAGATCATTTCTGCAAGAAGCAAAAGTATTCTTCTTTTGAAGTCTTTTAACAGATGGGTTTATCTTCATTGGCTCAGAGAATCACACAAGCAATGTAAAACTCTTTGTTTCCACTCTTATGCTATATAATAAATGTAAAATCAAATGAGCTAATAAGACACTGTTACAGAGCTAAGACAATGAACAAGGACACAAGATTTCCGAACAGAGAAAGGTATCAGGTCTCACCGGCGGAGGCGGAGGAAGTCGGTCCTTTGGGGCCAGAGGTACGCCGGATCTTGTGAAGACGAACCTGCATCTCAGTGAAGAGCTGCATCCTATGGCATTCCAGTTCCTTGGCAAATCTCATTCTCTGCTTCTCCAATTCCACCATCTCCTTCCTTTTCCTCTCCTCGACCCTCTCGTATATCTGTCCAAGCCTCTCAATTGCGTCGGCAACTTCTTTGTAACCTTGCTTCTTCTCAATTTCCCTCTCCCGCTTCTTGTTACTTCCGCTACGACCGCTCGATCTGGACCTTGAACCTTCCGAATCATCCTCAGACGCCGGACACGCCGCCGCCGCCGCGGCTGCCGCGAATGCGTTAAGATTTCCGCGGAATCCGAGTAAATCGTCGCCGACGTGAGGTATAATCGCCGGCGACGTCGCCGGACGTCTGGGGATCGCCGATCGTGGAGCGACCGGAACTGGAATAATCGCCATCGGAAGTGATAGCCTCTGGTTAGGGTGGTTGTTATCAGTTGAATCTGGAGTACTAGACGTCGGAAAGCTTTCCCGGAGAAGGTCATCGAGAGCGGAGAAGAAAGGCCAAGGGCTGATGTAGGAGCCGGGATTGGATTCCGAAACCCTAGCCTTCTCGACTTTGTACTTCTTCTTCAAAGTATCGATCCGGTTTTTACACTGAACGTCGGTGCGATACGGCTGCGATTTGGCGGCGGAAACGTTTCGGCCGGAGTTAAAGTGACGGTCGTTGACGGCGTTAGCGACCTCTTGCCAGTGTTTCTGACGGAGATTGCCACGGCTAAGCTCAACGAAGCGATTACCCCAGGCTTGGATGAGCGTGAAGGTGGCTTCCTCGCTCCAGCAATCTTCACGAGAAAGAGTCGACGGCGAAGGACGAGAAGACCCCGGCGAAAAGGAATCGTGAGCGGAGTCCATCATACGGTGAACGACGGTGAGCTAGATCGGAGAGTACGAACGGTGAGGATGAGATAAACGGAAGGTGGACAGTGACGGTGACGGTAACGGAATTGAGGAGGAACGAAGGTTTTTAAAACATATTAAAAAAAACAAAAACTAACCAGCGTTGAGCGTTGTGTGCATGTATGTACTAAACGACCAGACTTAACGAGCCAAGCTCCATTATATATATAATCGTTAATTTCTTTTCTCACAAGAGCTAAACAGTTTTTTCATATTTATTTTTATATTTATAAACGCTATAAAATAATCTTTTTAATATTTAAGAAAAAGGAACATGTGAAATTTTTATAGTCTACTCTAATCTTAACCAGTAGGGTAAATAGGTGTGGTAGTTCTGATAAAAATTTAATTATGTTTAGGCTTCTCAATTTATTTATTTAATGGCTTTTTGGGTTTTTATCTAATAAATTTCATAGGTTTACCAACACGTTTATTTGATGGTTTTTTAGGTCAGTCAATTTTGCGTTGATTCTTTTCTTTCTTAACAGCTGAAAATTTTCGCAATTGAAAAGATTAGCTGGTAAATACGTATTAGTTTTGGTTATATTTTTCAATTATGTCTAACTTAATTAAAACATATCAATGTTTTTAACGTAAGAAATGAATTGATATCGACCCTAGATAGAATGTAACTGAATAAATTTTACTATTTGAGTATGGTAGAATTTTCTGAAACTGTAGAGGAAAATCAAAGGTAATTAACTAATCGGATATGGCTAGTTAGATGTTTGATTTTTTATTTTTTGAGATTCCCTACAATGAAATGTACATTTAGTTTTTTTTTATTTTTTAATGTATAAGTGGGCAATAAACTGGATGGGTGACACGAAACAATAAGAACATTAAGTTTAATCGTATATGTCAGTGTCGTTGTTGTATCACCGTCAGTAAAATACATTTTATTTTGTTGTTAAATAGCTGAAGACGAATTGAGTGAGATTAAGAGAAATTCAAATCGTTTAACGCCAAAAATACTAAAACCACTATCTTTATGCTCAAGGAAAAGTGAAATTAGTAAAATTATGACGCAGGAGAAAATTGGAAAAAGACTAGGAAGCTTGGACATGTTAAAGTGAAAGAAAGAGTTGGTTATCTCACTTCTTGTAAAATTCGTACGTCTACTCTCTTTTTCTCCTTCGTTCAAAAGGTTTTGATTTTACGAATTTGTTTTCTCCTTCGTTCAAAAGGTTTTGATTTTACGAATTTGCAATGATCAAACGGAAAAGAGTTCCACAAAGCTTTTTTGTGGATGTGAAATCGCCAAAGTTCTTTTGTACAAACTCAGAGAAGAAAAGCCAACAATATTCATTTAAACAAAAAAGAAGAAGAAAAAAAAACTCTCTTGCTGCAATGTTAATATTCACAGAAGGAAGAAGATTGAGAGAAGTTAGCTCGTATACTCGCAATCCAACAAACGAGAGAGTATCTCATTGCAACTCGGTCTTTGTTCCGGTTCTGTCCAACAATCTACAATAACAAGAGATAACACATCAGATAAGAATATTCCATAAAACCCAAACAAAAGATTAAGGAACAATGAGGGGTCACAATACATACCTGCAATAAGCTTTCCCAGTGGTCCTTCAGGAATCTCAAGCCGAGCTCCCTCATAAGCAATGGCATAAACAACCTGAAGAATATGCAGATACTTGTTACACATGTGTATCTACTCGTAATGTGTCGCTAAGGAGGTCCTCTTTTTGTTTCAGTTATCTTACCCGTTCTGGCGGTACTCCTTCCCAAGGTCTGGTTAAAGTGCAGAGTTCCCACATTATTACACCCAAGCTGAAGATATCGCACTTTTCTGAGAAGGGCTCATTGCGGATAAGTTCAGGAGCCATCCACTCTGGAGTTCCTGCAGAGACTGTGTCTCTCATTGTTGTCCCTGTCATTATCCTCGAGAGCCCAAAATCACAGATCTTGACAGTCCATTTGTTGCTCAAAAGACAGTTTGCACTCTTTATATCACGGTGTACTATCCCCATCCGGTGTATGCACATCAATCCCCTAGCAACATTTTTATCAAGTTTAAATGCTGTTTGTTGATACAAATGATTACAAAACTTTCTCATCAAAACACAATTCCATGGCCTATTTGGAAGTGTCATTGCCTTCTCGTCAAACCAACATTTTAACACATTTATACCACATAACGGTTTTGTATGGAAGATAGAATTACCTGCAAATGTCACGCAGCATCTTTAGCTTCCTCCGCCAGCTTAGCCTCTTTTTTTGTCCACTCAAGTGGAGCAAATAATACAAAGATCCCATTTCCATGTACTCAGTGATCAGTGATAATCGTGGAGGTTTTGTGCATGCTCCAAGGAACAGTATAACTACACAAAGTCGAAGATGCCTCCGTTAATGAAATCATATACTACAATCTTACAATGAAAACTCATAGAGATAGATTCGTACCATTGGGATGTCTAAGTCGGCTGGTCATCATTGGATGCAGAAAGAGAACGAAGTAAAGAAAGTCAGAAGACAAGTCAAGTGTTATTGCTAATTTGAATAAAACAAAGAAAGCCTACACACCTAAGAATTGATATCTCATTGCAGAAATCCTCCATGTTCTCAGCTGTAAGGTCTTGCTCAAGGAACACTTTGATCGCAACATCTGTCCCGTTCCAGATCCCACGGAAGACTTCTCCAAAAAAACCTGGACGAAATCAACAAAGAAGTTTCAGTCGGATGCTAATGTTTAAAATAAATCAAAATTTTGATGACAAAAATATAAGGGTTAAGACTAAAGAGTGTGAAGGATAATTAACAAATACTAGACATAAGCCATATTTTTCTTTGAAAGGAATTTTGTGGCCAATACGCATAAACCCAATACAGTTAAAACCATTGAGCTAAAGATCCTTACCAATTCCAACACGTGTCCCAACAGTCAACTCGGAAAAGTCTATGTTCCATTCTTCATATGGTAATAATGGCTTATTCTGGAACATCGGAGATCCCAATACTTTATCCCAGATGTGGCTTATATTACGATTTGACGATCCACTTTGGTCATATTGGCTTCGGTAGTTCTGGGGAGAAGATGGTAGGGAGATTGCCTTCTGTGGATCGAGTGGTTCCCTTAAAAGTGTAGACCTTCCACCAGAAACTTGGTCATGGGCATCAAGATGAAAACCAGAGACCTAGAAGCACAAAGTCTAGTTAAGCCACAAATTTCACAAGTCAAAATGAGTAAACGATTCCAAGTTCATAATTTAAGTATGCTGCAAAAGATAAAAAAAAAAACATCCCCTTGAAGTCCATTATTGCCCTTGTTGTTGAAACATAAAAAAAATTATTTCCTACAGATCACAATCATCATTTTCCTAGAATTTTTCTTCCATATCCTGAAACATATAAAACTTCCTGTATAAACTTAGTCCATGAGAAAAGAGACCTAAAATGCTGTTGCAGCCCAAGTTTCTTTGTTTTCAGTATTTTCACTTCTATGTTTACAAGCTAGCAGCATAACCAAATTTCTCAAAATATTCCAACGATCTATATATGAATAAGCTTAACATACATCTTTCTGGAGATGAGAGCTCTCGGTTCTGTCATTTGGAGAGTTAGGAGATGAGCCATCATCCCCTTGCTCTTTTGCGAGGCGATTCTGCTTCAAGGCTTCATTCATCGCTCTTACTGCCCTGAAAAAGATTAACAGGTAATTTTTGTTATAAGGCTATCAATAAAATAACAATACCACTGGAGCTCGGTGTTCCAAATAATTTAATGGTGGTATATATCATAATAAAATTGCAATGATCATATATCAATGCACAATCATTGGAATGTTATATAATCATATGATTGTGCAGTGATATGTGATCCCAACTAAGAAAAAGAATGCCCTCTCTAGCATTCTTTTGATACTTTCGATAAGAGAGTGTACCACTAATATTGTCGAAATCATTACATAGATGAAATCACAACTGAGAAAAACAGATAAGGTGAAACTGCTAAACTGCAACCTATCACAGGAAATTTACAATATATCAAAACCAGAGAAGCTTGTTAACGAAGGGAATTATAATATATATGTAACCAGGTTGCAGAAAAAAATCATGCTAGCTTTACCATGCACAAGAAGTTAAAAAAGAGCGATAATGTAAACACTGACCTGACAATATCATCGCCAATCTCGGGAGTTATACTAATACTTCTCCTCCTTATTCTCTTCGTTTCCAATTTCGCTCCTCCAACAGATTTGCTGTTGCACATGAAAACTGATAACATAAGGATTTCTTCAACAAACTTTAGACACCATGTTATTTAAGCAAAAACGAGACGAAAGAGCTCGGTAAGCACTAAACCAGACACCAAACACCATACTCTCTTGCAGCAATATATCACATATATTGAAAAATACAAGGAAAAATCAAATCTGCCAAAAACCTCTCCAACATATACAAGTTACAAAGACAAAAAACCGTAACCAACCTTGATGTGGCAACATCACCGGTGAAATCTCGTGCCAAGTTCTTGTCGCCACTTAGCATGGACCTTGTACGGGCTCGGAAGGAGAGATGTTCGGGACTGTGGACGCGATAAAAGTAAAAAAGATCTACGAAATTAGAAGACTGGAATAATGAACGTGGGAAAATCAAACATCAACTTGTACTTGGTTTCAGAATGCATATACATGTACAATTCAACAGGGGTAAGAGTAACCTGGAATTAGCAGTCCGCTGATCAGCAATGACCTTTCTCCGGCTCTGCCTCCAAAACTCGTTAGCCATGTTTGACTCGCTCTGTGAGAAACTGGAGATAAAAGATAACACTAATGACATAAGGTCATCTATTCCATTCCTCGATTAAACATAAGCTATATTCAAACCTGGGGTTGGCTGGCATAAAAACATATTAAAAACAACCAGGATTATCACCTTAATTTCCTCTCTAGCGCAGAGGCAGAACGTAACAGCATGTTCCTTGACGGTGGACCAGACATATTTGGAGACCCGTCTAGTTTCCTGTGCAACAAAAGGTTTTCATCTTTTTCTGCACTGTACAACAACAATAGTTAGAAACTCTGCACACAAAAACACTTATTACTGAAAAAAGCTGTAGTAAACTAAGATACACGCTATACTTATATAATAATGCAATGTTCATGCATTGAGATTTTACAGTATAAAACTTCAATATCTACTTACTTTTCATGGTCAATTCTCTCTGGATAACCAAACATGGGACTGTTTGGCTCCAAAGGTGAATCACAAGAGTCATTCTCTGCAGAATCACTTTCCCCTGCCGCTGAAATATGACTCATAAAAATTGCCTTGGTTGATAGAGGGATAAGCTGACCAGGAAATCGCATTAGATCAACCAGCATTTCCACAGAATTCAGCAGAACCGTGACAGAAATATGGCTGAATGAGTCCACACTCTCAGCGGCTCCATCACTTGGCAACCCCTAATCAAACAAATTAACCAAAATGAATAGCATGTTTAAAGGTGGTCAAAATATTCAGAATTTAAGTCATGATGCATATTTCTTCTCGAGAATAACATTTATCAAAATTAATCATCATACGCAAAAATGGAGTGATTCTCAAGACCAGGGATGACATTTTTGTATGGTACTTAGTACTTACCACTACAAGCCTACTTTGAAGACCAACAGTATCAGCTAAAACTTTAAATAAGATTGCTCGAGGACGACAAGAACCATGTTTGATCTGTCCTAACAATTGAATACCACAGTTTTCAAATGATTGTGTAGTTTTTGCCGGACTCTGCAGAATGGATTGCTTATAAACATCTGCTACCTGCCAGACAATTTCAATAAAGAATTTCAGATAACTAAAAGGAGTTAGCAAGAGTTATGAAATGCCCGCTCTTGTCGCATCTTCAACAAATTGATGTTCCTGAAGACACTAATAAATGGGATGCGAGAGAAAAGGGCAAGCAAACAAAAATATATATTTCCTAATTCAACGTTTTTTCCAAGTAAGCAGAATGCACAAGTTGGAATTAGAGAGAGATTAAGGGAAAGAAACTAAATAGTCTAGGGAAGTTTATCTTGAAACACAAAAGAAAGATGCTGATTCACAATTTAGAAAACAAAGAAGACGTAAAGATCATGTGGCATCTATCTTAGTATTATAACGGACACTCTCAAAATCACTTTTCATTTGACAGACATGTAGTCACAACTCTTCCTACCTCAATTTTATCGATTTATGATAATTATTTTTGCATGCAACTTTTAAATGGAGAAACAATATGGTTATTTAGTGATTTCATACAGGAAACAATTTTTAGCATGTAGATTATTTATAAAGATGTGACGCAGAGTTAAATTAACCATTTATACAAAGTACCTCAAATACTTACCAGTCCAGCAATTTTCTTAATAATAGTAGCTGGCTTTGAGTTCAATCCACTGACAAGTTTGGTAATCAGCTGTTTTTGCCTGAAAAGCTTTTTATCTTTCTGAAAATCAACAAGAATCACATCGGCCTTTAAACCTTCGTCACCCAGAGCATGTAGATCTTCCAATGTAGGAATGCTATTAAATAGCTGCTTCAATCTATTATCCTGTAGAATTTTAAATTGACAGGTAACACAGGTTAATCGAGATTGAATAAATCTCACTGAAACATTATTGAGCAGAGCTAATATCAACCTAAAAGTAGCTTACCGGGATCACAGAGTAGAAGCCATTTGGGATCGGCTCAGAAAGCGAACCAGTACTCCAGAGGATATTCGATGCAGTACTAGATGGCAGCCCATCTTGCCCAAGACTTTTGGGTGAGTCCTTAGAACTAGAGGTCTCTTCTTGTGATCCTAGATAAATAGAACCAAATCTCTCCACAAATTCTGAAGGCCACCAGGTTTGATTGGAAGGTTCTTGCTCTGATGGCCCAGCATCATCTCCCGTCTCTCCCATTGCCAATTACCTTGATGACTATACTTATATTATCCCCTATTTATCCCATAAAAGGAAGAGTAGATAGAAGAAAGGAAATCCTGGAGACCAAATTACTGAGAAGCAAACTTCATTTATCAGTAGCACTCAATCTGGAGGTCACTTGATCTGCGTTCACAGAAACGAAAAATGGTAAATAAAAACTATGATGGTATCGAAATAATGGAAACAAAGAAGGCGGAGTTTTCGATGAATTCACTTAAAACTTACATGCATTACACACATTAACAATAAAAACAAAAGACTAGTTGCACTTGTTTTCCCTCATCACAATCTAACTGATACAATTGCCAAATAAAGGAAAACTCAAAAATTTCACCAGTTCAACGATGTGTGCATTACTCACTTGTACAAGAATTATTGATGGTTTTCATCCGAGAGACCAACGTATGTCTCAAATGATTGAAGCTATTTCGTTCTCCTCAAAGTCTAGCGGGGAAAAAAATCTAAAGGATTAATCCTAACTTCCTGTAGCTTCCGATGTTAGCACAAAATATCTCAGTGATGCACCAAATTATTCATAATCAGCCAAAAAATATAAAACAAGAAGCGGGAACTAAGTGTCAAAGATAAGGAAACCACCAGCATTTTAATAAAAACAAGAGAAAAAACTCTTATAATCGAATCTCACTCTCATCAAGTCAACGACAGAATCTCGTAAGGATCTTAATTGAATAGAGCAAACCAACATAGATCCCATGAAAGTCTCCAGGTAATACATAGCACAATTCTGAATAAATTGAGTCCCGTATATACAAGTTCATAAGTGCGATCTCGTTCGATTTACTCAGAAACTCAGTTTCAACGCTAAACCATGACTAACGCAAAACCCACCAAACTTAAACAACCTTTACGAAAACAAAGACCAACTAGAAAACCCCCTAAGAGCGATCCAATGCACGGAACGAAGTGTCACAAACATAAAACCAAATGAATCACAATTCCAAAGATGAGCATTTAAGAAAAGTTCAATAAGGGTTTTTGTAAAATCACCTTAATCAGATCCACGCATTCAAATTCCGATCGAACTCCCGAGTTTAAGAATAAACGAAAAATCAAAACTCGATCTCAGTGTGAAGACTAAGATGCAGCAAAAAAGTCCCGATCAAAGGCAACAAAGAGCTATACGGTTCACACACACACAGACACACACGTACACAAAACAATCAGGGAGCATATATGTACATGTGTGTGCTTTTTTTATTTTATAAGAAGTATTGAAATCGGGATTTCACACAGTGTTTATGATTTTGATTTGAGGGACCAAAAGAGAGAGAGAGAGAGAGTGATGGGATTTTGGGAAAGTGATGAAGACGAGGGAAAGGAGAGGAAGATGAGAGACGAAGAGAGACGGACGACGACTGACCCCCCCCTCAAGTGACGATGGCGAAGTCACGTGCGAGTTGATGAGTCACGTGTCATTAAGTAGATGCACCTCTCTCTGATAGACAGCTGTCATCCCTCGTGAATCACCACCGTCGCTTCTCTTCTTCTTTTATTTTTCCTGATTGGTGGGGGTGGTGGTAATAACTAATAATCTTTTGACATTTTATTTATTTTTTAATGCATTTCTATCTTTTTAGGGGGTTAATACAGAGATTTATAAGAAGAAGAAAGAAAAAAATTAGAACATCCATTAATTAGTATGTTTTTTTTTTAGTTTTTTGACAACACATACAGTACTAGTAATATTTTTATCTAATTTAAAAGTAAGATGATCTCTATTCATTGAATGTAGTGGACCTTAATTAATTAATCTATTCAAAGTACTAATCAAGAATACTTTGATCTAATTCGGATTTTTAAATTTATTATCATATACTTTTCCTAATCCCTACTATGTTATGATTCTTTCAAAAACAAAAAAAAAAACTTTAAAATAAAATGAAAGTTTATGTAATTCAAGAAAAAAAATTGATTCTAGTATATATCGAAATAAAATAAAATAGAGGAAAATGTGAGGAACAGAAGCTTTTATTTTTAAATCTAATGACATACCGATGATGATGATTATTTTTATTTGTTGTGCAATTATGGCGAAGCTAGTGAGAAATGTAGAGAAAAAATAATTAAAAGTTGGATCACGTCAAGGTCAATTAGATTTGGAGGAAATATTAAGAAAAGAAAAAAAAGTGCACGTGGAACATTATCATCGAATCTATTCCTTTTTATTTATTTTAAAATTTTGCCTTTTTCTCCGGTTATTAGTGTTTTTTTAGAATTTGCCAAAGTTAATAATAATATTCTACGAATAATTCTGATAACCAACTAATTAAAACAAAAACAAATATTGATGTTAACAAATTACAACCATATTGACCCAAGTGACTTTTTTTTCGTTTTCTCCTTTGTAATTGTCTTGCGGCCAAAACACAACTGTTACCAAACATAACACATTTTAAAGCTATATATTTCCCGGTATCAACTTCCCGGTAATGATTCCTTTTGGCAATTAATGAGGAAATTATTTGATAATCTAAAGTGTACATACAAGGCGATAATGAGAAACCCAAATTGCTCTCGTGCCCTCGTAATTTTTGCCACCGACACCTTGACTTGCTATCAAATATATGTGTAAAGTTACATCTTACATGTCGTTTCAGCCATGTGTCTGACTACTTCTATCAGCCAAAACATATTAGAATCTCAGGCATAAGTGGTATTACTTGAGGACCCGTTGAGTTGTGTTAAAGACCTTTCAAAGAAAATAACTTTCAGTTTTCTACTTCGGTAAGTCGGTAACTACCAATCACCAATATGTGGACCATGCAAGTTTTTGGGCTTCGCTATTAACAAACATTAGCGAGGGATTTCTTTTTGTTTGTTTTTAAAAGCCTAGCATAATTAAAACACAACTTAGGTGTAAATTTTAAATCTTAATTGAAGATATTGACATCAAAGGAAATTGGGACTAGGACTAAGAACTCTCTCTATCCCTTTAAGAATGAGATTATCTTTATATAAACGAGTATGCCAATTCAATGATGATATATATATATATATATATATATATATGTATTATCATTATTTCAGAGAGAAGAATTATGGAGGCGAAAAAGAGGAAGAGCAGCGATGATGAAGGAGAAGGTGCAATCAGCTACTTTCCAGATGATCTACTTTGTCACATCTTGTCTTTCCTTCCGACAAGAGCTGCAGCTTCGACATCTCTTCTGTCCAAAAGATGGCGACGTTTGTTCACACTGATACCTACTAGTCTTGATCTTGATGACTCTGTATTCTTACCTCGTGACAGACCAAAAGAATGCCGTCGGACTAGTTTCATGGACTTTGTGAACAGACTTCTTGCTCTCCAATCCGATTCTCACATTCCCACTACCAAATTCTCTCTCAGATGCCATAAAGGCGTGGACGAAAATCTTGTTGAGGATTGGATACACAAAGCTCTGATACGCGGAGCAACAGACCTCTCCTTAGTGTTGCTCTTCCCTTCTTGCGGATACACGTTGCCTTCCTGTATCTTCTTCTATAGCCAAAACTTGGTTAAGCTTAAACTAGGTGCTGGGATACTTGGTCTCGTAGACAGTTTTAAAACTCATCGACCAGACTTTATCTTTACAAAGCTTAAAACTCTGCACCTTGATTCTATTGACTTGGGTCCTTTTGATCCTGGGTTTGCTCTGCTTCTATCTAAATGCCCTGTGCTGGAGGAGTTGATCATAAATAATGCAAACTGGTACCAATGGGACCCTACATCAGTGTCCACCCCAAGCCTCAAGAGACTAACCTTTGATTGTGCCCATAACCTCTCTAAGTTGAAGGAAGGGAAATTAGCACAGGCTTATGAGTATCCACCGGCAGATATTAGTCTAACCTTCTACTATGGTACTTGGGCTCCATCCACTGTTTCATTTGACACTCCAAACTTGCTCTACCTAGACTACTCAGATTTTGTTGCCAATAACTACAAACTTGTTAAACTGGATTCCCTTGTTGAAGCCAGACTCGATCTTGGATTGAATGGAACTCACGTGTATGCAAGAGATCATCTTGGATATCAAATTGAGAGAGATGCCACCAATCTTATCATGGGGATACACAATGTTCAAACTCTTCACATATCCTCCGATACCCTTGAGGTTTCTTTCATTTTTGTTTTTCTCTATATAGTTAATTGATTACACTTTTGATGATCTTAATGACGATGTTGTCATGTATTTTCAGGTAATTTCAGACTTTTGTAAGACCGTACCGGTATTCCACAAACTGAATCATTTATCTATTGAGACTGACGATGAACGAGGATGGCAAGCCTTACCTCTCTTGCTCATCAACTGCCCCAGTCTACAATCTCTCGTCTTCCATGTAAGTATACATATAAGAAACAAAAAAAACTCTGTAGTTTATATATGTTAATTACACATTTTTTAATTTGGTTTGCTCCTCCCTCAGGGTCTACACCACAGTCTAACGGATGGATGTGGGAATGCTTGTAACTGCATCCCCCCCTCTTCGTCTTCGTCTTCGTCATGTCTAACAACATGTCCTGTGAAGGTCCTGAAGATATTGGACTTTGGGGCAACCTGCGGAGAGATGTCATTAGTTGAACATTTCCTCAAGAAGTTGCCTCGGCTTGAACAAGTGGTCATTGTATTACACTCTGATTCCTCCCAAGGAGAGGATGCTGATATTTTTGAAGTCTCCGAGGCACTTGAGATGGCCCCGAGAGCGTCACCCTATTGCAAGTTGGAAGTAGTTCATTATTAGTTCTGATGAATCTTCTGTAGGGAGACAATAATAAGATTTTAATAAGAATACTCTGTTTCGGCAATTCATAAGAACATACCAATTCTAATCAACACCGTATATTCAGATAACTTGTTTTGTTCAGACAATTTCAGAATCAGAAGAAGCTTCTTAAAAAGAAAATACAAGTTACAACGACCGTTTAGAAACACTATTAGAGAAAAGATCACTAACTAAATCATCAACTAACGCAGAGACAATCTCTCCTTCCATGTCAATGCCTTCCTCAAACATCTCTCTTTCGTAACCAATCCACCTCCCTTCGAAACAGCTCATGTCATGATCCACAAGCTCGTCGATCATCATCTCTCTCATCTTCTTCAACCCTTTTACTTCTCTGTTCAGTTCTTCAGCCAATAGACCTCTATGTTCCAACAAAATCCCACCTGACATCATCATCCCTTTGCAGCTTCCAATTAACATCCTTTCAAATTTTACTGCTAAGCACTGATTCACACAGTCGAAAAGCGCCTTTCTTTCTGTCTTCATTGACATTGCAGCTCCTCTAGAGCATTCCATTTCATCAAAGAGGCTCGAGGGTAATAATGATTCATTAGTGGCTGTCCCTGAGGCCAAGTCTTGAAACATGAGCTGCCCAGAGTTGAGTATCTCGGTTATGTACTCGATCTCCCATTCCGGTGTTGCTGAATCTGTTTCATCTAAGGTGTACTGGGACTCGTTTGATGAAACCCAAGTGAGCTCTTGATCTGATGAACTCTGTTTCATGCCTGAAAAAACCAACAAATATTAAGCTTATTTAGCTGCAAATCGTATTAAGACTATTTGGTGGGAATCCAAAACCTGGTTCATAAGAAAAGGAAGAACGATCCAGACATAAATATACAAAGACATACCATATTCTCTGTCATGTCTGCAATCTGAGTTACTCTTGCTGAAGGATGGTGCAAAATCATCGGCTTCTGTAAGAGTGGTGATGCTGCTAACTTCTTGTTCTTCTCCTTGTATCATCATCTTCTTCTTTAAGAAAAAATGACAAAATTTTCTCAGAGACTGGTAAGCTGGAAAAGCATTTGATATAATAGAATATTAAAGCTGCAGTTTATCGAAACTAACCTGGACTTTCTGGTTGTTATAGAATGAAGTGCCGTCAGAAACAGTTTCACTCTCTGTTAAAACTCTATCAAGACTGTTATCAGTCAATTCACTATATTTTGATGGCGAGGAAATCATTCCATTGGCTCTATCCTTTGAAATGGAACTCAAAGACTCTTCTTGGATCAAGCTAGAGCTAGATGATTCAATCTTTGAGGTCAACTCCCTGAGTTTTTGCTCCAAAAGCGCATTTAAAGAATCACCGCCTATCACATTGAACTTTACAGCAGAGTCTGCATCTTGTTTGGGTCCTTGTAAATGAGATGATAAACCTTTGATTGAAGATGAGAAAGTAAAAGATATCACATCCATGTCCTTTTTCTGATCATCTTTACTCATACTTGAGTCGCCATCACTGGAAATGTTACATTTTATCGACTTTTCACCCCTTTTGATCCGCTTATCTTCATAAATTCCTGATTCTTGCACCCCATTCCGCGGTTTTTTGTTTCGAGGAAGACTCTTTTTGCGGGATAAAGGTAAGGAAGTGGTTTTTTCTGCTGATGCCATAGTAAATCCAGGGCTCTTTGATATAGATCCACTTTCTACAATTACCTTATTTACTACTTTGTTCATTACTTTTCTGGATTGCTGATTGTCCCTGCAGTTCTGCTTCTGGTAGTTCTGCTGAAGCACATTCTTCCCTGTGCTCAAGGAAGATCCTTTGATACTGTTTTGGCTTTTAACTGCCCTGTTCTTTGCTTCCGCTTTCTCCTTTTGTCCCGAAGACATCCTCTTGTTGCCACTGGAGGACGTTGTTGAGCTGTCTTGCTTCTGATTACTTCTGGCCTTTGCTTGCGCAGAGAAAGAAGGTGGCTTCACTTCACCTTTCAACCCATCACAACTGCTTGTTGCCAATACTGTAGTTTTCTTCTCGTTTTGATCTCCTCTTAGGTACCTACTGTTGCGAGCATCATTATAGATTTGAGGAACTGAAGTTGATGCTTTCTGTGCAGCTTCTAGTTTCTCTTTCAAATCTCGAATCCTCAATGGAACTGGCGAAGAAGAATCAGACGATGACACCACCCGTGTTCTTGCAATCATCCGTGGACTTTGCTCAATCATTCTTGAAGCAGCTTCCATTACATAGGCAGGGTTCCTAGATGGAACAAATCCAGGATTCCTTATTGGAGACAATAGCTTATTGTGAGTGACGGAGATCGGTTTAGCTGATCTAGGGGGTAAGGTTTCGGTTTGAAACCGCTCAATCATCCGCTTACGTGGCCCTTTACTCGTTCTTGAATCCAAATGATCGCAAGAGACGCCATCGAATTCACTCAGATGATCAACATTAGCATCCCAAGTACTTGCCTGGCGTGAGGATCTGAGGAAGTATGGATCAAGATCAGGATTAAGCCGCGGTTCCAAAACATTTGGTAGCGGTAAACCCTCCAATCCCATAAGCCTCGCCACCACACTCGGTGCTCTAACCACATTTCCATCATCACTAGTTACAGATGAAGCACAACAGCTCGAGTCACTTCTCGGGTTGTAAGTTGAGTTCTTGACAGTCTGATCGACCTCAAACTGTTGACACAGATCACAGCACACAGCACACACCACAGAACACAATTAGTTCATGTCTAACAAAAAAAGCATTGCATAAAACGAGGAAATGGTATTGAGCAAAGCCTTACAACAGACTGCGGCGTAATAGAGGGGTTCTGAACATTCTCTTTTGCTTGCCTAGATTCTTCTGCATCAAAAAACACTTTCAATTATCGAACTGCATTACCTTAACGAACATTTGTATACATAGAAAACAAAAGAAAGAAGACCATACCAGAGAGTTGGGAGGTATTGGATGAGAAAAGCTTCTTCCTGGATTTTCCATGCCAATCAAACAGATTTAGAAACGCTCCTCTTGGCCTTTTTCTCTCAACAACGTCCATCTTAGTTCCACCTATCTATCACACAAAAAAAATTGAATCATTTTCAATGACAAGACACTGGATCCCATCATAACAACAACAGACAAAGCAAAGCAAAACAAAAAGACCAAAATTAACGATTTAGCTATGTAATGAATCGCCTACTTTTCAGCTCAAGTGTATAGCAGAAGCATAAAGGGAAATTATATCAGGAATGAAAATCATCTTACCTCTTAGGATGCCAAAGATCTCATTTTGTTTTTACTTAAAAGGATCCATTCATCAAGTATAATTTGCAGAAACCCTGTCTAGAAGTCGAAGATTACCAAAATTCAGAGAAATGAGAACCCAGATGTGTTACTTTTGCAAATTGGATCGAGCCAAATCGGAAACTTTTTGGCGCTAGAAGATCTTGCCCTAACAATCGACCAAAGCTCTCCACTTTAATCTCACAATCGACGGAGAAAGGGGAGGCAAAACACAAAAATGAGATTTAATTAAACCAGACAAGCAAAACAAAGGAGAAGATTTGGGGTTTTTGCGGAATGGGTAAGATCAGCGAAGCTCAAAACAGATTTGAGACTGGGAGTTTTTGGCATTTGAGATTAGGGATTTGGGTAGTGAACTAAAAGAAGTAGTGTCGAAGCAGCAAGAGTCGTCTTTTTAAAAAAGTGAGAAGAGATGAGCAGAGTTTGAATTGAAATGACGACAGAGAGAGCCGTTGCAAAGATGGATGGAGAGAGAGAGAGAGCGAGTGAAAGATAAGACAAAGAGAGAGTTTTGAATTTAGGAAACTAAAAGCTCCTTCCTTCCTTTAGGAAATTGAAAGTGTTGTCTTTTAAAACTATACAAAAAAAAAAGAAAAAAAAACTTAGAGGGGTGTATTCAAAATGGAATTTTTAGAGATTTGAGTTTTATTGGGGTTTTAAATGATTTTGATGATTTTAGGGAAGTTCATATGACTTTTGTAAAATCCTTTCAAATCTCACCAAAAACTATGGGATTTGGATTTCTGTATTTTTAACTAAGGAAATCCTCCCAAATCCTCTGAAATCCTTCAAAATCATTAAAAGCCAAATCCACAAATTGTTTTTAATAACAGTGGATTTTAATGTGGATTTTGAAATCATTAGTTGAATAACAGTGGATTTCATGAGACTTTTTAAAATTCATGTTTGAATAACAATGGATTTGTAAACTTTTTACAAATCACTTGAAATGTCACTTTGAATACACCCTATTTTTTCAACAACTATTTTGGCTTTTGTTTATATAGTCGCAAGCATGATCACATCATCTAATATAGGCTTAGTTAAATGTTTTATATTTTGGTATCCAATGCAGATCGAGATTGCTATATACTTATGTTTCAGTTTGCAGTTTCTCTAGTTTGAAACGTATAAAAGAGAATTTGAATTGGTTAGGGGACAAAAAAACATAATTTTAAAAAGGTCATAACGTTTTAATTTTTCAGGTGTATAAAAATAAAGGCAAAGACTTTATAGTAAACAGTGCAGTCACTGTATAAGTATTATATGTGTCGTTTTTTTTTTTTAATAATCTATTTAGTTTTGGGTCTCACTCGGGCTCACCACTTTCGTATGATTTTGAATATTTGTAAAATATGCTTCATTCTATGATTCGATCTCTTCAAAGTTAAACCTTTTTTTTTGTTTGTTTAGTGTTTGGACTTTTGAGCTTACAAAATCAGAGTTTTGAAGTTGTTGTGGTTGAGTTGCTTTGAAGTGGCGAAACCAAAGGTAGAGCATATGAAAATGAGGTCTGAGCAATTGCCCTAGTATGAGACTTGAATCTCACAATTGCAGAGTTGATTACTAAAATGATTCCTTATTCATATGCTCTTGAAAGTTAAGTTTCCACACAAAAATCTTGAGAAATCATTTATTTGTTGTCTTTCGAAATTAATTATTTTGCACCCACACATATATTACAAAAACATATATTTGCTATACGAAGATAAAATCAAATTATATTAGTTATCGAAATCAAATTATTTTTTGTAGTTATAAGTTGTTACAAACTAAATTATCCTTTTTACCCAAAAAAAAAACTAAATTATCCTGATAACAAAAAAAATATTTAAAACAGAGAAAGAAATTTTAAAAAGACAATGACAAAAGACAAAACACAAACAAACATACAGTTGAAACTTGAAAGGTTGACTCATATAAATATAAAATTTGGTGATAAGGAAAAATCACCAAATTTAAGTTTTTTTCTTTTTTCGAAAATATTGATTCAAAATAATATCCTAAATCGCAAAAAAGAAATTTTATATGAGCTGACCTTACTTGTCCCCATTAAATAGCTTCAGTGTTGAAGAAAAGTCATTTTTTCTTTTTTGTGAAAGGAAAAAAAACTTCGATAGATAATGGGATAGAAGTGAACAACTGAACAAATATACATTTGTAAGAAAATTAGAACGGGCCTTAATAAAAGTTAGGTCAGCCCATACTTTAAGAAAATAATATCGGGCCTTAATAAATTTAGGCCCATTTATAGTGAACATATATCAGTGATAAATCCTTGTTTGGTCTTCCTTCTCCTTAAACCCTAATTCTCTCTCCCTCGGCTCTCTCTCCCCAAATTTCTCAATGACCACCACAGAGTCGCCGCCGCCGCCGCAACAGACGGAGCTGCAACTTGTTCCCGCTTCACAGACTTCAAGAGTGAGTCCCAAGACTGTTGGTAGCGCCGTAGAGGGTCTCGTCAAATGGAGAGCCGAAAAATCAAAGACAGAGAAGGCTCAACTTCTCGAGCAAGAGGAGTTCGTCTACCTCGTTGTTACGTTGAAGAAGATTCCACAGACGAGCCGTACGAACGCTCATCGCATCCCTTTACCTCATCCTCTTATCAACCCGTCGGAGGATTCGCCGGAGCTTTGTCTCATTATCGACGATAGACTTAAAAGTGGTCTCACCAAGGCTGATGCGATGAAGAAGATCAAATCGGAGGATATTCCGATCACTAAGCTTCTTAAGCTGTCGAAGCTAAAGTCTGATTACAAGGCGTTCGAAGCTAAGAGGAAGCTCTGCGATTCGTACGACATGTTTTTCGCTGACCGGAGGATTCTTCATCTGCTCCCGAGATTGATTGGGAAGAAGTTCTTCGCCAGGAAGAAGATTCCGGTGGCGATTGATTTGAAGCACAAGAACTGGAAAGAGCAGATTGAGAAAGCTTGTGGATCTGCTATGTTCTTCATGAGAACTGGGACGTGCAGCGTTATTAAGGTTGGAAAATTGTCTATGAAGAGTAGTGAAATTGCTGAGAATGTGATGCAGACATTGAATGGAGTAGTTGAGTTGTTGCCTAATAAGTGGAAATACATTAGGTCTTTGCATTTGAAGTTGTCTGAGAGTTTGCCATTGCCTATCTATCAGTCTGTGCCTGATTTGAAGCTCAAAATCGATGCTTTTGGAACTGGAAAGAGTGTTATTACGGAGGAGATGAATGGTGAAGTTGAAGAAGTTGCTGATGATGCTAGCGAGAAGAGTGTTACAGAGAAAGGAAAGAAGAAGAAGGGTAGGATTCATGAGGTTAGGTATATGGATAGTAATGTATCTGAGGTGCTTGATGAGGCTGAGATTGGTGGTGTTGAGGATAAGAATGAGATTGTTGTGTCTGGGGCTAAGGAGGAGGAGAAGAAGATGAAGAAGAGGAAGAAGGAGGTCAGTGAGGTTGCAGAGAGTGAGAAGCCGATGAAGAAAGCTGCGAAAGGGAATTTGAAACCAGCAGTTGAGAAACCGGTGAAGAAAGCTGTCAAGGGGAAGATGAAACCAGATGTTGTGAAGCTGGAGAAGAGTAAGGATGTGTTAAAGGCGAAAAAGACAACAAAGATTGCCAAAGACGAGTCTGGTGGTGGATTGAAACCGAAGAGGAAGAAGAGTGTGCTTAGAAAATGAGGCAAGGAAAGATCTCGACTGTTTCCTTCTTTTGCCATCGAGTAATTTTGAGTATGATTTATGTTTTGTTTTCTTATCCTAGTTCTTATTACATTTTGAGCCCTTTCATATCTTGTACCACTTCTATGAAACATCGAACTGGTGAATGTGGTTTGGTGGTTTTGTGGAGGAAACATACTGTTAGGCTTTTTAAGTACTTATTTTACGTTTTTCATTCTAAACTAAGCCTAATTATCTGAATTTATTGCAATAAGCATTTAACCGATCGAGCTTTGGTAGCTACTTACACGACCTTGATCTCCATCTCTTAGTCAATGTCTCACAAAGGTTAACACTTCAAAATCATCTATGTCTCATAGCAAATTGTATGAAAAACTGCATTAGTTTCTTAATTACTCTCATGGCCAACAGAAGAATTCAAAGTTGCTATGGTATAGACATGAAATAAAGATAGGTAAAAGATCAATGGAAACAAAAAAATATAAAACCTATATATGACACTGTTTCTGAGCAATTGTTTTATTAGCTGCATATAACAATGGACCCAAAAAAATTATAATATTAAACTAGTGAAGTATTCATAAAGATGTATGAGGTAAACATTATCATACCACGAAATAAGCTGAACTTTTAATGTGGTCACATTTATGTAAGAACCTCGACCATTGCAGCCAGCCTCTGAATGGTTTACCAATTATTCTCCTCATGATAAGCTCCTTTCTCTCTCAGCTCTTTTCTTATATGCTTAAAGCTTTTTGTAATCTCATTTTCTAATCACAGGACCTCTGTACGGAACTCTCCATATCACAAAGCTATCAGGAGGTTGATACTCTTCGAGCCATGTCACATTTGAGATCACCTCTCCATTCATCACTTCAATCTCACCTGGTTTCAAAAATGATGTTCATCAAAAACATAGCCATAGTAACAAATGATAGTCGTAAACCAAATCTGTTTAGCAATACACATAATGAGCATGTTCCATGAATCTACATTTAGACTCTTATCTAATCAAGCACCTATAGTGGTTTAGCCCATGATTCCTCAACAAAGTGCTATGAAAGTAGCAACATTAAGAAATATAGTAGCATTTTTAAGCAATTAAGTTATAAAGTGGTTTCCTCGTGAAGTTACCAGGTAAGTCTCGTATTGGGGATTTGCGGAAGTAGTTGCAGTGTCTGCCATGAGTAGAAGAGTATGGAGGAGATAAGATGTCGAAGATTGCACAATGAGTAATGGCTTTGAAACAGTGAATGTTGCCACCGGTCGTTGGATATAGAGTGGTCGCTGGGCTAGGGGCAGTCATATCAGTATCCTTGACCAGCTTTGCAGGTCTTGCTATGAGTAAAAGGGAACAACAGATTACTGATTTTGAAATGATTCGCATAGAAGCTACACTGGGGCAGTTTACATGTCACTATTACCTTGTAATGGATCGTCTAGCTCTGATGGGTCAGGCTCAGCCCAATCATATGACTTCACGTGCATTGAACCATAAACAAGCTTGCTTAGAACTGTCATGCCTGGATGATTATGAAGTGGTATGACAGACCCAGGTGGCATGCAGAAAATTCCAATCTGACGAAATAATGATCAAAGCCGAATAAGCAGACAAGAAAAAACAGGAATCTTCACTTCAGAACTTTGTTTAAATGCAGTATACGAGCGTGTTGCCTCATGGCTGAGAGCAATGGCCAGAACAGAGACCAAAAAGATTAGTAATGATGAGAGATCTGGTTTCAACATGAGAAGTCTAGCTTAGGTAGTTCTACTAAAAATGAGCAGCTTCACATAAAGTATAATGCCTAAATATATCATAGCTCATTTTTCAATATATTAGTGAAGGCATGCTCAAACGTTTAAAAGTGAAAACTACATGCGAACCCATCCTGAAAGAAAGTATGCTCACTGAGAAGCTGTCACACTCATGTAACTGAAGATATTTTATTGCTGGCAGAGAATGATGGTTTCCATTACGTTCGTTCCCAGGACCAGGCCAGTTACGCACCAATTGAGCTTCTTGTTCGAGACCAACATCAGATGGCTTGATTTTCTCTGAAACAGGAAATAAAGGTATTAAGTATGTTTGCAAATATTAGACCTTATAAAAAAAACAGCAGTCTAATGATGACACAAGAGAGTGCGATACCCAAAACTAGTACTGTAATTCAGACATCACGAGCAACACAGAGTCCCTAAAAAAACATTATGGAGCAAGCAATATTGTAGAAAGACAAGGGAACAACATTTGCAAGACAGTGGATAAGAAAATGTAGTCCCCTACCCAACATATTGCGAACCTTGTCTAAGGCCTCTTCAGACACAGGTCCATTAGGTGAGAGAGATGCCTTGCAAGTATTGAAAAGCCTCTGAATATAATACGGCATGATACGAAATGGAAGAAAACTCCAACTTCTTAGAGCTCCTAAGTTGCACTGATCAAGCTTTGAGTTATCTAAAAACCAAAGATGAGTGAACCGTATCTGTTTTTTCCAGTTTCAGCACCAGCGACCACCTTCTTCAATGATTCTCAATCACTGCCCTGAAAGAAGAGAAAATAAAAATATATTTTTAACTTCATACAGAGCTCCAGAATCGAAACAAACAAATCTGGAAAAAAAAAAAAAAAAAACAGATAATACAAATCCAGGAGCTCTGGCGTCTCTGACAAAGTGGTGTTTTTAAAAATCACTGCATCTACCTAATTGAGCTCAGTCACATGAAGAAAAACATATTGCTAGGAATAGAATTTAGGTCAAGTTATTTTGCTAAACTGGATCATAAATCGAATTGAACGGTGCCCAGAAGATTCTAACAATTCACTCAAGAATATCACAAACAAAAAAAAACACAATTTAGAGAAGATACTGGAACAAGAGGAATAAAGATTACGAGTCGTTGGAGCAAGTAGAAGAAAGATGAACCAGCTATAACTAGAAGCAGAAGGAGATAGATAATAATAGAGATGAAAAGGTGAGCTTCGAATTTCTATGGTGATAGAGAGAGACAGTGAGAGTGAGAGACCACCTTTCGAGCAGAAGAGTGAAAAATCCGAAGAAGAAGAGAATCGGAGGAAAACGAAACGATGATGGAAATGATTTCAAGTCAGTCGGAGGAGGAGGAGGAAGAATCAGAATTTGATCTTTTTTGCTTTCTGAGTCATTTATAAACGTCAAGTCTCACTCTCTCCCCCCCTTACTTTTCAAATAGTCAATTTCAACCCCTTCGCTTTTTGTTTTTGGTTCGAATCAATTCCACCTATTTTCTCTCTAGCACCGAGAACAAACTACAACTTTATTTATTTTGGCCAACCAACAATGACTAATTGATACATTCTCTTACGAGTTGTATTTGTATATATATAAAAATAAAGGTAACTTTTTTTTTAATCATTTTAATACGGAGTTGACCGGACAAATCTCGTTTTAATTCAATGTTAATTACATAATTTAATATCAAACAACGCAAGTAGCAAATATATGTATTTTAACTACAATCTCTTGGTTCTATATCGTATTTTTTTTTTCATTGTTTTGTGGTAGTTTGGAATTAATCAAGAGAATTCATGATGTAGATTTTTGTTTATTAGGAATATGAGGAAAGAGAGAATGGTAGATATTTTATTTAAAAAAATATTTACAAGATAACTAGCTTAAGAAGAAAAAACAAACTTCACAGATTTTGTTAAATATGAATAGTTTGATTATGATTATAAAAACAAAAAAGAAAGGTACATATAAAATATTCTATTAAAAAGTGTAAAATTATATGTTATCTTTTAGCTATTGCCTATCATGCTCATACACACATACTAGGATGGGACGTGTAATTCTCTCTATTGGTGTGTTTTTTACACTTTGGAAAGCCCAAACCTTTTGTAATAATAACCTTTGATCTATGAAAGGTATAGCTTAGAGCATCTCCAATGGTGAGGGTGCTTACACATTTTTTTACATTAATTTTTATAAAATAAATTCATAAGCAACTTTATTTTGATGTTAAAAATATTGGTGATCCAATGGTATGATTCTTAATGAAGTGTTTAAAACAAAAACAAAATTTATTCTTCAGTTGGATCTTCGATTGAGCTGCTCTTATAAACCCCCTTGGACCAAACCACACATTGATTCTTCAGTTAGATCTTCGATTGAGTCAACATTTCGGATCCGATCTTGAAGTTTTATCACCACCGATTAAACCATCGATCAAGAGAGAAAATGATTACGAAGATAAGAGAAGAAAATAACACGTATACCCCTCTCAAATTACCAGAAACTGATTCGTTTTCCATGCTTTCTTCATCCATGGAGAGAAAGAGAGAGAAACTAGGGAGAGAGAGACTCCGGATAAAGAGAGAGAGAAAGTTCAGAATTTTTTTTTTCTATTTTCCTTCCACCCAATAAAAATTTGACACCTATGCATCGCTTATCTGTTGTTTAAACTCGCAAATTAAACAACAATCCTTGCAATTTTATCAATGTTATGCATTTTATTCTATACATACATTCTTAAGCTATTGAACAAGCACATATTAAGGTGTATTAGTAGCCTACAAGTCCGTTTTGTCTTAACAATTCCAAACGGGCTTTCTCGGTCTTTTGGACGAAACTATCCTCGGCAAGATATTTTTATCTGAAGGGGACTTCAAAGTTAGCTATTTACTTAATTACCCCTTATGGAAAAAATCAGAAATATAAAATTGATTTTGGTCTGATTCATTTTTATCTAGATCCTCTTCTTCTCTCTTACATTTCTTTTTATTATTATCCACGAGAGACCGAAGAAAAACCTAAAAAAGAAGAAGAAAAGCAAAAATCTCTCTCCTAAGAGAAGCCATGGCAGGAGTTGGACCGATGACTCAGGATTGGGAACCAGTTGTGATCCGTAAGAAAGCTCCTAACTCTGCCGCTAAGCGCGACGAGAAGACTGTCAACGCCGCTCGTCGAAGCGGCGCCGATATCGAGACCGTTCGGAAATGTTTGTTTTCTCCTTCTTCTTTTTTTTTTTTTTCTCTCGATCTCTCTCTCTCTCTGATCTGCCTTCTTTTACTAAGCTTTGCGAAAAGATTTATTCGGTTTAGGCTCTGATTTTTGGTGACTGAATCTAGGTTGAGTTGTTTCTACGCTGTGTTTTTTTTTTCAAGTTTCCAGGATTAGGGTTATTTAATTGTCTTCGCCGCCACTGGATTATTATGATTTCATGAGATAATTTGTCATTTGTATTAGGTTTCTAGGTTTGTGATTATTTCGATTGCTGTTTGCAGGAGTAACAATTTTGCTTGAGGTTTGCTAATTGATTATTGCTCGAGTACTACTTGTTTTCTGTATTCACGAATCTTTTTTTCTTTTTTTTTGTTCAGCATGAATGTTATAGTTGTCTAACCGGATCTCTTTTGTATTTGCTTGGTTTTAGTCAATGCTGGATCCAACAAGGCTGCATCAAGCGGAACCTCCTTGAACACGAAGAGGCTTGATGATGACACTGAGAACTTATCTCGTGAGTAGATTATATCCGAATTATTCATCTGATATTTTATTATGCACTGACACAGAGATATTAGTTAGTACCTGCCTCTGTATTCTGGGACATTGTTGTTTACTAGTCGTGTTCTTATTAGGGCCATGTCTTTCTGGGTTCTTCATGCTTTCTACAATTTTAGTAAGAGGGAGTCTTTTATTTGTTGATGGGTTATAGGGATGCCAAAGAGCTGAAGCTTTATGTATTGTAGTTTTTGCAAATCATTGTGTATTCCATTCTTGTGATAGGTTGATTAGGAAATGTTGGTTATACTTCTAACACCTTGTCTGTGTATGGGTTGTATAATCAGACTTCTAACAGCTTGTCTGTGTATGGGCTGTATAATCAGATGATCGTGTGCCTACTGAGTTGAAGAAAGCCATCATGCATGCCAGAGGGGAGAAGAAGCTCACTCAATCGCAACTCGCCCAAGTACTTTCTCTTTTCTCTGTTGTTACTTTACTTGTTCGTATGTAACGAGATTCATGATGATAACATTATATATGTTTTGCTTTCTGTAGCTGATCAATGAAAAGCCACAAGTGATCCAAGAATACGAGTCAGGGAAAGCAATTCCAAATCAACAGATCCTTTCGAAGCTGGAGAGAGCTCTTGGTGCCAAACTCCGTGGAAAGAAGTAAGGAACAAATCTCTCTCAAGCTATAAGAAAAAAAAAAAAAAGCTAATCCCAGTTTCTCCAGTTCAGATGCTTTTACCATATGCTATGAAAACTATATGGTTGGTTTAATGGCATAGTAGTGTGTTGCGAGGAATCTTTTATGATGTAAGACACAAACAAAGCTGTTTGGAACCTTTTGTCATTATAAATAATCTGTTTTCGTTTTCGTCGTGTCTCGTAAACCCCGACTTCCACAAATCTAGTATATTTTTATGTAAAAAAGTTTGAAATTTGAAACTGATGCAGTCTCGACTCTCGCTACATTATTGAGAAAAAAAAAAGAATTTTATGGAACAAATAGTTGTCAATCTGAAAATTACTCGGAAGCCAAAATATACATACTGTATACTGTAGATAAAGATGAGCTTGTATTTTGGGCTAGATATTTCTGATTTTGGGCTTTTTTAATTGTGTTTCATTTCAACTGTTTACGCTTGGTCTAGAATCCATATATACATTAACACTCGGGGACTAAACTGTACAAACATAAAGTAAAGGGAAAAGAGTGTAAAGTTGTCGTGAATACGTACATCCCTGCAACTATTCCCCGCGCCACAAAACAAAACAGTACAGTGAGTCAGTGAAGCTGACATTCACACACACACACACAAACATAAAAATCAAAAACAAGAAAAAAACTAATTTTCACGAAACCCGAAGCTCTAAGTTATTCCTCTACTGTTTCAATCTCATCTCCTCCATCTCATAGACCCTGAGTGGCAATTTCTAGGGTTTTCACATTTTTCTTTTCTTTTCCATTTCTGGAAACTAGTACAAAGGCTTCTTTTCTCGTCTTCTACTTTTGGGGGAGACAGAAATGGAGACAGACGAAGCATACCAAAAGAAAGAGCGCGCTGCACTTGTAGCCATTGTCGTTCTTGCTTGTCTTGCTCTGTCTTCTTTGTTCGTTGCCTTTAGCTACTACTGCTACATTCGTAACAAAGTTTCTAAGCGTCACAGGATTAGCAAGAGTAAAGCTCAACAATTTTACATTTTTAATTTCTTCCTCTTATCTCTATCTGCATTTCCTTCTTCTTACACTCTCTGTTTCGCCGGATACTGCAATTTGTTTCTAATTTGGAAGATGGTTTTTAATTAGGGTTCGATTTTGTATTCTGGGTATTGAATTTGTTGTCGATTCTTTTAGGGTTTGATTGCGAGGAGAAAGGTGATTGTCAAAAGCTACAAGATGTTACTGACAATGGGCTGCAGATTTTCACTTTTAAGCAATTGCATTCAGCGACTGGTGGGTTTAGCAAGTCTAATGTGGTTGGGCATGGTGGCTTTGGGTTGGTTTATCGTGGTGTGCTTAGCGATGGGAGAAAAGTTGCTATCAAGTTCATGGATCATGCAGGGAAGCAAGGGGAAGAAGAATTCAAGATGGAGGTTTGTTTATTTGAGCTTCTTCATTGTTCTTTTGCTTTTCAAGCTTATTTACATTTTGCATTTTGTAGAATTTTCGATTGCTTAAACCAATTGATCAATTTTTTAATTTTTTTCCCGGTGACAGGTTGAGTTACTAAGCCGCCTGCGTTCACCGTACTTGTTGGCACTTCTTGGCTATTGCTCAGATAATAGTCACAAGCTGCTTGTGTATGAGTTCATGGCAAATGGTGGTCTGCAGGAACACCTGTATCTTAACAACAGTAAGTTCATTCTGCCAGTATTGGTAAATGTTGTTGCTTGTTAGAAGTTTTCCTCTTTTTACTTCTATGTATATCCATTAGGTAATAGAATCCTAGATAGTGTCTTGTAGTTACTAACTGGTGAACATAGCATCTTGAGTTCTCATTGTGTATTTGATAGCTTTTTCTTGCATATAGGATCTGGTTCTGTCCCACCGAGATTAGATTGGGAAACTCGGATGAGAATAGCTCTGGAAGCTGCAAAAGGCTTGGAATATCTCCATGAACAAGTATCACCCCCAGTGATTCACAGAGACTTTAAGAGCAGCAATATTCTGCTGGACAGAAACTTCAATGCCAAAGTTTCAGATTTCGGATTGGCCAAAGTGGGATCGGATAAAGCTGGTGGACATGTATCAACCCGTGTATTAGGCACACAAGGATATGTAGCTCCTGAGTATGTTTTCCACTCAATCAATTTCTTTGTTCTTCCATCACTTCAACTTGATTAGCTGGGTATAACAGCCATCTTTTTTTAATTTCTTGTTCAGGTACGCATTAACCGGTCACCTGACAACAAAATCAGATGTCTATAGTTATGGTGTAGTCCTGTTAGAGTTGCTAACTGGTAGAGTTCCAGTAGATATGAAGAGAGCTACAGGGGAAGGCGTTCTTGTCTCTTGGGTACACATTCCTTTCAGAAACTGCTCTTGTGTCGTCTTGTTGTTTGCTCTAATAACTTCTCTTTTCCTTTTCTCCAGGCTTTGCCTCTATTGGCTGATAGAGAGAAAGTAGTAGACATAATGGATCCAACACTCGAAGGACAGTACTCGACAAAAGAAGTTGTTCAAGTTGCAGCAATAGCAGCAATGTGTGTTCAAGCAGAAGCTGATTACAGACCATTAATGGCAGATGTGGTGCAGTCACTGGTTCCGTTAGTGAGAAACCGTAGGTCAGCTTCAAAGCTTAGTGGCTGCTCCAGTAGCTTTAGCTTGGCTCGGTCTCCTAATTCGCCGGGTAAAGCAAGCATCGGTTCTCAGTAAATCAGAGAGAAAACAAAATGTAAGGCTTCTTTTATGTACCCACTGGATTTGCTAAAACAGACTCTAATGTTACACTTTGGGTGACCAAACATGGGAATTAATAATGATCATATCAAATAAAGACTTTTTAAATACATTAAAGAGAAATTACTACATTTGGTCTATGGGCTGATCCTGGCCCATTAGAATGTCTACTGAATCTCAAAACAAAAAGGTCACGTGCGAGTAACTTGGGCGTGTTGGAAGAGGGAGGGTAAAAGCGTCATAGCGCAGTCCTAAATTAGCTTAGAACCCTAGTGGCTTATTAGATCTAGGGTTTATATACTTTGCCGCTTCATCTTCGTTTCCTCTTTTCGATTCCGTCGGCCGGAGATTTACACCCTAACCCGAAATGGTCCGTCGGATTTATTTCTTATGCGTGTACGTGTTAGGATTTTCCAAGTAAATATGTGGTGATTTATGTTTTTGGTTGAATCAGGCGTCGGAGAAGAAGCTATCGAACCCAATGAGGGACATTAAAGTGCAGAAGCTGGTTCTCAACATCTCAGTCGGTGAGAGTGGAGATCGTCTCACGAGAGCCTCCAAGGTTTTTTAATTTTGAACTTCATTCATCTTTTTTGTTTTGTTCCCCTGATTGTGCTCGATTTGAATCGAATTAGTTCTTTGGTTATTTTGTAGGTGTTGGAACAATTGAGTGGTCAGACTCCTGTCTTCTCCAAGGGTGAGTTTTTCTTCTAAGTTGAATTAGTTTTCTACTTGTCGGAACAATTTAGCTATCTCACTCAAAACTAAAAAATTGGAAAATAACTTCTTCCAAGTTTAGGACGATAAATTAGTGTAGGAAATTGCGTTTTCTTTAGCTCATCAGTCCCTTCTTTAGCTCTGAGATAAAGATGATTCTTGGTTGTTATGGTCCTGGATCATCAGAGTTGTAGTGAGAATCAGTAGCTATCAATTGTCGTCTCTGTTTTATTTCGGTTGCTTTTAATAATTTGTGTCCTCAGCTTCTGGTGTATGAATTTGTTGTGGATGATGAGATTTCCAAAACACTTGTCTCTTTTGCAGCTCGATACACTGTTCGTTCTTTTGGTATCAGACGTAATGAGAAGATTGCTTGCTACGTCACTGTCAGGGGAGAGAAGGCAATGCAGCTTCTTGAGAGTGGACTGAAAGTTAAGGAATATGAACTCTTGAGGAGAAACTTTAGCGACACTGGTTGCTTTGGTTTTGGTATTCAGGAGCACATTGATTTGGGTATCAAGTAAGTGTCTCTATCTTTCTAACACATACATAGAACAGCTTAAGAGTGGCTTTGTGTAACCATTAATCAAACTGGGATTTTCATCTTAGGTATGATCCATCAACTGGAATCTACGGAATGGACTTCTATGTTGTTCTTGAGAGACCCGGTTACCGTGTGGCACGTCGCAGAAGATGCAAGGCTCGTGTTGGAATCCAGCATAGAGTGACGAAAGATGATGCCATGAAATGGTTCCAGGTGAAGTACGAAGGAGTCATTCTCAACAAGTCTCAGAACATTACCGGCTAAAACAGATGTGTAAAACAAAAAGATTTACAACTGGTTCTTTCTATACCGGTTCGAATCGTATTTTCTCAGTTTTGCTATGCTTCTATGATCTTCAGACATTTGAATTTTACTTCTATAGATATTTGCCTATCTACAATTACCTTTGTTATCGACTAATTTATAAGCTGACTAAAAAATCTACAACACACATTTTCGAGATAATTAGATCTATGAATGATCATCGATACTCCGACAGAGAGTAGGTAATGAAAATTCTCTGTTTAAATTTATATATGTCAACCCTAAACCGTGTTTTTTGATAAACAAGAAGATTCTTAATTGAACAACCATCGAAGACAATCCTCGGAAGGGATGGTTTGTAATCTGCATTCAAACTTTCGAAGTAAAATCGGTTTGAGTCGTTTTTTCTTGTCGAATGGGTTAATATGAGTTATGATCGCATTAGGGTGTCTTATAGATAGATATGTATAAGATTAACTGGTTTATAGGTCGTTTGGATTGGATATTCGGAGATATTTTTATCATCCGATCCATCCAATTATAGATAATAATATATACTTACGTGAGGATTATTGAACGAATGCGAAAATGCAATTTTTACATTTGTCTTATTAAAAAGAATCTTTGACTATGCGTATATATATGTTTAAAAGTATATAAAAGACGTGTCGATAATAAATTACCTTGTACTTGTAACATTATATAGTATTTAACATCGTAACAAAGATAAAAAAATATTATCCAATCATGTTTCATTGTCAATTCTCAGCTGCATCAGATTCGAGCCGAATTATTGATTGGTTCGACATTAACTTATCATGATCATCACAAAATGACCAATTCAAACATATATACATATATATACACGCGTTACATATATAAACTAATCAAAAACCCTATACAACCAGAAAAATAAAATAAAAATTGGCTCTATTCTGACAGAGAGAAGTTGGAGACAATAATGGAGTAATTAAACTATTAATTATGACACAGGCTTTTTTTTATAGTTTTATCTATTTATGATTTTACAATTTTATTAAATGACTGGAGGAATCTTGACTTGATCACACACATATTTTTTTTTTTTGTTCAAACGATCACACACATATTTATTATTAGCCATTTCCAGCACAAATTTCTGTAATACAAATTTATAAAATATTATGTCATTTATCTAGACCTAGGGTTATATGTTTATGTTTTTATATGTATTGTATTTTGCATCCCAAAAATGAGTTTGCAGCTTTTTTACTTAGGCAAAGTCCTACAACAAACGAAACGTCATCAAATGTGACATCTTTTGTTTTCCATGGAAAGGGGGCACAAAGGTACACTGCTCTCTGCAAAACATTTTGGTTACGAGCCAAACACACACAAAACCAAACATGTTTTTGCATACAAAGTGATGTAAAGAGATTGGTTGTTTATGCAAGATTCATAATTTTTTTTAATTAACTTAATAATGTACCAATAAGTAACGAGTGGATTCTTATCTTAATTCGATACTGGATTCATAAGACATGAAAACACATTAGTTCATAAATCTGTGAGTGAAAATGACCTTCGTTAATTTTCAATAGGTCGAAGATTGTAGTCCAAAACTGATAAAATCATAAACATAATAAAATGTAGTAGTATGTTATTTGTGTTCACAAACATGATGCATTTTGGGATACTGAAACGGACCAAATCAACTCTGCATTTAAACATAAGAAGTCACGTCTGGATTTAAACATATAACTGTAATATATCCATCTCTGCATTCGGGTTTCATTTAAGAGTTAGATGGGTTTTATAAACTAACTTTTTAAAAAATTCATTTATAAACTAACTTTATTTTCGATATATAAAAAAACGAGCAATATGTATCTCTGTTTGTGCATAATTTTAATTGTTCTTACATGGACAGCAAAAAATAAAACATCACAGTCTATATAGATCAGATGCGGATAAATATAATACAGATTAATTTTTTGCATAATTATGCATGGACTTAATCAAAATGTCCAGCTAATTAAAGAAATCATTTGAATAGCCAAAAACCTTATGGTAATACTAATAATAAAATAAAATTTCCAAGAGAGAGAGAAAGATAAGAGAACCTTTCAAAATAAAATAAACAAATATCATATAATATATCACTACAAAACAACTGGGCATATTTATATTCAAATAAAATATAACAACCAATAGACAAAATAAATAAATATAATAAATAAAATAAAATAGCCCCCCTTCTTTGATATTTGCCTGCACGTCCCCAAAAAAACAAGTAGAGAATAATAATAATCACATCAGATTTTGATTAAAACCCTCTCACTAATCACCTTCTTAATCATCCCCCCTTCCCCTCCATCCCCTGCAAATAAATAAATAAATAAAAATCATCCTCTGCTCTCTGTTTCCTTTGGCGAAATCGGGAAATCATGCACCACCGTAGAGCAGCAATTCAAGAATCGGACGACGAAGAAGATGAGACTTACAACGACGCCGTTCCTGAGTCCCCTTCTTCTTGCGAAGACTCCAAGATCTCCAAACCAACTCCAAAGAAAAGGTTTGTGGAGCTTTCTTCTATCAGAGATTACGACGAATTGTTCAGAAAAAAAAAGAGTGATATGAAAATGTTAAAAATAATTGTGTGTTGTGTGTAGTAGGAGGAACGTGGAGAAGAGAGTTGTCTCAGTTCCGATTGCTGACGTGGAAGGATCTAAGAGCAGAGGAGAAGTATATCCACCGTCCGATTCATGGGCTTGGCGAAAATACGGACAAAAGCCGATCAAAGGCTCGCCTTATCCCAGGTTCAAATTTACTACACAACACCACTTTAGAGTTTAGATTACCTTTCTTTCTTTTCTCGTTTTAAATCAGCGGCGGCTTAGAAAATGAGAAAAAAGCGTACGTTAACCTTTACGGTGGTTGGGCTAACATACGCACCATGTGATAAACGGGACGCGTTTGATATGGCGTGGTCTCACGCGCCAGCTCCTTAATCCTTGGGAAGGGGTTTTAAAACTTTGTGATTAAGGAACAATTAGATGGGTTCACTAATTGAAATTTTCATGTTTAAAGTTTAATTTAGTAGTAGTAGAGTATTATATAGTTGTGGATAACCTCGGGGATGTGAGAAATATTAAAGTAGCGGTAGATCTTGATCTTCTAAAAGAGAAAGCCACAAAAGGTAATGCGCACAAAAAGGAAAAAATAAAATAAAAAGTATTTTTTCATATATATTTATGTACGTGATTAACGTGCCAATATATATTATACTATTCTCTATAACTCATTTATTTCCATTTCTTGAGGTTACATTTTTGGAAATTTAACTATTATTATTCACGTAAGCTTGCAATTTTAAATTTTTTTGAGCTAAATTTTAGTTATAAATTTGGTGTTAGTTTTTGAGTATTTTTCATGTAAAGTTGCGTGTTATGTTTTGAGTATATTGATTTGCTAACAAAATGTAAAATGGTATGACTGTTTCAGGGGATATTACAGATGTAGTAGCTCAAAAGGTTGTCCGGCGAGGAAGCAGGTGGAGAGAAGCCGTGTTGACCCTTCGAAGCTCATGATTACTTACGCCTGCGACCACAACCACCCTTTCCCTTCCTCCGCCGCTAACAACAAATCCCACCACCGCTCCTCCGTCGTCCTTAAAACAGCCAAGAAAGAGGAAGAATACGAGGAGGAGGAGGAGGAGGAACTAACCGTAGCCGCCGTAGAGGAACCTCCGGCGGGATTAGATTTGAGCCACGTGGACTCTCCGTTGCTCTTAGGTGGCTGCTACAGCGAAGTTGGCGAGTTCGGGTGGTTCTACGACGCGTCCATCTCATCATCATCTGGTTCTTCTAATTTTCTCGACGTAACGCTAGAGAGAGGTTTTTCAGAAGGCGGAGAGGAAGACGACTCTCTGTTTGGTGATCTCGGTGATTTACCTGATTGCGCCTCCGTGTTCCGCCGTGGGACGGTGGCGACGGAGGACCAACATAGGAGATGCGATTTTGGCGCCATTCCTTTCTGTGATAGTTCTAGATGAGTGTATGTGTGTGTAGCCAAAACAATTTTTTTTTTTCCACTGTAAAGGTGTATCAATGGTGGATTCATATGATTCGTTTATAAAAAAAAGAAACCCAACTAATAAAGTAATATCATTTGAGAGAATTCAAAGTAGTTAGTTTTTAAGGTACAAAGATTTTTTACATGCGACGAGGATAACCAAAAAGGAAAGTTTCTTCCATTGCTCTCACCACAGAGAGCAGCTCTAACGTGAAGAGATCGTTCATTCTCATGTCCCCGGCGGGATTTGTGACATTAGCCGGAGAAGAGTCTTGTTTTGCCGGCTTCAGTATGACGAATCTACAGACAGGGCACTGTCCTTTGCTCTTCAACCATGGAACTATACATTCCTCATGAAACATGTGTTTGCAAGGAGTGACCATCACTGTTTCCTTGGGCTCAAAGTCTTCTAAACACACGGAGCATCTCTTGTCTTCTTCTTCCCCTGGGAGATCTCGACTGCTTCTTGCGTTTTCATTTCCCGGGGTTTTGTTTCTGTAATATATGCTCAGGCTTCTTAGAAGAGTGCTTTTTGGAACGGGGTTATATGTCTCTTTTGTTATATGTTTGAGGATCTCCTCTTCTTCGTGGGCTTGTGATGATGATGTTGAGCTGCTCTCTGGTCTACCGGAATGGTTGTGGACAGCTTGCCTTAGTGCCTCGAGGTGCCGTCTTCGCGGGTTGCTGCTGTTACGCATTGGAATCTGATGTCGAGTATGTGATGGTGGTACTATATCTCTGCCAAGAACAATGGTTTTTCAAGTTCTTGAAGAGGATATAAAGACTTTAAAACAAAATCGAAAGCAGAAATACTCAGAGGATGATGGTTTAAGTACACTGTGGATGAAATCGATGTACTTGAGTAAGTGGCTGGAAGACCATCGAGCAACCGTCTGTTAACTATCTGAAAGAGGATACCGAAACATCAAATTGATAAGGAGGCTAAAACATGGACCTCTAGGATTGTATATGGTAAGAAGAAAACTTGACTTACTGAATTACTCCTGGACCATGAGTTCTGCGAAGAGAAAGCAGGAACTCGCCAACCAGACGATCGTGTATCCGTATCATAACTATAATTGGGTTGATTTGGAATAGAAGAAAAGCCATTTCTGTTATTGTTCATAGCTGAGAATGAATGGCTTTCTTGTTCCAAAGAAGAGATATGATAAGTTTTTGTAATGGAGTTTATATTCCTTTTCTTGCTTTGAGTTATTCTTTCTCCACTTATATGATTCCCTAAAGGCTGATAAATTAAGCAAGGAATATATGTCCTAGTATGTGATGCCATGTCTCCTGAACAAGTATCATGCTCACATCATGACCTAAATCTTAAACTGAATGTTATGTTCAAGAATCAATACCAGAAAACTTGGTCCAAGATTGCTATATATTTCTATGAAGGTTCAAGAAAGCCTCTTCACTCCATCATTATTGAAGTCTTATGTTTAGATTGCTACACTTCGAATACTTTTGTCACTCACTTAAAATAAATCTCCCAACTTTCTAAAAGGGATTCATGAAGTTCCTTTCTCACCTTGCTATGCTGAACCCACCAACAATAGAATCCAACAGTAACTTTACTCGAGAAAGCACAGGAACGATTCTGCATTTGTTTGATCTTGAAACAGGGGAATTATCATTACCCAAAACAGTAACACTCACAAATCTCTTCAGGAAAATTATAGCAAAGCACAATCCAAGATGATACAAATATGTCATCTACATCAAATCCCTTTTATTTGGAAAACATAAATATGATGAAGAGAGTAATAAAGGTATGACAGGGAGAATAGAAATCGATCAATCACAAAAGGGACCGAGAGAGCCCACACCTCAGAAAATAATGTCTGTATCCTTCTCTGCACCACCAACAAGGAAGTTGCGAGCAGCGTTAATAGAAATCCCTCTCTGCATAGAGATTCCTTCAAGAACCATTTCCTCAGCAAAGTCCTTAGCATTAGCTGCTTGTCGTTCGACTTCCCTTCTCTTGTATCCCTGAATCTTCTTCAACCTGAAGAAATCCTCTCTCTCGAGCTCATCAAGCTCTCCCTTGATGTAACTGATTGTATTCTCCAGCTTCGGTTTCACCACATTTTCCAGAGCGTTGACCCTGCGGTTAGTCGTCTTGATTGCTTCATCAAGCGTCAAGAAAGAAGTCTGGAGAGAAGCAAGCTCAACTAAAACTTCAATGGCTTTCACATAAGCAACACGGCAAGCTTGGACCTGTTGTCCACCTCTAGCTAAACCGGTCAAGTCATTCTTGGTCTCGCCTTCAGAGAAGTGATCAAACTTGGGAAGCTTCACTCCAGCAATATTCTCTGTACGAGAACGAACCTTCAATGTAGCTTCTTTAACGTTCTCGAGGACAACATGTTTGACATTCTCGCCAGCAACATACTTAACTTCGGTAAGAGCAAAAGAAGATGTCTTCATCATATCCCCCATGGATTCCTTTGCAGTAACGATTTTCTTGAGAAGTGCCCTAAACTGAACAGTCAAAGCATCACTCTTCTTCTTGAGGAGGGCATGACCTCTGGTGGCTCCAACAAGACGGGCTTTCATAACCCCGAGCATTGTAACAGTGGGAACCACATTCAAACGGGCGTTTTGGCCAGCCATCTTTCAATACTACTGCAGAGGAAGTTAGGTAAGATCAAATCTCTGCCATTAAAACAGCACACAAACAAATAGTATTAAAACTCGTCTAGATTGGGAGAAGACAACAGCACCAACAACAAAAGATGACTTTGTACGCAGTGAAACAATACATGCACCAATGGCGACAGAGATCAACCTCTAAATCTAGTAAATTCTGGATTTGCGTATCAGAATTGAACAAAAATGTGAATACACAGGGATTCAAAAGTTTCAATTTTCAAAAATCTTAGGCTAATAATAAACCAAGCACCCTAAATATCTTAATCTCGAACGATCCATAAAGAGAGATCCATGAGATTTCAAAATGAATTGTTCCCAGATTGAAATCAAAGTGTAGGAATTCAGATAAAAATTTGCGTAATACGAACCACCACGTAAAATTGAATAAAAAGTCTACGACTTTAAGACCGAGGAAGATGAAATATGGATCAGAGGCTCAGAATTGATCAGTCGGGTTTAATGGGATACACCTCTAAGAAGAACCCAGAGATTTCAATGGTCTGTTTTCTGATGGGGGAGAAATCAAACAAGAGAGAAAAAGAGTGAGAGAAGAGGATGATGACATACCTGGGCCTCACGAGAGACTATAAGAAGAGGCGACTTCTCACACAAGTAAAAATCACTGAGATAGATTGGAACCAGACAGAGAGAGAGATAGATAGAGGAAGAAGCTTTGGAGAAATTGGGAAAATTTTGATATTTTGAGGGAACAGTAAGAAAGATCGTATTCTCTCTCTCTCGACCTCGTCTCGCTGATCGTGGAGGAAAGAAAGGGGCGATTTTTGTCATTAACCGTAAAGTTGAAGGGCTTTGTTTTGCAATACTAATAAAATAAATATTACAGCTCAGCAGCTTATGGTGGGACCTACTTTCATGTTTTAAATCTGGACCCCTTGTGGGTGGGGCCCCATCACGTTCTTTAGTGCTCCAACAACACTTCTCTCTAATCTATAGGCTCTCTCTCTCTCTCTCTCTCTGCTTACTGCTTACTGCTTTTTTTTGCCCGGATTAAAATTTTTATAAAATCTATTTTTATATTTCTTGTCTACTATCTTACTAAATCCGTTGATGTGTTATTTATATGAGTTCTTTTATCGTTTTACCTTCAACTTCAAACATCATAACCTTAAAACATATGGTATATAGTACACAAATACTTTTGTTGTTTATTATTTTCACAAACTTATATATATATATTAAGGCTTACGCACACATGTACTTTAGATATTATACATTCAAGTTCTGCTGGTAGTACTACCAGCTATACTTTACATATATATAGATTCTTTAAAAACATTAATAGATATAGGATTTAGACTTGACGGCTAACGCCTTCTTGCTTCTTGCTGCATTCGAAATGGGAAACTTGACCCAACTGATCACTGATCGGTTCTTTCGCTCACTGCCTGGTAATGCCTTAGCCACACTCCGTTATAGACCTGTACATGTGGCCAAAAGAAAAAATGAACCGTTTTGAGCTATCAAAAAAGTGCATGTATAAGGTTTTACGTTTTGAAAATAAACTTGATGTATCAAAGAGTGTATTTTTACCTGTTGGGGTCTCATGATCTTAGTCTCAGGATTGTCTAACGACTCACGCCAGTGTGCCAAGTATCCAGCGATACGCGCAGTTGCCAGGAATGATGATGGTATTCCCATTGCCCTGTTTGTTTGTTTTTTTTCCCATTTCAAATTACCAATTACACAAAATCGATTGATCAGCTAAAGAAAGAACACAATGCTAATTACAGCAACCCATTAGCAAGAATTTGTTATATGACTCATCCATGACTTACCTATAGATTAAGCCAGAGTAGAAATCAACATTTGGATACAGCTTTCTTTTGATGAAATATTCATCAGAGAGTGCCGCCTTCTCTAGAGCATCTGCTACCTGAAAAACATCATCATCATCCACCAAATCTTTCTTAAACCACATCCACAAGAAGGAATTCAACAAAACCATCAACTAGGGAGGGTTACGATAGAAACACTTAAGAGTCTTTTTTTTTTTTTTGTCAACAAAACACTTAAGAGTCTAAAAGTACCTCAATCAGAGGCTCCCTTCCAAGAATGGAGAACACTTCATTCGCCAGTTTCTTAACGATTTTTCCTCGGGGGTCGTAGTTCCTGTAAATGCGGTGTCCAAAACCTGACAACTTCCTCTTCCTGAAAGAAACATTATAATAGAATAATTTATCACAATCCAGATACTTGTAGTCTTAGTACTGAGTTACCTGTTCTTCACGCTTTCAATGAACTCAGGAATCTTTTCAACAGTCCCTATCTCTGTTAACATGTTAATCGTAGCCTCAACTGCACCACCATGAAGGGGACCATAAATGGCTCCAACACCTCCCGCAACAGCAGTATATACATCAACACCACTACATAGACACAATACTTATTAAAAAATATCTCATATATATAGCAGACTCATCATATGAATCTCTAACCAGTGATAAGTAAATACCTAGAGGAAAGATGCAGAGAAGCAGCAGTAGAGCAGTTCATTTCATGTTCAGCATGCATTAAGAAGATGATATCCAACACTCGAGCCAAACGAGGATTAGGCTTGTAAGACCTATTCCCCCTGTAATCAAATGGAAAGATGAAAGAATATATCATGTTACACACAAATGCAACTGTTTAATCAAACAAATAGGGAATGTAGAGGGTGATGATTTACATTGATTCCACCATATAGAGGAAATTCTCTGCATAAGATAGGTTGCTCAAACGTTGGACAGGAGGCTTTCCTGCCTTCCTCAAATAAGCAGCTGCTGCAATTGTTGGTGCCTGTAGTCACGTCATATTATATAAAGACCTGAATCCACAGTCCTATTATAGATCAAGGGCACCATATATATATCAAAAAGATACATCAGTACCTATCCAAGAATACGAACAATCTGTTTATCACGAATTTGTTGTGACTTGTAAACACCTTGGCCCTGCACCAAATGAAAGTATCCATGAAATCAAGATCAGAACAAAAAAGTGGAGATCTTAACAGTAAGTAGCAAGAAATTAAGCAGGATTGTAAAGCTTACCATAAGAGAAGGATTTGCTTCCGGATAAAAGAAGGAAAGAGCATTCATCCCAGTGACAAGAGCTCCTATTGGATGTGCCTCACGAGGCATGGCCTGTATGATATCCTGTGAAAACATTCAGAAATAAAATCTCAGGTCGAAGATCCCTTAGAAAGTCAATTAGGAATAAGTAGAAGAAGCTCACCAATACTTCTTGTGGCACAGCTGAATTCTGAGAAATAGCAAACTCCCAATCAGCTAGCTGACTTTGAGAAGGCAGATTCCCATAAACTATAAGAAAAGAAAATGAAGTAATCAGTAAAACATAATTTCTGTTTCATTTGCAAAAAAGATTGATCAAACATGTGCATGTCCATATATTTATGCATGCCTCAAAAGATTAATCATAAGCAACAACAAGAAGCTGAAAGATGAGCAATACTTACTTAGGAGATACGCAACTATTGTTTTAGAAACCTTAAGAACAAGAGATCAAGAATATATAAAAAACACCTTTCTTTTATTGCTTTAGAAAATAACTCAAAACTAAAGCTCTCACAAATCTCTCAATCTCACACACTAAAGTCATAACTCGACTTCTCTATTTATATAAAACCAAAACCACCTAAGTCCTAATCCAAATAGGACTTTATAAAACCATAAAACCATTAACCCTAATCCATATCTCGGTAGGATTATAATAACTTGTCCTTCAAGTCTTCGTCTTCTTCAAGCTTAACTCAACATTCTCCCCCTTAAGCTTGAACACATCCTTCTTCAAGTCTTGAACTCCAATGAACTCTCTCATTTCCCTAAACTTGATCTTCCCTAAAGCCTTTGTTAAAATGTCCGCCTTTTGTTCCTTTCCCAGAACATACTCCACTTCTATATATCCATTCTCAACACATTCTCTTATAAAATGATAACGCCTATGAATATGCTTACTTCTTCCATGAAAAACTGGATTTTTAGTGAGTGCTAGAGCTGACTTGTTGTCCAAGAAAATTGTAACCTTTTCACTAGAAGAACCAGTTATTTCACCAAGTAGATCCTGAAGCCATATGGCTTGCTTTGCAGCTTCAGTACCTGCCATAAACTCTGCC
>NW_006238919.1:11986037-11986379 GCF_000375325.1 Capsella rubella
CTTCTCTCCCCTTTGCTTCAAAGCCTTCTGGTTGTTTAACAAATACTACTTCTTTTAATTCACCATGCAAGAAAGCGGTTTTGACATCGAGATGATGAACTTCCCAAGAGTTTGAAGCAGCAAGAGCAAGAATGAACCGGATTGTCTCAATACGAGCTACGGGAGCAAAGACTTCGTCGAAATCAATACCATGTCGTTGTACATACCCTTTGGCCACGAGCCTTGCCTTATATTTATTTAAGCTTCCATCAGAATTCCTCTTGATTTTAAAAACCCATTTTAAGCCAATTGCTTTGGCCTCTCGAGGAAGATCAACAAGTTCCCATGTCCCATTTTTGTTGA
>NW_006238919.1:11986956-11987724 GCF_000375325.1 Capsella rubella
CTCAATATTCGGTTTTCTTCCTTTGTATACCTCATATGGGGTTTGTGTCTTCAGCACTCTTGTTGCTACTCTGTTTATGACATAGGTAGAATGTCTCATTGCTTCTCCCCAAAGGTAGTTAGGTACACTCATGTACTTTAGGATGCTTCTAGTCATTTCCATAAGCGTTCGATTTCTTCTCTCCACGACTCCATTTTGCTGCGGTGAGTATGGTGCGGTTAGGTGTCGTTGTATGCCATTACTTTCACAAAAGCTTTGAAATTCTTGGGAAGTAAACTCTCCTCCTCTATCGGTCCGGAATGTTTTGATGGCTTGTCCTGTTTCTTGCTCAACAATTCTTCTGAAGTTTTTAAACTTATCAAATGCTTCTCCTTTCTCTTTTAACAGGATTGACCACATATATCGTGAGTGATCATCAATGAGCACAAATATATACCTATTCCTTGCTGGAGTTGGTGGTAAAATTGGGCCGCAGAGATCACCGTGAATAAGTTCAAGTAAGTTTGATGCACGAAAAGATGTTTGTTTTGGAAAAACATTCCTTACTTGTTTCCCAAGTAAGCATGAAGCACACGTATCCTTTTCAACTTTGATGTTTGGCATTCCAAAAACCAATTCATTCTTCACCATTATCTTCATGGATTCAAACCCGATATGGCCTAACCTTGCATGCCATGTTGCTGATTCATTCATTGCTACTAGGTGAAGACATGTGGTAGGTTCGACATCCATCAAAACTTTGTACAACCGGTTCTTGGAACGACTTGC
>NW_006238919.1:11987824-11988627 GCF_000375325.1 Capsella rubella
TTGCTTTTTAAGTCGGGTATGAAGTAGACATTGTTCAATACTTTTGTGTCACCATTTATGTTGAAAAGAATTGATCCTTTGCCTTTAATGTCAATGCGAGAGTCGTCTCCAAATCTTACTTTTCCGGTGACTGTTTCATCTATTTTAGAAAAGTAGGAAAGGTTCCCAGACATATGATTGCTTGCTCCATTGTCTAAGTACCATATGTTACTCTCATTGTTCTGTTGGTCCAAGCTAGTTGGAGTCACATTCCTCTCATTTAAGTAAACGACTTCATGCATCATCAATTCCTCTGCTTCATGAGTATCATCCTCTGTTTTCTTTGCTTCCTCGGCTTCTTGTAGCTTGAGTAGTCTGTCGGGACAAGTGGAGGCATAATGACCAAGTTTATCACACCTAAAGCAAGTTACTGTCGCTGGATCTCTCTGTTGATAGCTATACCTTCCTCTTCCTCTTCCTCTGCCACGGCCTGTGTATCGTCCTCCAGAACCTCTCCCTCGTGAGTCATAACTTCCTTGGCCAGTTTGTGACTCTGAATTTGCATACATGAGCTTATCTTGCCCGGTAGTATGCTCTTCTTCTTCTTCTTCACGTGTTCGTTCTTCATAGGCCTTTAATCGTCCAACAATATCTTCAAAGCTAGTGGTTTTGAGGTCAAGGTTCTGTTCGAACGATGCAACAAGAAGAATGTATCGCTTCCGAGGCAAACCATGAAGAAGTTTCTTTATAAGCTTTGGTTCATCAATTGTTTCACCTAAGGTTGCCGATTTTGATGACAATTCAGTGATTTTTCCAACGAAATC
>NW_006238919.1:11998627-12019041 GCF_000375325.1 Capsella rubella
TCCTCCAGAACCTCTCCCTCGTGAGTCATAACTTCCTTGGCCAGTTTGTGACTCTGAATTTGCATACATGAGCTTATCTTGCCCGGTAGTATGCTCTTCTTCTTCTTCTTCACGTGTTCGTTCTTCATAGGCCTTTAATCGTCCAACAATATCTTCAAAGCTAGTGGTTTTGAGGTCAAGGTTCTGTTCGAACGATGCAACAAGAAGAATGTATCGCTTCCGAGGCAAACCATGAAGAAGTTTCTTTATAAGCTTTGGTTCATCAATTGTTTCACCTAAGGTTGCCGATTTTGATGACAATTCAGTGATTTTTCCAACGAAATCATCAATAGTATCACTGTCCTTCATCTTCAACTTATCAAAATCAGAAACCAGAGTTTGTAGGCGAGCTTCTCTCACACGATCAGCACCCACATAACGAATTTTGATCGCATCCCACACAGCTTTTGATCCCAGGATCGAAACCTGGCTCTGATACCAAATATTGTTTTAGAAACCTTAAGAACAAGAGATCAAGAATATATAAAAGACACCTTTCTTTTATTGCTTTAGAAAATAACTCAAAACTAAAGCTCTCACAAATCTCTCAATCTCACACACTAAAGTCATAACTCGACTTCTCTATTTATATAAAACCAAAACCACCTAAGTCCTAATCCAAATAGGACTTTATAAAACCATAAAACCATTAACCCTAATCCATATCTCGGTAGGATTATAATAACTTGTCCTTCAAGTCTTCGTCTTCTTCAAGCTTAACTCAACAGCAACTTCATTATAAGTACTTCTCTCAGCCAGCTCTTCAAGAGGGTATCCTCTATAACGTAGGATTCCTTCATCTCCATCAGTGATAGAAATGGAAGATCGAACAGGAGCAGTGTTTAAGTAACCAGGATCGTATAACTTAAGCCCCTTGTCACCTTTTCCTGTCGTTATCTGCATGCAAACTCATTTATGAATCTCTTCGTAGTACTAAGTAAAGGCCACAGTAAAGAAATGGTGTATTCATTTTCACAATTCACTTCAGAATAACCAGTCGTTAATTATATACCTTCTTGAGATCAACGGCTTTGACGGTACCATCATCTGAGACTGGTACTTGATATTTCTTTCCAGTACGTTCATCCACGATGGTCAAGTACCCCTTAAGGGAACCATACGGTGCAGCACCCGTGTGAGCCGATGTGCACCATGGCTCGATCGCCGGCAACACTTGCTCCAAACCGACGGTATCAGACACCGCCAAGTGAGCAGAGAGAACGGCTAATCGAACGTTAGCTCTCTCCATTTTTCACCTCAAAAGATCAGAGAATTCAAAGAAAAAAAAAAGAGAGAAGCTAAAAAGAAACCAAGTGGCTGTAGAGTGAAAAACTGATGTTATGGACCTTGTTATTTTATAGTGGCCAAGTATTGATAATTGAACAAGTGTGTAATAATTTGTTTTCACTTCCGTTACACATCTACTGTTTTTTTTTTTTTTGGTCTTCAGTCAGAGTTTTTTTTTGGCTTTTAACTATCTAAAGTCTTAAAGTCTGTGACAGTTATGTGTTTTATTTTGGTTGTATCTTACTTTATTCTTTCTCGTTTCTAGTGTCACGTTTCTCTCCAGGCTTTCTTATTGTAACGCCAATTTTGTGTTTGTTCACGTTTCTCACAATCGACTTCCTTGTTTTTAAGTGGAAAACATATTATTATGATAACTCCAAAGCAAATTAGAACCTAGAGTGCAAACAAATCATTTATTTATCTTTAAGAAAAGAAGATTATTTCGAAGATTCAGGGATTAAAATCTATGCTAATTCTATGATGCAAGAGCATGTTCAATAGTAACATTTTAATGGAGGTTTAAAACAACTAATTATGATATTTTATGCAAAAATGATTATTAGACGAGGTCAAAAAAAAAGTGATTATTAGACATAGTTCTTAATTATTTGATAAAATATTTTATTAAACTTAATTATTATATTTTAAGATCTATTAACACTCATAAAACCACCATTGTACATAGTCTATATCAAAAATAAAATAAAATAATAATACTCTTTTCGTTTCACTTAAAAAGTGATGTTTTAGCTAAAAATATTTGTTTTATTATAAGTGATGTTTTCAATTTTCTATACAAAAAATAAATGTATTTAATATTTTTTGATCAATCATTGTTTTACATAATATATTTTTATTGGTTAAATTTATTTTAATAAACGATATTTTTATGGAAAATAAGTAAATTATATGTTTTCTTAATTTGTGTGTAGAAACCGTAAACATCACTTAAAAATGGAGAAAGTAATAGATATTTAATAATTTCAAATATTTTGTTGTTTTAAGTTTCGCCGACAAAAAAAATAAAAATTCAACTCCCGCCGACAAAGAAAAGATTTGAACGACAAAGAAAAGATTCATCTTCGAATCTTGCATTGCATCTTTAGTTAGTTATCACTTGTATATATAAGAATCTGCATTACATATCTGTACTTTTTAGATATAATATTCAGTCAATTCCAAAGGATATACATATGATTTGTATTTTGTAGGTTAACTTTTTTGTCAAACCAATGTGTTAAAAAATAAATCTTTAGTACAAGAACAATATCTTTCTTTTGAATTTTCCTGTAATAAAAGCGTCATTTATCAATTATAATATATGTCTTCAGTCTTCCCTATATCAACATTATTACGAAATCATAATAATTTTTAAATAATAGACAATCAATAACAATGTGATGTATTATTAACTGTTTAGATTATACGAAAGAAAACAACACAGAATGTTGAGAAGACTCTCTTGTTTGGCCAGAGGTTTCCAATGTTTTCTTCTTTATTGGTGTGTAGTCGTAGAAGCATGACTGAGACTAAAGCGCCGAAGATCCAGCTAAGCGCCTTCTGGATGCATTCGAAATGGAAACTTGACCAAATTTATCCAAATTCGAATCACTTGATAACGTTCGTTCTCTCACTGGTTCGTAATGCCTTAGCCACACTCCAGTATAGGCCTGTGCAGCCACACAATACAATGAGCCATGAGTCAAAAAGAAAATGTATTCATTTATCAAAAAAGTGTATGTAGCTACATGTATTGTATTCAACCTGTTGGGGTCTCATTATCTTAGTGTCAGGATCATCTAACGACTCACGCCAGTGCGACAAGTATCCAGCCATACGCGGGACTGCGAATAGGACTGTGAAGAATTCTGGTGGGAATCCCATTGCCCTGTCGGTTTTCCCATTTCAATTCCAACACACAAGATTCAGGTAAAGAACTTAATATTTTAAGGGTTTCTGTCAGATGACTCCGCAGTGTCTTACCTATAGATTAATCCAGAGTAGAAATCAACATTTGGGTACAGCTTTCTCTTAACAAAATATTCATCAGAGAGTGCCGCTTTCTCTAAAGCAACTGCTACCTGAAACATCATCCATCATATAGTTTTTAAACATCATCCATATACTAGGAGAGACAAGTGAGCACAAGGATCTACAGTACCTCGATGAGAGGATCTCTACCAACAATGGAGAACACTTCATCTGCCAGTTTTTTTATGACTTTTGCTCGGGGGTCGTAGTTTTTGTAGACACGATGTCCAAAACCGGACATCTTCCTCTTTCTGAGAACATGGAAAAGGGATAAAACATTAGTGGCATGACTCATCACAATTCAGATAACTTGGTGCTTGTAGTTCTTCAACATTCAGTTACCTGTTCTTCACACCTTCGATGAAATCTGGAATGTTTTCAACTGTCCCAATCTCTGCTAACATCTTAAGCACAGCCTCGTTTGCGCCACCATGAAGTGGACCATAAAGCGCACCAACAGCTCCAGCAACAGCGGTGTAGACATCAACACCACTGCAGAAACACAACACTGATTTAAACACTCTCATAGCAGTTTGAATGAATATCTCTAACCAGTTATAAGTACCTAGAGGCAAGATGCCGAGCAGCAGCAGTAGAACAGTTCATTTCATGTTCAGCATGCAGTATGAAGAGGATGTCCAGCACTCGAGCCAAACGAGGATTAGGCTTGTAAGACCTATTGCCCCTGTAATTAATGGAAGATCAAAGAATGTATCCTGTTACAGACACATTAGAAACTACAAACAGATCTAAACTGACGAAAGCAGTGCAATTTTATGACTAGCCTCTTCAAAAGCAAGTGTTTAATCAAACAAAGATCAAAAGCAACTGTTTAATCAAACAAAGAGAGAAAAAAGAGGGAAAGTACATTGAATCCAGCATATAGAGGAAATTCTCTGCATAAGAAAGATTGCCTGAAGGAAGAACAGGAGGCCTGCCTGCTGTCCTCAAATAAGCAGCTGCTGCAATTGTTGGTGCCTGAAAACATGTCGTAAATCTTTTTCTAGTCCCGGAACTAATTCACAGATACGTAAACGAAACAAAAAAAAAAGACACACAGTACCTTTCCGAGAATACGAACAATCTGTTTATCACGAACTTGTTTTGATTTGTAAATATCTTGGCCCTGCACCGAATGAGAATTTCTGTGAAATCAAGAACTCAAACAAATGGATATTGATATAGACATTTTCAGAAAAGCACATCTTAACAGTACCAAAGAAACATGATTATAAAACTTACACTAAGAGCAGGATTTGCATCAGGATGAAAGATAGAAAGTGCACTCATAGCACTCACAAGAACGCCCATTGGGTGTGCATCATGAGGCATGGACTGTATAATATCCTGTGAAAACGTTCAGAAATAGTCTTAGGTGAAATTGCTGTAAAACTCATAATCAAAATTCTTTTCATAAAGATGTAAAGCATATACCACATAATCATATTTTACAATGGTGAGTAAGACACAAGCCAATATCCTTCATGGATCAGGCAAACATGGTTTTACAAGCAAGACAGACAATTTATACATCACAAGAAAAGAAAAGGAAAAAAAAAACCCTCTTTGGTTTTTGAGATGAAAGATTTTGAAAATTTGGAATTTGCACGAGTTTGAAAATAAATGCGAGGAAAGAGTAGAAATTCACCAAAACTCCTTGTGGCACAGCTGAATGCTGAGAAACCGTAAACTCCCAATCAGCTAGCTGACTCTGAGAAGGCAGACTCCCATACACTGCCAGAAAAAAAAAAAAGTATATTACCCCACAAACACGACGAGACTAAGGGAGACACCATATCCAAGACATACCCACAAAAGATGATAACTTTCAATCCAATACTATGATCAAAAAAATTGCCTGTTAAAAAGCACGCGCCCCAAAAGTGAAATAAGTAACAATACTGATAAGATACGAGATGGTCAAAGACTTACTGAGGAGATAAGCGACCTCAATAAAAGTACTGCTCTCAGCCAATTCTTCGATCGGGTATCCCCGGTAACGTAGGATACCTTCATCTCCGTCGATGTAACAAATCGAAGATCGAACAGGAGCCGTGTTCAAGTAACCAGGATCATATAACTTAAGCCCCTTGTCATCCTTCCCCGTCGTTATCTGCACACCAAACATGTAAATCCATCAAATTACTTCCCAGATTCATTAAAACAATTGGTCAAATTTCAGATAACAAAAGTCAACCACTCATATACTCAATTTCACAATTCCGTCACATACCTTCTTGAGATCAATGGATTTAACAGTACCATGCTCTGAGACAGGGACCTGATATTTCTTGCCCGTACGCTCATCGACGATCGTCAAGGTTCCCTTAAGCGATCCATGCGGTGCAGCAGTAATGTGAGCCGATGTGCACCATGGCGCAATCGCCGGTAACACCTGTTCCAATCCGACGGAGTCAGACACCGCCAAGTGCGCAGTGAGAACGGCTAATCGAGCTTTAACTCTCTCTGAAATCTCCATTTTTTTCACCTCGATTAATTTAAAAAAAAAATCAGAATTCAATTTCAAAGAAACGAAGCTAAGCGAAGGGAAGAAGAAACAATCTTTGACAAGTAACTTTGCTTTGTAAATCCTTCATTTCCTAATTTTGGTAGTAGCTGAGCTGGTTATTCTCTGCAGGTAAGAGTACTGAAAACGGACACGCGTTATCCAAAGATCGACGGTTATAACATGATTCAGCTTAGATCTACGGATAGCATTCTTCGTCGACGGAAAGTTCAAAGAGGCTTCTCTGTCAGTATTATCCTGGGATTTGGCTTTCGTTTCTTTAATCCACGCGTAGAAGGGCGGTGAAGGCTACTCGCTCGAAATGAGGGACAAGTGTCGAATAACATGAGCGAGTGAGTGTCATACGCTCTGTGGATCGAGTAGAAGTCGATTGGAGTCCTTGGCTTGCTAACTAAATTATCTATTCGTTCGATAATGGGCTAGTTCATTTGTCTCCTCAAGCCTAGAAATTTTGCAAAGTATATAGATCAGCCCATTAGTTATTTTATGCCTGCGATCATGGTGATGAAAGAACAGCGTTTGCGTTTGGGTTCTAGAAATATAGAAATTTATAATAATTATACACTTAGCAGAAAGTTTTAAATTATATTTTTAGTTCTTAACCGTACTTTACAACGGAAAGCCTAAACGGAGTAAATTTGTAGTATAAAGTTTAAACAGACGAATCAGTCATATAAACCGTTTATATAAAAATTAAAGGTAGGGTAACATATGCTATTTCTGAAAATTTAATGCATGTATATTATTATTTTTTCTCAAAAATATTAGTATAACTTAGCTGGCTCAATTTATTTTCAAAATATCTTTCAAATTTTAAGTGGTTTAATTAAATCTCCTCTATTAACACTATTGTCTTACTCCTTTTGTACGTACAATTTGCTTTCGCACTAATCATATTTGTTTGTTTGTTCCTAAATTGCTATTCAAAAAAAGAAATGAAAAGACAAAACAATTAGCCTTTTTAATAAAGAAAAGAAGCAAAGTAAAACATAATTTTTTTTTTTGTCATCCAGTAAAACATATAATTAATAATTTAAAAATTTGAAGTATGAGATTGAGTATGATACTTCACCCGCATTAAGAGGCAAACCCTTGAAGCCTGCTGATTGGTTGTGCTTTTTTTTTTTTACTTTTTTGTTTCTGTTGCTGCTGCCGTTACAGTTCCATTTACAGCTCATATTGCTTGCGGCAAAATCACACAAGTCTTCCTGTTGAACATGACGACTGTGCCCAAATCGCCGGCGAGATTCAAGCTTGGGAGGCAGTCATCGCTTGCGCCGGAATCAAGAACCCCAATAGACACGTTAACGGAAGATGAGGACGACGAGTTGGCTGCTGCGGCGGCGACAGCTGGGATGGTGGATCCGACGATTCGTCTTATGTATCTAGCCAACGAAGGTGATATCGATGGGATCAATAAGATGTTGAATTCGGGAACTAATGTCGATTACCGTGACATCGATGGCCGAACTGCTCTTCACGTCTCCGCTTGTCAGGGACGAACCGATGTGGTTGAGCTGCTACTCAGCCGTGGTGCTAAGGTTGATACGATGGACCGATGGGGCAGTACGGTACGGATTTTTTACTCTTTCTGGACTGGCTGAATTTTGTCTGCTTTGAATTGATTTGACCTCTCGTTGACTCATAGCTCGTTTTGTGTTCGACGAATTGCCTCACAAAGCATGTGTTTCAACAATCCTTGAAATTCTTTTGAATCTGATGATGGCTTGGAAGTCTTAATGGAGCGTATCATAATGATGTTAATAATTCGTGATTGATCTTAACAGCCTCTTGCAGATGCAGTGTATTACAAAAATCATGATGTGATTAAACTTTTGGAGAAACATGGTGCAAAGCCTCCGGTATGTGTTGTCCCTCATAATTCCTAGGATGGATGTTTATAGATTCTTCTGAATGTGCTGATTAATTTCTGTAATAACAACCGTTTGTGAATATAGATTGCCCCAATGCATGTCCTAACTGATAAAGAAGTTCCAGAGTATGAGATTCATCCTACAGAGCTTGATTTTTCTAACTCGGTCAAAATTTCAAAGGTAGGTAGTTCCCTTGCACAAACTCGTTTGATGCTGTTTTCATTTACTTTCTTTCCAGATATCTTTTTTAGTAAGACCTTTTGTTGGCAAAACGATTTTTAGGTCTTTTCCAACAACAGCTAATAACTAGTTATAGAATTGGTATATTCACACTTGTTGTTACTGTCTGTCTGTGTGGTCGATAGGGTACCTTTCACAAGGCTTCATGGCGTGGAATTGATGTGGCTGTTAAGGCCTTTGGAGATGAAATGTTCACTGATGAAGACAAAGTGTGAGTCAACACTCCAGCGATTTCTTCGTATGATTGTATTTATCATTCGCTAAAGGTTTAAACATATACTTCTGGTATCCAGGAATGCGTTTAGGGATGAACTTGCTTTGCTTCAAAAGATACGCCATCCCAATGTTGTTCAGTTTCTGGGGGCAGTTACTCAAAGTACCCCCATGATGATTGTCACAGAATATTTACCAAAGGTCCTATTCTGTCTCTAGATTTACAAGTTATCATCCTAGTTTCAAAATCTATCATGTACACTAGCAGTTGAAATCCTATAAACATTCTGTAAATACTTGGTTATAGGATATCTCCAGAAGCTTACACAATAAAATGACAACATTTTTAGCTAGTGCTGTGGTTATCTCGGCAGTTGGTTAGATATGACATGAATAATGGCTTTTATGTTTAATTGTTGTTGGAGATTTCTTGATCTTTGCCTCTGCAAACTGCTCACTTTCATATTTTACTGCATAAAGCTCTGCTTCTAAGTATTATGTTTATTTGTAGGGAGATCTTCGACAATATTTAGACAGGAAAGGACCTCTGGTGCCAGCGCACGCAGTGAAGTTCGCACTTGAAATTGCTAGGTAAGTGGCTATATTCTTTACTTCTATACTGTCTTCATAATCATGCAGGTTCATATTAATGCATGACTGGTTGCAATTAAACCTGCATTCTGATGTTGTGGCGTCTGATTATCTCTATGGTATCCCTTCATATATTTGCAGGGGAATGAATTATTTGCACGAGCATAAACCTGAAGCAATAATCCATTGCGACCTAGAACCTCCGTATGTTTTCCTCTTGGCTGTCTCAGTATCATTTGTTTTGTTACCATTTTTTTCTATTGTACTCTATTTTCATATATCGGAAAAAAAATCCAAAAGGTTCTCATTTGTTCGAGTAAGAGAACAGAAACATACTGCGGGATGATTCGGGGCATCTGAAAGTTGCAGACTTTGGAGTCAGCAAATTGCTGGTGGTGAAGAAGACAGTTAAAAAGGACAGACCTGTTACATCATTGGACAGTTCTTGTAAGCTCCCTTACCTGATAATATCATAATATAAAATAAAAAAAATTGCCCTATCGAGTTGTGTATGTTGATAGCCTCAGCTAGCTTTTGTTGTCACTTGTCATAAGCTAGATTAACACCAATCTAATGGTTGTTTCGGATGGGTTTATGCTGATGTAACTCTTGATTGTTGTTCTGGCTAACCAGGGCGATACATGGCTCCAGAAGTTTATAGGAATGAAGAGTATGATACAAAAGTAGATATTTTTTCTTTCGCTTTGATATTACAAGAGGTAAAGCAACCAAGAGAGCTATGAGGCTTCTTAATTAAAGTTCTGTGTGTTACACCATTAATATCAAGAGTATGATGTTCAGAGTGTTAACAAACTTTAACAGATGATAGAAGGTTGTGTACCATTTCACGAGATAGAAGAAAGCGAAGTTCCTAAAGCATATATTGAAGATGAACGTCCACCCTTCAATGCTCCAGCAAAATTATATCCGTTCGGTTTGAGAGAGTAAGTTTTTGGAATAAGTAATCCTGTTGTTAAAACAACATCCATACATGGCTCCACTATTGAAAGTCTTAGGATCTCTCTGTTGGGCAGGCTTATCCAGGATTGTTGGGACAAAGACGCATCAAAAAGACCAACGTTTAGAGAAATCATCTCTACTTTGGAGTTGATAAGTGATCGAATTGCACGCAAAACAAGCTGGAAGGTTGTTACGCAGTCCCTCTCTCTTTATCTATGAAACACGCTCTAATTTAATGTACTAAACACGGTTAAAAATGGTGATAACGAACAACAGGTGATGGTAGGGAGATGCATACCACGGTTCAGATTGTTTAAGAAACGAGATTATGTGAATCCCAGTAGTAACCGTTCATCAAGCTCATTCACCAGATGAGACTCCTTCAATTCAAGAGCTTTGGTATGTTTGCCTTATAAAGGGAGTTAAACAATGCAAAATTCTTTTTTTTTTTTTTTTTTTTTTTTTTTTTGGTTGTAGCTCTTTGTATTAATTTATATGGTATAATGGCTGTTTTTGTTTAACCTGGATGAAACATAGTGTGTATTACAATTATATGCGTGTGGTAATGAGATCTCTAAGCTAATTCGAGCTTTTTATAGTATAATTAGTAGTATCTGAATTAGTTTAAGATTTTAAATTGCACAATTTAAAAAATTCTTTTGTTAACTTGTAACGTCAAGAAAAGAAGAAGAAGACCACCTCGACGGATAAAAAGGTACTCTCTCTGTTTCAAAAAAACAGATGTTTTGGTAAATTAGGAAATCACAATTTGCAGGCCAACAAATTAGGAAATCACAATTCTAAAAGTGTAAGAGGTAAATAATTGTTTAAGCCATCCCTTGTGTGTTTTATGAATTATTCAGTGATAATGTCTTACTTGGGAATGAATTGTTGTTGTGCATGATTGCCTTGTTTAGGTAGATGAAACTTATGATGTTACATCAATGTATACAGTTAAATGAGTCTTGCTTCTCGGAGATCCATATAAAATATCTATTGCTTTTGCAAGTTTCAACATCTGCAAAGCTTCCATGTTAATCCTTGTGCAGTTGTATTATAAAAAATCAGCATCAAGCCACATAAAGATAAATGATTGTAAACTTGCATCTAATAGAAACTAGACTAGAGACAGTAGCCGGTGGAGGTAACCATAATCTTGTTCCCACAAAGATGAAGCAAATTAAAAACGAGTCATATTCCAAAAGATTGAAAGGACTTGGCACAATTTAAGATAAATTTTGACACAAGTAGTACAAAGGGGAAGGCAAGGAGGTATGGAACAAAGAGAGTTCTATTTGTAAACAAGTAGTTAATGTGGACTGTGGAAATGGGTCGTGGATGATTTATGACTATACGTATGATTAGTCAGTCACACTAGTTGTTTGATTCCTTAATTTCTTGTTCCCTCGATATAAGTTGTCGTCTCATCATTTCTTTTCTCTTATTTTATTTTGATCTCCCCAAATTTCACCAAAATAAGGTTTGAGTATTCATATATATGCCGCAACGTGACATCATCTACCACGGAGAAAAGCACTATGTTTTGTTGACAAGGCCAGAAATGAACAAATGCAAACATAACATGATAAGTTGCCATCACTCTTCTCAAACTGGACTTTTAAAAAGATGGATTTCAGTATCATTTAGCTAGTCCAACCAAAAGTATTAATATATTAAGTTTTAATAAACAAAAGTTTGCTTCCAGTGCAATTCTAATGCACCCGTTCAATTGAGAAAAGTTTGCTTTCAGTGCAATTCTAATTCACACGTTTTAGCTTTAGCATGCATGTCACTATAAGAACTTATTGACTAAGAAACAAGTGTTTATACGCAAAACCTTGCATAATATATAATCTCAATAAATGGGATTATTAGCTCATAACCAAGATATACACGGAAGATTAGATACGTGTTCAAGTAGATTAGTCTCTCTCATTTGTGCGATGATAAGATTAACCACCCATAAACATAGTAATTATATATCTTTGTCAAATTCTTTGGTTTAATATTCTTTTTAAGCGTCAAAAATAGCGTATTCACATATGACTTCTCCTCCTCCTGAAATTAATCTCTTAAAATTAACCTAAAAAGAAGATAATAATCTCCGAAATAATAGGTTAATATATATGTGAGACTAAGTTTATCGTATGCAAAAATCATAGAAATTTGACGGTTTTGTTCAAAATTTTTGAACCAGGAGCGATGATGCCTAGATAGACGACGATACTGGGAATTGAAACTAATATATGTCTTATCAAAGTTGTTGTTGTCGCTCACTCGATCAAGGACCCACGGCAAAAAAGAAAAGACTAATATGATTTCATTGGTGTGTGTAGTTTCTTTTGGTGGGACGTAAATACTATGAGGGGCTCAAATCAAAAAGAATAAAGAAGATGAGGGATGAAAAGCACAATAAACAAAGTTGGTATAATAACTCTATTTTCCCATAAAGGATTCAGGTACTAGGAGAAGTTGAGGCAAGTTTCACATGCAAGTCCCTGTCATGATCATATCTCCCCAATATTATACCGCACCTACGTCTCTATGCGTACATCTTGGTATCCCCTTTTTCATGAATAGTTTTAAATTTCTTTCTTTTATTTAATATTTTACAATTTATGATCACTCTATGCATGAGATTCCCAATCCATTGGGGCATTTTTTGTGTAGTGCCTTGAAAACGTCCTGATCCCTCCAAAGATGTTACATATCTTCTAGAGTTGCGGTATTTGGATTTGTGAAAGCAACACAAAGTAAAACTTGATTAATTGTATGTTATTTTAGGGTTCTTCTCTTCTCGACTAAACAATATTGTATATATAAAGTTTACTTAACAAGAACATCTTGCGCTAAACATGATATCATACATATTACTCGAATTGTACAACTGATCACATTGTTTATATCTACAATGTGGCTTCGATTAGACTCGGTTTTGGTATGGCTTAGCTTGATTTCAAATACCCCATTCTAGAAACTTGAATCTGATTGTTATCAATAGAAACACTAGATGGGGGTATCTAATGGGAGTCTAGGAGCATCTAATGGGGGGGGGGGGGTAAGGCAGAAGGGGTAAAAGAGGGAAGAGATAAAGGGATTACCAAAAAAAAGGAGTTTCCAAAAGATGGTTCTGAAGAGAAACAGAGCCCATCCCTCTCCTTTTTCCCCTTCCCATGAAAGAAAAAAAATTGGATGGTCCTCCTTCAATGTCCTCCACCTACTCCTACTCCTACTCCTCTCTCTTTCTTTTTGTTATTGTTTATCAATTATACAATCTTATTTTCCCCTTCAATTTCAGTTTAATTCCATTCAGCTCACTTGTAGAGATACCCATATGGCCATATCCTATTAATTATATGCATGTATAGAGAGAATCTATATAAAAGAAAGTGTAAGTTTCTAGCTTTGTTGAGTATGTGCATTTTGGACAATTGTAAGATATTAATTGGCCTTGTCTTTTTTTTTTTCTTCTTTTTCCTATGTGTGTATAAATATATTTCAGCTCAAAGTAAAAATCTACTCACCTTCCGTTTTCAGCAAGTAGGGTCTTAAATACCTTCACAGAAAAATATTCCTTTTCAAATGAAACTCATAAACCTCAAAACAGAAATTACAAAAAGAAAGATAGAGAGAGATATTTTTCAAGAACCAACATAATTAGAAAAGCAGAAGCAGCAGTTAAGTGGTACTGAGTTATATAATAATAATATATTATAGTAAGTATATATCTCTTGAGGAATATAGTTTTCTCATCACCCACCGTCTCCTTTATTTTTTTGGCTGATCTATCATAATCTTGAAAGTTCAGGTAAGGTTTATGTTTGTAGTACATAGATTAACCCTAAAAATCACAGTTTCTTTCTCTCTCCATTCAATCTCTGATTCTTGATCTACAAATAATATTTAATTATCATCAAGAGTCTGCAGATCCTCTCTTCCTCTCTCATGATCATCACCTAGCTATATATATGTATATATAGAGGTGAGGTGTTTTGATTCTTTCGGTGATGTGATAGGATCAATGGAGGAAGGAGGAAGTAGCCACGAAGCAGATAGTAGTAAGAAGATAGTGGGGAGAGGGAAGATCGAGATAAAGAGGATAGAGAACACAACAAATCGTCAAGTAACTTTCTGCAAACGACGCAATGGTCTTCTCAAGAAAGCTTATGAGCTCTCTGTCTTGTGTGATGCCGAGGTTGCCCTCGTTATCTTTTCTACCCGTGGCCGTCTCTACGAATACGCCAACAACAGGTACAAGCTTCTTGATCTTTCTTTTAACTTCTCGATTTACTAAAATAATCTCAGTTATATATAAATGATGTGGAAGTGGAGACTGGTGAGAGAGCCAAGATTAGGGTTTTGGTTCAAATACAATTTTTTATTTACTTCTTTAAAATAATAATAATAATTAATATCTCCCTAGGTAGAGTTATCATTCTCTCTCTCTCTCTCTTATAAATCTCTATATGTGTGTGCTTTGTACGTATGTACATATGCTGATACAACGAAGAAGAAGAAGAAGAAAAAGCTGTCTTGTCTTCTCAACTTTTGATTAGCCTTTTCCTTAGTTTAACTCTCTCTTTTTTTTCTCTTTTTTTTTTTCCTGCAAATCTAATAGAACCTGCAGCATATATGTCAGCTTCTATCAAATACATTACAATTTTGACGACCCATATCAAATCTTATAAGTAGGGTTTGTTTGCGACACGAGTAATGTAGGAAATATATAATCAAAGACTTATGTAACCCTCTCTATCTAGCAAAACTTGGGACAAAACCTAATGGCTCATATATGATATGAGTTGTCACTAGCTAGCTATATAGGGATCCCTTCAGTCATTTAATTTAATTTACACCAACAAAAATGTAAATAAAAATTAGTGACAATCCTATCTCCGGGTGTACATTTGGATTTCTATCGTCATTTTTATGTACAATTTGTGATGTAATTAGCAGTTTATAAGTTGAGGGACACATTATATTAGGTGTAATAATGTATATGCAGTTTTAGGTTTCCATTCTAAATATGATGACATATAGTTAAAATTTAAGTCCTTCAAAGTTCGAACAATAAAAACACACACAGATGATGACTTTCTCTAACATTGGAATTAGTCATCAAATGTAAAATAAAGCAAATTCAAATATATATATTTTTTGCTAACTAACTCAAATATATATATATATATGCCCTTTTAGGATATATACATATGTGTGTGAGTGTGTTGCATTGGGTATTCATATAAAGAGAGGGGGAACTCTGAGAAGTGTCGGAAATTAAAAGGGTACTAGCCAATAGGAATCTCTGGCATTTCTGTGCTCCATTTATTTGTTTTTCTTATCAGAACAAAAAAACGATTACTCATCTTCATTACATATTCTGATAACAATGAATCATATAACATGCATGAAACTTGTTCTATATACCTCTTCAAACCCTAATTAGTAATTACTTCTTCTTCTTTTTTTTTACGTTTAAAACCATAATAAGTATAGTCTACCTAAATAATCCTTACTTTCGTTAATTGTATTGTTTAGTCATGTGTAAGTTACCTTGGGCTATGTGTATGAATTGAGTTTTTTCTCGTCGTACTTAAGTCAGAAACTGGTCCAAACTCCAAAGCCATCACATTCCTTTTCTCGTCGATTTAAAGGTTTTTGACCAGAAAAACTTACTTGCAAGACTATAGTGTAAAATAATTTAGTCTCTTTAATTAATTCCTATATTAACCAATATAGTCAAAGTTTATATTTGTTATTATTTTAATTAAAAAAATAATGGTTTATCATCATGAAACTTTTTAGTGTGAGGGGTACAATTGAAAGGTACAAGAAAGCTTGTTCTGATGCCGTCAACCCTCCCTCCGTAACCGAAGCTAATACTCAGGTACTGTAGTTTTTATTCTCTTTGTTTTTCTATTTTCTTGTTTTCATTACGATCAAGTATAATAGTATTCTTGAGAAAAATAGAAAAAAATACAAATCAAAACATTACCCACAAAATGAAAGGGTTCTTGAAATGCAATATATTGAAACAGCTTTGACGGTTTGATATTTTTGTATACAAATGGTGGCATTCTGAAGTATTATCAGCAAGAAGCTTCTAAGCTTCGGAGACAGATCCGCGACATTCAGAATTTAAACAGGTACCTGATTAACTTTTCATGCATGAGGGGTGAGGTTTCACTTTCAGATAATATGTTTAATTTCTTGTTTCTTGAACGTCTCTCTCTTATACTAATGAGCTTTCAAATCGTTCAAGAAGAAATTCAAATTGGAATCAATTTTCCTTTTTTAAAAGTTATTTGTTAATTAGTTGCGTTTCAGTTCATATAAATTTTGGGTTGGCTTCAGAAATAATCAAGTTAAGGTACAAAGATAGGAAAAATGACTATTTTAAGTTTGGTTTACTATAAGAATGCTTTGGTTCGTTTCAAAAGTTCCTTTGTAATTTTCTTTTAGAGGTGTATAATTTGTTCATCAATGTTCATGTTTATAAAATTGAAGGCATATTGTTGGGGAATCACTTGGTTCTTTGAACTTCAAGGAACTCAAAAACCTCGAAGGACGTCTTGAAAAAGGAATAAGCCGCGTCCGATCCAAAAAGGTAAAACCTACGTCGTGTGTACCTCTCTCTCGATCTGCTCTCTTATTTTGAAACTGTTTTCTCACTCTTTTGTGAATTTTCGCAGAACGAGATGTTAGTGGCAGAGATAGAGTACATGCAGAAGAGGGTAAGTTACAACTACAAACGTTTCTTCCTTTCCATGTAATTTGATATTTTTGTCAGTCTATTTGGGGGATTTGTTGAGTTTTTCTACAATTAATTAATCATGTAGGAAATGGACTTGCAACATGATAACATGTACCTGCGAGCTAAGGTTAGCCACATTCTGTTCCGAGAATCTCTGTTTCTATATATTGTGTAACTAATTAATTAAGATCACGTGTATCACAAGTAAACTTTTTGAATTTTGGGGTTAAACAGATAGCCGAAGGCGCCAGATTGAATCCGGGTCAGCAGGAATCGAGTGTGATACAAGGGACGACTGTTTACGAATCCGGTGTGTCTACTCATCACGATCAGTCGCATCACTATAATCGGAACTATATTCCGGTGAACCTTCTTGAACCGAATCAGCAATTCTCCGCCCAAGACCAACCTCCTCTTCAGCTTGTTTAACCAAGAACATGATAAACACTTGTTTCTTCCCCATCTAAACGTTTGAGAGAGACTAGGGAGTTCATTACATCTATAATGCGACTTCTACTTATTCATAGTTTAGGTTTTGATCATAATAATAATAAGGGAATAACAAATTAAACTCTTAATGTTTCCATTGTCTAATTACATCAATATTTAAACCCAATGTTCCAAAACCCGTTACGGCATATATATATAACCCTAGCTAGTTGTTCGAAATCAAAACATCACAACTAAGATTGGCATAAATACCCCAACCAAAATTCATGAATCTGCATGCACCGAACGGTGTATAGTTGTCGTAAATTAATCTCATATAATTGACTGCAAAATTGGTTCATAAAGAGACTAGCTAGACGCCTAAGCTTATCATTAATAGAGTTACAAAGTACATTTACATATAGAAACAGCTTCGATCAGATAAACAGACACCCACAAATAGAAACTAGTCATATTATAAACATTGATGGAATGATACAACATGTCCGTCCATAGGGTTACAATACAAATTACAAAGATCTATTATGTGATGAATTATTACAATATGTGTAGCTATAATTAAACAAAAATACATCTTTACTATACTAGTTGAGAGATAATGAAGAAAAAAAAGCTAGATATGCTTTAAAGTCTAATAAAATGTCCTTCCCTCTAAAATTAATTAATGTTTAGTATATGGACATGAGAGAAATATGAGCAGAGGCTGAAGGCTTAAACCTTCTTCCCTCCGTTCTCTCATACGTACAGCCGCGAGTACTAATGGCTTTATCACTCAGTTTTCTCTTTCTTTTATTTTGTTTCTACTCTGTTTTTGTTTTCTTTTCTTCTCAGTTCATAATTTTGCATTTCCTAACAAAGATGTCGGAGGAATTTACGTATCTATACCAAAGAGATCGTACCTCAGGGTTACTGATCTCTAGCCACGGCTTTGCTGGACCGCTGAAATGTAAAACCGCAGCAGACTTCAGAATCTCTTCAGGGGATTTTACGGATCGAGATCCTAGTCCAGCGACATGCCATGATGGGTCAAGAGTCTGTGTGAGTCCTTTGAAAGCAAGTAGTGTCGGTGGTAAGGCTCCTGGTTGCCATAATTGTAGCCCGGAGCTAACACTCTGCAGTAAAATTAAATCAGATTTGTGTAACTAGTTGCAGTGAGGATAATATGATGAAGAAATGAGATCGTTCTATTTGTACACTTACGATTCTTAACCACGTGGAGTAAGCTTCTGTGATATTGGTTTGTCTCCAGGCTTTTAGATCAAAGACATTCATACCAGAAAGCCAAGTGCAGTCGTCTTGAAGTAAGTTTGATGAAATCAGAGGATGTGAGAAGTTGAAGTAGTCTTTGTAAGTTCTTCCCGGGCAACAGTTGTTTCCGCACCACGAGTCAACAACTGCACCGACTACTTTACCGTTGAGATCCATTTCCCACAAAGACGAAATGTCGCGTTGTACTACTACATCATCATCCAACAAGACTATCTTGTTGAGATCTGGAAAAAGCTGCGCGGTCCAAACAAAAGAGGCTTCAAAATGATATATAGCTCAGAGAAGAGATGAGTGGGAAAATACTTTACCTTGGGAATGTAGATGCGAAGATGATTCAAAAGGGCGAGGCTGCTCGGATTTAGAGCTTCCAAGGACTGCTCATGAGAACCCTCTACGAAACTAAAATCAGAATCTTTCAAATTTTGATAATGACGTCTCCAAATCATGCGGTGAATGTCCAGCATCTCTCTAACTCTGAAATTCACTTCTTGAGGCCAATCATACTGATGAAGTCCCTTCACTTCAACAACTGGCGATGAAGCAGAGTTGATAGCAAACCAAGCGTGCATAGGGGTATAGGTTTTCTTGTCGGTAACAATATGAAAGACAAACTTATCAGGATTCACAGCGTTTTCTACAGTAGAAGATATGACGACGGAAGCAGCAAGAACATTGTCAGTCAAGATGACAACATGGTGAAAAAATGGATCAGTCAGACGAGAAACAGATTCAGGCGGAGGCAAACGCGTTCGAGCCATTGCATTTACAGAGTACTCTTCAGTTAATCTCAGGGAAAGGCAATGGAGGCTTTTGGGGATACCGTGAGAGGCTAAATGCCAGTACACTAACTCATGATGTTTAGCTGATTGGACTTTGCGTTCCATCTGCAACAGCTGAAAATTAAAGAGAACAAAGTGTCACATGAATAATAGAAGGACCTGAGCCATTATATAAGCCAAGTTAATAAATAGCTGGGGAGCAGATGCTTGATATGAAAGGGAAGAAGCTTTTGTCTTGTCAACACAAGAAGATTTATGCCTGTATGCTTTAATTGCTTACTGAACATTTGTAACCATCAATAGATCTTAAAAACGACATCTCTTTGTGCTAAATTTTAAACACAAATAATCCCAATTCCAAAATGCATATTAGTTGGTCAGTAAAGAACAAGACAATGGAATCCTCAGAAGCAGCTCGAAAGAAAAATCCACTGGATCATATCTTAAGGTAAATAACTTGACCATGCACCAAACTACTGTAATGACCAAAATGTTTAAAGACATACCATCTTCTTAGTCACGGAAGCAAACGCCCTTATATCACGGCGTTTTAGCGTCATCTCCTTGACAAGGTCGTCGAATGACTCCAATGAGCCCTTTTTTACTCTTCCATTAGCGTCCTGATCTGTCTCTTCCACAAGCGCTCGTGTCAACTCTTCCCCAATTTTCTGAAAGAGGGCACATACACGCATTTTTCTTTGCCGTGTGAGTTGTTACTAACCAAAAAGCTGTCATAATGTCTTTACATCAACTCATGACACAAAACAACAAAACTGCTCTTCAACGAAAACAGTGCAATACAAAATCCCTTATTTAAGTCATCTATTGGAATTATCCGTCTGTCTCGTTTCTCTTTGTTCCTGTTTGTTGCTACGTAGAAAAAAGAAGGAACCAAGTGGCTATGCACTTTCTGGTGGCAGCAAAATCTGCCACGTGTCCTCTCAGAAAAAAACTGAGTGGAGAGTTGAAACTGCTACGTCTAACAACTAATAATGTTTACTACATTGGTTCTGGCATCTATAGCAATACATACGAAGTTTTTTGTTTTTTACCTTACCAATAAAACTAAGTTCCCTCAATGTAGCTTCTAATTACACTATCTAGGGCATGCGATGTTCCAAATAAAGTAAAAAGGTTAAATAGTTTGAAAAGAAACCACTTTGTGGGCTCGTTTCCGACAAAGCTCACATGTTGACATCAGATCAAGAGCAAATAATAACAAACCCAATCTATCAAAATCATCCTATATACTATCAAAGTAAATGATAGACGAAAAGTGATTGCATGGATAGAGAAAACTAGAGCAAATCAGAATCCACAAATCAGAAATCAGCAAAAATTAACCCTTATAGAGAGAGAGAGAGAGAGAGAGAGAGAGAGAGAGAGAGAGAGACTCTACT